>NC_133139.1:70738629-71056629 GCF_048418815.1 Hemitrygon akajei
GTATGACCTTTGAACTACTAGATTGTGATGAAATCCTTTTTGTGGAAAATTATTGCACTTGAGAAGGATATATTGCTGACACGGTGATGTGACCAGTTCTTACTCTATAAATAAGCCATGTGTAGAAGCGTCACATGCAAAATATATTTCAAAACACCAATTCACCTACGTGACTGGACAGCAGAAAAGCAGGACTATCATTTCTATAGTGCCTTTTGCATCTCTTGTAGATTATGCAACAGCATTACAGATTCAGATTCAGTTATTTATAAGACCATAAGATATAGGAGCAGAAGTAGGCCATTCAGCCCATCGGTTCTGCTCCGCCATTCAATCATAGGCTGATTCAATTCTTCCAATCATCCCCACTCCCCTGCCCTCACCCCATACCCTTTGATGCCCTGGCTAATCAAGAACCTATCTATCTCTGCCTTAAATAGGCCCGATGACTTGGCCTCCACAGCCGCTTGTGGCAACAAATTCCACAGATTTACCACCCTCTGACTAAAGTAATTTCTCCACATCTCAGTTCTAAATGGACGTCCTTCAATCCTAAAGTCATGCCCTCTCATCCTAGAATCCTCTACCATGGGAAATAACTTTGCCATATCTAATCTGTTAAGGCCTTTTAACATTCAGAATGCTTCTATGAGATAGCCGCTCATTCTCCTGAACTCCAGGGAATACAGCCCAAGAGCTGCCAGATGTTCCTCATACGGTATCCCTTTCACTCCTAGAATCATTCTTGTAAATCTTCTCTGAACCCTCTCGAATGTCAGTATACCCTTTCTAAAATAAGGAGACCAAAACTGCACACAGTACTCCAAGTGTGGTCTCTTGAGATCTTGCATCTGTCATGTTACTTCAAGATGGCGGTGCAACACGGTTTGCAGCGGCCTCTCCAGAGTTGATATCTGTTATTTGTCAAGCAGGGTGCCGTGCACAATCCTAATGTGATGAAAAATGGACGTGGGAGCATGGAGGAACATCTGGAAATCTCCAGGAAGGCCTTCTTTGTTGCTGCTGCTGTTGTGAGGTCCGGGTCTCTGCTGGGAAGAACAGGCCCCCAGTCCTCGGGGTCACGTTGCCGGTGGCCGGTGGCGGGGGCGTCGTAGAGCGCTCGGAAGAGGATGGTGCTCAGAGAGGCTGTGCCGGAGGGGATGGTCGGAGGCTCGGGGGTTGAACGAACTCGGAGTCCACTGCGGTCGGGGCGCTTTCACTGTGTGCTGCATCTGCGAGGATGGGTCCAGCGGCACCGTGGAAGTCCATAGCAAGGGTATTCCCTTCTACCACCTGTGTGGGATGATGAGTCTATCGAGACCCTGAGGACTTGTGGAAACTGTGTGGTGGTTTCTTTCGAACTTATAATCTTTTAACATCTTTGGACTATTTTTACTGTGCCCATGGTCTGTTTTTTTTTATTAATTATGGAATTGTTTGCACTGTTGTAACTATATGTTAACTATAACTATATGTAACTATTTGGTTTTGTGTAGGTCTTGTAGCTTTAGTTTTTGGTTTGTTGGGTGGTAGAGTTGGTCTCCTGACTTGGTGTGTCTGGGTAGTCTTGTTTTGTCTGGTGGATTTGGAGTTCCTTTCCGGGGAACGTGCTAAGATTATAGCGTGATATTAATATGCACAGCCTCTCCGGACTCTGGATTTGGGGATTACCAAATATTATGTGGATTTTCTGGTGTAGTCTGTTTTGTCATGTGCTTTTGTGATATCATCCTGGAGGAATGTTTTTTCATTTTTTAACTGCATTGCAGTTGTGGCTTTTAAATGACAATAAATCAAAATTCAATTCAATTCAATTGAGTACCTTATAGAACCTCAACATCACATCCCTGCTCTTATATTCTATACCTCCAGAAATGAATGCCAACATTGCATTCTCCTTCTTCACCACCGACTCAACCTGGAGGTTAATCTTTAGGGTATCTTGAACAAGGACTCTCAAGTCCCTTTGCATCTCTGCATTTTTAATTCTTTCCCCATCTAAATAATAGTCTGCCTGTTTATTTCTTCCACCAAAGTGCATGACCATACACTTTCCTACATTGTATTTCATTTGTCACTTCTTTGCCCATTCCCCTAAACTATCCAAGTCTCTCTGCAGGGTCTCTGTTTCCTCAACACTACCCACTCCTCCACCTATCTTTATATCATCGGTAAATTTAGCCACAAATCCATTAATTCCGTAGTCCAAATCATTGACATACATCATAAAAAGTAGCAGTCCCAACACTGATCCCTGTGGAACTCCGCTGGTAACCAGCAGCCAGCCAGAATAGGATCCCTTTATTTCCGCTCCCTGTTTTCTGCCAACCGGCCAATGCTCCACCCATGCTAGTAACTTCCCTGTAATTCCATGAGCTCTTATGTTGCCTAAGCAGCCTCATGTGTGGCACCTTGTCAAAAGCCTTCTGAAAATTCAAGTACACCACATCTACTGCATCTCCTTTGTCTACCCTGCTTGTAATTCCCTCAAAGAATTGCAGTAGGTTTGTCAGGCAGGATTTTCCTTTCAGGAAACCATGCTGGCCTTGGCCTATCTTGTCATGTGCCCCCAGGTACTCCGTAATCTCATCCTTGACAATCGATTCCAACAACTTCCCTACCACTGATGTCAGGCTAATAGGTCTATAGTTTCCTTCCTGCTGCCTCCCACCCTTCTTAAATAGCGGAGTAACATTCGCAATTTTTCAGTCATCCGGTACAATGTCAGAATCTATCAATTCTTGAAAGATCATCGTAATGCCTCCGCAATCTCTACAGCTACGTCCTTCAGAACCCAAGGATGTATTCCATCAGGTCCAGGAGATTTATCCATCCTCAGACCATTAAGCCTCCTGAGCACCTTCCCAGTCATAGTTTTCACTGCAGAAACCTCACTGTGAAGGCTGATGCAAAATACGCATTCAGTTCCTCTGTCATCTCTGCATCTCTCATCACAATACCACCAGCATCATTTTGTGTCACGTACATTGAAACATACCGTGTAACATGTCATCTGTGTTAACAAACAACACAGTCTAAGAATGCACTGGGGGCAGCCCGCAAGTATCAGCACGTATTACAACGCTCACACAGCATCTCCACAATGTTCAGCAGAACAACACAAGCAACAACACACAACAGCAGCGAAACAAGCCCCTTCCTCTCTCTCAGCCACCCATCCCCTCACACACACGACAGGCCACCCGTGACTGGCTACCTCCAGGCCTCCAGCCTCCAGTGAACTTAATCGTAGACACTGGGGCTCTGACTTCTCCTAGTAGACTTGCAGACTCACAAATAACAGGTTTTTCTGTTCCAAACACACTAACTTAGGGGCTTCAAACATTGGGCCTCAAAGTCCACATTCACCAACTTCTGGGCTTCAATCTTCACTATTGACCCAGGATTCACTGATCGCAGGACCCTGAACTCTAGGCCTCAAACTCTGGACTTACATGGACATCCGACCCTCGTGCCTCCTGCCATGGATCCCAGGATCCGCGGACCTGGGGGGACTTGATAACTTGGGGAGTCACCAGCCCTAATCCATGAGCGTGCCATTGTCAGTGATTGACCACAAGAAGTGATCGATGTAAATTACAGCCAATGGGTAGTATTTCTGGAGTGTAGTCACTCTTGTAGAAAATATGGCAAGCAACTTGTGCTTAGCAAGCTCCCCCAAGCTGTAGTTTGGTAACAATGAGGTATTTTTATTCCAGAAAGGATAATTAACCTCCGTCCTCCATTTACCGTGAATATTGTATACAGAGGAACCAAAGTATTGTTGAGGATTCCTACCACCCATCCCTCAATCTCTTTGACACACTACCGTCAGGAAGGAAGTACAGGAGCAGCAGGACTAGGACTCCTAAACTGGGTAACAGCTTTTTCCCTCAGGCTGTGAGACTAATGAATACCCTGACACCATTGAGGTCCTGTCACTAGGACAGCGAGTTGTTTATTGTTTACTGTACTGTTTAATGTTTACCTGTGCTGTGCATTTCATGTGTACTTTTGAAATGTATTTTATTACCTTATGTACACACACACACACACACACACACACACACACACACACACACACACACACACACACACACACACACACACACACACACACACACACACACACACACACACACACACACACACACAACACACTTGACATTTTGGGCCAACATCCTTCATCAGACAAGAAAGGAAAGGTAATATTTTGTTTCATGTGTGTGATATATGTATTGTGGGTGTACTATGGTCTGGAGGAATGTTGTTTATATTGGTTATATATATATATATATATATATATATATATATATATATATAGTCAGGTGATGATGAACTTGAACTTGAACTTAAGGGATAAGCTTTGGTAAAGAGAGTGTTGCTGTGTGTATGTCTACTTCTCAAACGCACACACTATCAGGCAGATATCTGGACCATTGTTCACACCGAGGTAACTGAGGAATTTAAATTCAAATAATTAGAGAAATCTGGAACTTAAAATGTAAACTCCACTCAGTAAGAGTAATCATAAATCAACAGGATTGTTATAAAGCAAACACTGGCAGAAGCACACACGCATGCACACAAATTACACCAACTACAGAGACATATATATATATATATATATACACACACACACACACTCTCTCACACACACATACACACACACTCACACACACTCTCTCTCTCACACACACACTCTCTCACACACTCTCACACACACACACTCTCTCTCACACACACACACTCTCTCTCTCTCACACACGCGCACACACACACACATGTTTGACATTTTGAGCCAACATCTTTCATCAGACAAGAAAGGAAAGGGGAAGGATCCAGAATACATACTAGGTGAGGGAGGGGGCTGCATACACACTCACAGGCATATGCTAACACACACTCAGTAGCCACTTTATCAGGTACACCTGCTGATCAATGCAAATATATATTCAGCCAATCACGTGGCAGCAATCAGTCCATAAACACATGCAGACCCAGTCAAGAGGTTCATTTGCAATTTGGATTAAACATCAGAATGGGAAAGCGATGTGATCTAAACGACTGACTGTGAAATGATTGCTGGTGCCAGAAGGTGTGGTTTGACTGTCTCAGAAACTGCTGATCTCCTGTGATTTTTACCCACAACGGTTCTAGACTTTGCAGAGAATGGCACAAAAAATATCCAGTGAGTGGTAGTCCTTTGGGTATTAATGACAGAGGTCCGAAGAGAATGACCAGACTGGAAGGAAGGCGACAGTAACTCAAATAACCACACGTTACAACAGTGGTGTGTAGAACAGCGTCTTTGAAAACATAACACATCGAACCTTGAAGTGGATGGGCTACAGCAGCAGAAGACCACGAGCATACACTCAGTGGGTCAAATGGCCTAATTCATGGTCTTATGGACTTATTACCCTGAGACCAGGTACCTGAAAGAGACCCTGATGATTCAACCAGACTGATTCCAGAAAGAGAGCCAAGAAGGACAGTGGGTTCCCTTCTCTGATGTTATTGCAGGACAATTCAATGGTTTAATTGGCAGAAAAAGAATGTTCCTGGGATCTGGGACTCTGGGAGGAGAGATCGTTGGGAAGAGCACACTTGAAGAGAGTCCAAGAAGCACTGGATGGAGGAGAACAGGATACATGGAATATGACATCGGAGGGACGGAATGGGAATGCCTGGACAATAAAAGATAGTGAACATGGGTGGATGACTGGAAATCCAGACCAATCTTTGGAAAGAGAGCCAGGCGAGGCTTGGTGAGTTGAAAGAAAACTGAATTGAGAAAGATCCCAGTGACAGGTTCAGTAAGTGTGATGTATGTCTGACACTGTTTTAGACCACCTACGAGACACCTAGAACAATGGGAACGATGGTACAAAACTGTTCCCCAGACAATGGCCCAAATTTCAGGTACATTATTCACATTATTAAAACCACGGCTCGCAGGGACTGAGAACAGACAGTGTAATGGTTTGACTGTGCATTCATACTCATTCTTAGGACAGATTGCATCAAATTGCATTCAATTAGTTATAAAGAAACTCACAGCCAAGAGTTGTTTAGATCACTCTCTCCCTTGCACTCTCACGGTCTGAGGTTAAAATTGTGAAAGCCTTCAATATTCAAATGAAATGCTAAAGTTATGGTCCCACATCCAAAGGATTTTTTTTTATTTTCATTTCTCCCATGGTCCACTCTCCTTTCCTATAAGATTCCTTCCTGAGGACGGGTTTCTGCTCAGAACAGCAACTGTTTAGTCCTGACCTCCAGAGTTCCTTGTTACCACATGGGTTTCTTCCAGGTGCTCTAGTTTCCTCCAACATTTCAAAGATGTATGAGTTAGGGTTAATAAACTGTGGGCATGCTTTGTTGGCACCAGAAGCTTGGTGATGCTTGTGGGCTATCCAGCACAATCCTTACTGATTTGATTTGATACAAATCATGCAATTCTCTGTGGGTTTTGATGTTTTGATATGAGACAAATAAAGCTAATCTATCTACCTATCTTTCACCCCACCTCAGTCCACCAATCCTCTTTGTCTCCTGTATCACCACTCCCCCTCTCTTTATGCCTGCCATTACCCCTCTCTGCTCTCAATCCTGACGCAGGACTTGAACCTGAAACATTGATAATTCCTTCACCCTACCTCTCCCACAGAAGCTGCTCCATCCACTAAGTTCCTCAAGCTTATTGTTTGTTGCATGTTGTGTCTCTCTCTCACACACACACACACACACACACACACACACACACACACACACACACACACACACACACACACACACACACACACACACACACACACACACACACACACACACAATGAGCTCAACAAGTCAGATAGCATCTTTGCAGTCCCTTGTGTCTTAATTCTGTAATCTTGCCCACATTCCAAGTTTTCTGCATTTCTTCATCTCTAGATGTCCCTCCCCACTCTCTCTGGCAGTTGTATCTCCAGCTCCTTTGGACCTCAGCTCCGAACGTACTTCGCTGAGCTCCTTGGTTCCCTGGTTCCCTGGTTTTGGCAGCTTCTACCTTCTGCTTATGGACGTTAAATGTGTGAAACTCTTGAATATTCAAATAAAATGTTGGTATTATAGTCCCACTTTCCATCCACACCCTAGGGAGCTCATTCAAAGCTCTTTTCTATCTGTCCTACTTGGAACTACATGGGGCACAAAATAAAAGATTAGCTTTACATATATATTGAAACATACAGTGAAATGCATCTTTTTGTGTCAACAACCAACACAGTCAGAAGATTGTGCAGGGGCAGCACGTTAGAGCCACCATATTTCAGTCACCCTAACCCTCACCATAAATCTTTGGAATCTGGGGGAAATCGGAGCACCCAGAGAAAGTGGGGAGAAAGTACAAACTCCGTACAGGCAGCACCGGGAATTGGTGATCCCTGGTGCAGTGAAGCATTGTGCTAAAAAAATATGCGACTGTGTTAAAGAACAAATGCTGCAGTAAATTATTATTAATACATAGTCTGATGTATGTTAAGGGCACTTACTAATTACAATAGCCCATTGGGATTATACTGAGCTATTTCTTCAGTACCAATTGCCCCTCCTTAATTCCCTGTACCTTACCAACATATTCTTGCAGACATGCCCATCGCTTCCCTTTGATTTGTTTGACACTTACCTCAACATGGAGTAATTGATGACACCCTGTTAAACTTGCAGAACATTTTCAGGAAGTGGGAGGAAACCAGATCACTCAGTCGAACCATACGTGGTCTCAGGGAAAGCATGCAGACTCTACACAGACAGTACCCGAGGCCGGGATTGAACCTGGGTCCCTGGGACAGTGAGGCAGCAGCGTGAGCTGTAAAAAAAAATATTTTAAAAACTAGCCTTTAGGACAGTCTAGGCACGTACCTAATAAAGAGGCCAGCTAATGCACGTTCTTGGTCTTCTCATGCTGTCGCTTATCCATTAGGTTCAGGATCAGTTGTCACCCCTCATCCTTGAACCAAAGGGGATAACTTCACTCAAATTCACTTGCCCCATCACTGAAATGGTCCCACAACCTATGGACTCACTTTCAAGCACTTTTCATCTCATGTTCTTCATACTTATTGAGTACTTATCTTTATTTATTTATTTTTGTTTTTGCACACTGGTTGAATGCTGAAGTTGGTGTGATCTGTCATTGATTCTATTATGGTTATTATTCTATAATGGATTTATTGAGTATGCCAGAAAGAAAATTAATTTCAGGTGGCATATATGTACTTTGAACTTGAGAGAATGTAAGACCATGAGTCACTGTTTAAAGATTACTCATTGAAAACAGAGGCAAAGTGACACTTTATTTTTCTCAGGGGATTGAACTCTGTTCCTCAAAGGACTGTAGCAGTAGTGACTTTGAATAGTGTTAGAGAAAAGATGAATAAATTATTGATAAGCAAGGGGATAAAAGGTTATCGCAGGGTAGGGAGGTGGGGATAAGTGTTGACGGTTTGTAGATTACAGGGAAATGGGGGGAACAAGATGAATAGGAAATCTTTGAAGAGTTAGCATCAATTTATGGGCTGAATGGTCCCTACATATTGTAGGAAAACAATGAGGAAATTTGAGTAGATAGGAATGTCAGAAGAGCCAAGATTATGTTAAATTGTGGGCTAGGACTGAGGGGCTGAGTGGCCTCCTCTTGTTTATATATTTTTGGGCTTGGATATAAACAGGATTAGGCCTGTGAGACTGATACTCATGTCTGATCATGTGACCCTGTTGCCTAATAAGTCGAGTGGCTCTAAGTGGCTGAAAATCAACAACCAAGAATCCACAATCCTTTTTAGGAAAAAATTCGAAAGAGTAACAAATGTTTGAGAAGGGATATCTGTTCCTCTTTAAGTGAGCTCATGCCCCTGAGTCAATTCTCTCCAGTCTGTTTTCTCACTCACTGTTCCTTCACACAATGATATCGGGTGTTAAATTGTACAGAAGTTGAGTGTGTTTGAAGAGATGTTGGTTCTCTAATACAGGAAGCTTAGCAGAACATCCAAGTACACAGAACCTAAAATACCTTCAAGCTCAGCAGGCCAGGCAGCATCTATGGAAGAGTACAGTCGATGTTTCAGGCCGAGACCCTTCAACAGGACTGGATGTCTTGGCCCGAAACATCGACTGTACTTTTTTCCGTAGATGGCTGCCAGGCCTGCTGAGTTCCTTCGGCATCTTGGATTTCCAACATCTGCAGATTTTCTCTTGTTTGTGATATCTTCAAGCTCATCTTTCAACAGAATCGCCCTGTATATGCTTTAGCTCGTCGGCTGTGAATATCCTGCCTGTGCTTTTGGTTTGCCTCTTTCAAGATTCCAACTTCCCTTCAAAGATACAAGGCTCTGCTACCCACGTGGTTCCTCCTTCTTCAGTGTTCCTTTGGGATAGAGGATGACTCACTTTGACACTGGTTCTGTGGGTTCTGAGGTCAGTGTGGGACCCACTGAGAGGTACTTGACAGGGTGGGTGTGAGGTGATGAATTCCTTCTACCAGGATCCACATGTACGTTCAGAGTCAGAATCAGGTTTGTTATTTTCGTCTGATATGATGTGAAATTTGTTGTTTTGCAGCAGCCATACAATGCAAGTATATCAAATTACTATAAATTGTGGAAGAAAGAAGTAGTGCAGAAAAGTAATATCCATAGAAGCAAGGACCATTCAGAAGCAGTTCCTGAATTGTTACTCCTCGTCCGCGCTGACCCCCAATTAACTCTTGTTTTCCCAGCCTGCTATCACAGCCCTTCCATCTAGCACAGAACCTCTCTTGTGATCACAGGACCTTGCTGGACATTGCCAACGTGGAACGTTGCAGGTCTGATTCACTGGTTGATTGGTGGGTGGCGTGGGAGCTGAGTGGCCTTGGTTGGAGCGAGGTCAAGGTTTCAAGCAGTGGGGTCACCTGATAATTGCCACTCAGGAGAGCTGGTGCACCTCCCCAGATTGCCGGGGGTGGTGTGGTGTCGCATCCATGTTGGAGTTGGTGCTGCCCCCAAGTGTTCACTTGTCAGAAGACAAGCCATATGATGTTCAACTACAGACTGCTGCAATATTCATGGACTCGGGGACATGGACTATATACTTTTTTGTTTCACTCTATTTTACTGCTGTCTTATATATGCTACGTTTGCCTTGTGCTCTGTATGACTGTTGATATTGCGTTTTGCACCTTGGTTCTGGACTAACACTGTTCCTTTTGGCTGTATTCATAGGTATTCATGTATGGTTGAATGACAAAATTGAACTTGAGCTTCAGCAACTATCCTGTCGAGTTCTCGGAAACTCAGTGAGACCTTTGAACAGTCTAATAAGCATAGGACGGGCCTTAATTATAAGGTAAAGGCTTTTGAGGAGCATGCTTAGTGGTTGAAACCTCTGTTAAAAAATATATGGAGACATGTAGATGGAATTTTTAACTTTTACTCATTGATTAACTGAGTTAGTAGTGGGTTGGACAATGAGTACTCCTCTCACCCCTTCTCTTCTCCTTCCCCATTCTCATGACCTGCCCATCGCCTCCCTCTGCTTCTCCACCTCCTTCCCTTTATTCAATGACTCACCGTCTTCTCTTACCAGTTTTCTTCTTCTTCACCTCTTCTACCTATCACCTCTTAGCTTCTTACTTCATCACTCTTCCCCAGCCGCCCACCTTCCCCCTCACCTGGTCTCACCTATCACCTGCCAGCTTGTACTCCTTCCTCTCCACCACCTTCTTATTTCAGATTCTGCCCTCTTCCTTGCCAGCCCTGATGAAAGGTCTCAGCCTGAAATGTCGACTGTTTGTCAACATAGGTGCTGCCTGACTTGCTGAATTCCTTGAGCATTTTGTGCGTGTTACTCAAGATTTCCAGCATCTGCAGAATCTCTTGTGTTTCAAGAAGCTCAAGTGCGTGGGTCTCAGTACAGATGTAATCTTCATGTGCAAGGTTGGAAATTGGAAGAATCAGGTCAGAAGAATCAAGCACAGAGAGAAGCTGACCACAGGTAAGTTGAGGTGAGCATGGGGCTGGGACTGATTCTTCTGAAAAAGATGCTTGAAAGTATTTTTGTCTTCACGTTGATGCTCATTTCAACCTCCTGAACTAAAACCATTTCTACCCCTTCAAACTCACTCCCCTTTGATTGTTTCATGTAGCAACACCTGAAAACATCCTTGAAGAGACAACTCGTGAGAAAGTTGAGCCTTTGTCTCAGTCAGATATCTGAATGGATCCAAATCACAATAAAGTTTAATATCAATGGCATATGTTGTGAAATTTGTTGACTTTGCGTCAGCAGTACAATGCAACACATAATAATGCAGGAAAAAACTGAATTACAGTAAGTATATTAAATATTTAAATTAAATAAGTAGTGCATAAATAGAAGTTAAAAAGTAGTGAGGTAGTGTTCATGGGTTGAGCATCCATTCAGAAATTGGATGGCAGAGGGGAGGAACCTGGTCCTGAATCGTTGAGTGTGTGCCTTCTGGCTTCTGTACCTACAACTTGATGGCAGCAATGAGAACAAGGCATGACCTGGGTGATGGGGTCCTTAATAATGAACAGCAAGTACTTGGTTTTGTGTGGGTGAAGCCTCAATCCTTTTTGGAAACATACCATTTTGCAAAGAGGAGATCAGATAAGTAACCCCCGGATCTTCTCCATAATTTCACATTTCAAGAGGCTAGACTATAAAAGCAAGGATATCATGTTGAGAACTTCTAAAGCACTGGTGAGGCTTGAAGTATTGTGAGCAGTTTTGGGCTCCTTATCTAAGAAAGGATGTGCTGACACTGGAGAGGGTTCAAAGGAGGTTCATAAAAATGAATCCAGGATTGAAAGGCCTGTCCTATGAAGAGTGTTTGATGGCTCTGGGCCTGAAGAATGAGGGAGACCTCGTTGAAAAGCCTCATTAGAGTGGAAGTGGAGAGGATGTTTCCTATGGTGGGGGAGTCATGGATCAGAGGGCACAGCCTTAGTATAGAGGGGCATCCTTTTAAGGCAGAGATGAGGAGGAATATCTTTAGCCAGAGAGTGGTAAATCTGTGGTCTTTGTTGCCACAGGCGACTGTGGAGGCCAAGTCATTGAGTACATTTAAGACAGAGGTTGTTAAGTTCTTGATTTGTCAGGGCATGGTGGGATACGGGGAGAAGGCAGGAGATTGGGGTTGAGAGGGGAAATGGATCAGCTATGGTGAAATGGCGAAGCAGATTGGATGCTCCATATATCTTATGGTCTTATGGGGACATACTGGAATGAATGCCATATTTCTGTATGAGATAAGAAGCCATTTAGACCATCAAGTTATACTCTGGCCTTCAGGGCCATCCCATCAATCCATTCCCCCACATATTTCTCTATAACCCATTCTCCCTCATAAGTCTATTAACCTTATTTTCCCAATCTAAGAGGAATTTACAGTTGACGGTTAACTCACCAGCCGACACAGCTCCGGGATGTGGGAGGATACCGGTTCACAATGGGAAACCTTCCTGGTCAGAGGGAGAGAATGAAAACTTCACATGGACAGCGTCAGAGGTTGGTACTGAAGCTCAGCTGGTGGAGCTGTGAAGGAGCTGCACTACCCGCTGTGCCTCCATATCACCTGCCGCCATGCAAATCAGCCCAGCGTGTCATAACCCCCCTCTGTCAATGTCACCACTAAAACTCAGGCCTCAGCTCTGATTGGCCATTGCCAAATGAACCATTAACGATTCACCTGCTTAAATCCCTGTCAACCTCGTAGCAAGTGCAGGTTGCTGGGCAAAAGGTCACACATTCAAAGTGCATAATTGTTTTATATCAACTCTTGGTGTCCACGAGGAATGATGGAGCAGAATTCCTCAGGCTTCATGAGAGGTGGATTAAAAACCAGGAAGTCAATTTTGCAGGAAGTTGGAACTCTGTGGGAGTGGTGGTGGTGGGGGGGGGGTTATTTTCACTGATAATCTGAGGAGTTTGAGATTGGCTGGAGTGGACTGAGAAGATGGAACAAAAACAATCTGTGGGAATGGTCTTCTCTGTCAGTAACCACGAAGAACTCATTCATCAAGCATGATATTCCCTCAGAGGTGCCGTACTTGGCACAGGTGTGGCCTGTCCTCTCTTCTGCCTTGGTAAGCACCTGGAATGTCTTCTAGTTTATCTGGAGAGTTTAACATGGAGTGAGTTCGATGGTTTATGATGAACACGTCCCCAAGAATGGGGAAAAAGTATTCCCAGGGTTTGTGTGTTGCTGGTCAAGCAATGTGTGCATCCAAACTTAGTGTTGAGGTTCTATCTCTACCAATGTTGTGGAGGATTGTTCAGCTGTTACCACCCAAAGTGCCAGCTTCTGGATCCACCAACCTAGGGGCCTCAGCCATTGGGCTTCAACCTGTGGATTTGCCATTCTCGGGGATTCGACCTCTGGGCTTGAACCCCAATGTATAGCTGCAGAGGGGAAGAGATGGTCTCGTCCTCTTTGCAAACCGTGGATTTGCTAAGAGAGTACAGAGACAAATACAAGTGTCTGTTATTTGATTCATCCCCAGCAGCTGATATCAATGGACTGTAATTTACAGGCTACTCCAAGAAACACATTGAGGTAGACATCACGTGCCGCTGGAAGGCCATGAGCTTGCTGGAAGAATCTTTTGTTCTGCCTGAAACTTGGTCTTCCAGCACAGTGTGATGACCATAAGGGAACGCTGCTGACACGCATAGACCAGACTGCAGGACCATGTGCTGAAGGACACACTAAGGCTTGGTGCATCCAATTCCATCGGGAGGCTTGATAAGCTCCAGGCATTTGGGAAGGTATGTGGTTAGAGGGTTGGAGGAGCTTCATTTGGAGCATACTCTCTGGTATGGTTGGTCTCATTGTGTCCCGTGGATACAATGGACTACTAAACAATAGCCCAGTGTCTTCAAGACCCCCTGAGCTGCTCTTTCTAATGTTACAAATCTCCTGCCCAGAACTTTGTTCACACTCTTTTAGCTGAGATCCAGAAAAAGAAATCAACTAAACCTCTCGCCCAGAGGCAGGCATCATAAATTGCCTGCTGCTTCATTACATTTAACTCCAGGGAGTAGTTGACTGAAGCTCAATGAATCCAATGGCTAAACCTATTAACCCAGCAAGCTGGCTGATTGCCTAGGTCTGGGCTATTTCTTAAATATGTAACTATGTCCAAAAGTCTTTACTATATTTTGTCACCTCTATTAACACATATGGTTGCCATGGGAATCTGTTTTGTTGCATCAACAATGAATGCCATCTTTCTCTATGTATTTCCTATTCAGACCGCAAGGCACTGGATTAAATTGCTCCCTTTGGCCTGCACTACACCTTTAAATCATTAAATATTAATTGGCTGAAACACTGCTTGATTCCTAGCAACGGCCCATAGCAACCAAAGAACTAGGACTGGATTCCCACAGTGTAACAGTACCACAATCCTAAGGTGTTTTCATATCGGATGATAGAATGGTTCATCAGGCCAGGAAGTTCAAATAATTTAAACCATAGTGTGTTATTTTGCTTTTGAAGTGGAGATTGCTATTTAAATAACTTGTCCTATTAGGGCTATTGGTTTAATTTGTGATAGGCAGATTATGAGGTCAGTTCAAGGTTAATTGCAGCTTTCTTCTTTCTAAAGATATCTTAAGATGATGTTGTATGGTCCAATGACTCTAGCTGATTCAGTCCTCTGATAACAATGATGAAACAAACAGAACACTATACAACAGTATTGTGATGATTTTGGAAGTTTCACCATAATCACCATCCAATTATCATAAGTAACTATGTCATAAGACCATAAGGCCAAATGACATAGGAGCAGATTCAGGCTATTTGGCCCATCGATTTTGCTCTACCATTCCAACATGGCTGATACATTATCTCCTCCTCACAACCATATTCTCCTGTCTTCTCCCTGTAACCTTTGACATTCTTACTAATCAAGAAACTATCTTCCTCTGCTTTAACTATAGCCAATGTCTTGATCTCCACAGCCATCTGTGGCAATGAATTGCACAGATTCTCCACCCTCTGGTCAAAGAAATTCCTCCTTATCTCTGTTCTTAAGGAACATCTTGTTCTCTGAGGCTGTGCCCTCCGGTCCTAAACTTCCCCACTATTGGAAACATCCTCTCCACATCCACATCTATTTGACATGTTTCAATGAAATCCACGTTATTCTTCCAAACTCCAGTGAGTACAGGTCCAGAGCCATCAAATGGTCCGCTATCCATTTCTGGAATTATTCTCATGAACCTCCTCTGTAGGGTGATTACAGTTGGCCCATGGAGCATGTGATCACTTCTTGTAAACCATTCCTTTCTGTACTATTTCCCAACCATGAAAGTTATCCACCCTTCCTTTGAAAACCCTGCTGTTCTGTCTGTTTCCAGTAAACCTATCAGTATTCCATTCTATACTCCCTACAGGATCTCCTTTATTCTCTATTCATAACTGTGCTCTCTACTAATTCCGTTCATGTCTGCTGCATTCTCACTCTACTTTCAGCAATGTGTTGCAGCTGAATCCAAAACCCTAGCATCATTTCAGAAGGAAATCCGACTGGGAAGAACCATACGCTGTAGTCAAATCCTGAGCATGTGGGAATCAGCCAAGAACAGGACTAATGTTCCCAAAAATAAGCAGGAAGTGGGGTTATAAGAAACCCTTGCTGAAACACAGTCAGTGGCCAAACTGATGCAACTAAGCTCTTTATGTATTGCAATAGTTTTCAGCAATCTTGTCTGGATTTCATGCGTAATGATTGGCTGACTGAGTCATCTGACTGAGGAGAATTGGTGAGACTTGGTTTGGGAATCAGAGAACAAACAAATGGATTTACAGAAAAATATTAATGTTCAGAGACCAATGCTTTAAAATTCATTTGCCAGTTGTGCTCCTCAAGGCCAGTATATATTTCCTTCATTAAGTGACCTTTGGTAGATAATGTCGAGAGGCTTTACGTTACTTTCCATGTGGTGATAATACTCCCACTAAGGCTATTGTTGCAATATATTGATGCTCACTTAAAAAAAATCTTCTCGCTGAGGGTGGGGAGACTCTGGATTGTCTGCAACAGAGGCTAGGTTTTTGGAAGGAGGGAGACACATTTTAGTGAAAAATGAGGGAGGTTAAGGCTGTGGAGAACTGGCAGAGAGATGGAATCAGAATGAGATTCAGGAATTAAATTCCAAAACATTGCTGATAAGAGGCAAATATTTGTGAGCAGCTCCAGTGGGAATCATCAAATATTCCCACTTAGGACTAGTTCAGCTGAAATCCATAGTCACAGACATGGGTACAGCAGTATGTAACATCATTTTAAGACATTTAAAAAATCTATCGATCCTCACAATCGGGTCACGAGTGCAGTTCCCCTTTAAGAAAATGGAAGCGGGGAACGTGTGCTGGTCTGCAGGCACAAATAAATCACTGAAGCCTTAGACACCCATTCACAGCTATCCTGCTGGCCAATACACACTCTCTGGAAAATAAAACTGAAGACTTCAGAGCAAAATTACAGTACCGGAGGGACATCAGGGACTGCTGTGTACTTTGGGTCTGGGAAACATGGCTCACCTCTGCCATTTTGGATACAGTGCTGCAGCCCATGGCTTCACCATGCTTTGCAAAGACAGGTCAGTAGAGTATTTTAAATGTAGAGGAAGTGGGAGTATGCCTCATGTTTAACTCATCATGCAGCAGAGACATGACGGTTCTGTTTCAGTCCTGCTCACCCTACCTGGAACACCTAGCAGTCAAGTATTGTCCATTTTATCTGCCGAGGGAGCTTTACGTCATCATCCTGGTAACAGTGTACATTCCACCTTAGGCCAATGTCAGGCAGGCACTAGAGGAGCTGAACACCATGATTAGCAGTCCACAAAACACTGCATCCTGATGCCTTCCCTATCATTGCAGGGGATTTCAAACAGGCCAGCTTGAAGAAGTCTCTGAACTACTGCCACCAACAAAAGGAGCCAACTACCTGATCCACATTCCAGGCCATGCTCACTTCTCCCCTCTGCCATTCGAAAGAAAGGACAGGAGCTTCAGAACCCATACCACCAGGTTTATAAACAGTTATCACCCCTCTACCATCAGGCTCTGGAATCAGAGGGGATAACTTCTCTCACCCCATCGAGATGTTCTCACAACTTATGGACTTACTATCAAAGTCTCTTCATCTAACATTTATTGCTTAGTTATTATTATTATTAATTCTTGTTTTTTCTTTTTTGTTTTTGCGGTTGGTTGTATTTTACACATTGGTCATTTGTCTATGCTGTTGGATGTGGTCTTTCATTGATTCTATTGTGTTTCTTGTATTCACTGTGAATGCCAACAAGAAAATGAATCTCAAGGTTGTATATGGTGACATAAATACACATTGATAAATAAAAAACACAAAATGCTAGCAGAACTCAGCGGGCCAGACAGCATCTATGGGAGGAGGTAATAATGATGTTTCGGGCCGAAACCCTTCATCAGGAGTGAAGTAACATGGGATGGTCGAGGGGGGATAAGAAGTGGGGGGAGGGATAAAGTAGAGAGCTGGGAAGTGATAGGCTGGAGGGAAATAGGCTAGGGGGAAGGTGGAGAATTATGGGAAATAAAAGAGAAAGAAACGTAGGGCTGGGGGGAGATATTATAGTGAGGGGGGAAAAAGAGAGAGAAAGAGAACCAGACTAAAATAATAGATAGGGATGGGAGTAAGGGTGGGGGGCAGGGGTATCAACGGAGGTCAGTGAGTTGGGTGTTCATGCCGGCAGGAAGGAGGATACCTAGGCGGGAGATAAGGTATAGCTCCATTGACCTGCGTGTGGCCTCATCTTGACAGTAGAGGAGGCCATGGACAGACATGTCAGAGTGGGAGTGGTCTGTGGAATTGAAGTGTGTGGCCACAGGGAGATCCCGCCACTGCTGGAGGACCGAGCGCCGGTGTTCGGCAAAACGGTCTCCCAGTCTGCGGTGGGTCTCCCCAATGTATAAATGGCCACATAAATAAATTTTCTTTGAACTCTGAACTCTGTTATACCACCATCAATGCCTTTCCACCCCCGCACTTTGGAAAGTCCAATCACCCGGCTGCACTCCTACCCCCAGTGTATTGGCAGAGACTAAAGACTGCAACCTCAGTTGTGAGAACCAAGAAGGCATGGTCATGGGAAGCAAAGGAGTGGTTATGGAACTGCTTTGAGTCAGTGAATTGGACAATATTCAGAGATTCATCTTTGAATCTGAATAAATATACCACAGTTGTCACTGATTTCATCAAGACCTGTGTGGAAGGGTGTGTGCCTTCAAGAGCATACTGGTTGTAACCAAACCAAAAACCATGTATGAACCTGGAAATTCATAGTCTGCTAAGGGCTAGATCTGTGGCATTCAAGACTGGTGATTCAGAACTATACAAGAAGTATAGGATGTAGAAGTATAGAAAGAATGTGCGGGAACAGAAGAGTGTTCAAAGGAAGGTCACAAAATGATTCGTCCTATGAAGAGTGTTTGATGGATCTGGGCCTGTATTCACTGGACTGCAGAAGAGTGAGGGGGTGAACTCATTGAAACCTATTGAATGGCAAAAGGCCTTGATGGAGTGGATATCAAGAAGATGTTTCCTTTGGTGGGAGAGTCTGAGACCAGAGGGTGCAGACTCAGTAGGGAGGGGCATCCTTTTAGAACAGAGAGAAAGAGGAATTTCTTTAGGCGGTATCTGGTGAATCTATGGAATTCATTGCTACAGGCAGCTGTGGAGACCAAGTTTGCATGTATAAAGGCAGAGGTTGATAGATCATTGACTGGTCAGGTGATGAAGGGATGAGATTGGAACTGAGAGGGAAAATAGGATCAGCCTTGATGAAATGGTGGAACTGACTTGATGGGCCAAATGGCCTAATTCTACTCCTATATCATAAGGACTTTTGCTTTATGTTCAGGTACAACCTAGGAAGACTATTTTAAGAGTGAAAAGACAACTCTGATTGAAGTTAGAGATGGAACTGGATGCACATCAGCTCTGTGAGAGTTCACAGGCCATTCCTTCCTATAAGGTAAAATCTAACATTGTGAATGGCCGCGATGCTCCACTCCCGGATGAGCTACATGCCTTTGATGCACAATTTGAAAGGGAAAATAAAACTACACCTGCAGCATCTGGTGCCCCTGTCGTTCCACTTGGTAGAGATTTTGGATTTGCACGTGTGACAATGTGATACTGCAGGATGCAGGCTGGGTTTGGACAGGATTCCCACTGATGAGATTTCCGTAGGCTGGAAATGAACGGCAATAGTGTGGCAAAGGATCACGCGAGCAGTGGTGATGGGAAGTGAGCAGGCGGGTGCAGTGGCCGCCAACTGGCCTCTCTGACTCAATGGGTCTGCTCAGGGGTCCCCAGACCAATATTGTTGCAGTTTGGGTGGGTGTGGCGGGTGTGGGGAAAAGGGACATGAACTGCACCATTTCCACTGGAAGAAGGTGCCTGCAGTCCTTCAACAGCCTATAAATCCACTTCAGCCAGATTCAGCCAGCTCCATCATGGGCACTGCCCTACCCACTAATGAGAAGGACCACCGCCACCCAGGATATGGTCTCTTCTCATTACTATCATCAGGAAGAAGGTGCAGGAATCTGAAGATACTTTCTCAGCATTTCAGGAACAGCTTCTCCATCAGATTTCTAAACAATCTATGAAACTATGAATACTATCTCACTACCTCACTATTTTTCTCTTTTAACATTACTTATAACAATGATAACCTGTACGTAGTAGAGTTCTGAAAAATGAGGAAGGAGGGACCTCATGAAAACCTATTTAATATTGAAAGGCCTTGATAGAGTAGATGTGGAGAGAATGTTTCCTATAGTGGGGGAGTCTAGCATCGGAGGGCACAGCCTCAGAGTGCAAGGACATCCCTTTATAACAGTGATGAGGAGAAATTTCTTTAGCAAGAGGGTGGTGAATTTGTGGAATTCATTGCCGCAAACAGCTGTGGAGTCCAAGTCATTGGGTACTTTTAAAATGAAGGCTGGTAGTAAGGACTTTTAAGGGTACGGGGAGAAGTAAGGGGAATGAGCTTGAGAAGGAAAATAAATCAGTAACAGTTGAATGTCAGAGCAGACTCGATGGGCCAAATGACCTATCTCTACTCTTACGTCTTATGGTCTGGGATGTTATAACAAGGACCTCCCTACTCTCTGAATATGAAAGAGTTAAGTTTATTAACGTGTAGAGAGTTATGTCCACTCCCAGACCTCAACAACCCACGTTATTCTCTCATTATCAGACTCTTACTTGCCATGTGTAGTTAGATGCTGCATTCTCACAATGCACAGGATCTAGAGGAAAAACAAACGTATCACTGCCTGTGCCCCAAACAATCAGATTCATTGAAATTTTGAAACATGTGTCATGAAAAATTATCAGACCTCTCAAAATTTTGAAGAGCATACCATCTCTCAACAGCCAGCTGCCAGATTTCTCCCTCTGAAACATTGCACAGCAATCATTCCAGGAGGGGGTTAATCTAGCAGTGCTTTGGTCATGTGATTATCGAGCTATGAATACTTCAAAGTAGGGAAGATTCTTCTCCTGTCAGGCCTATTATAATTCTAGTGGAGCAATTCTGCAATGCCGGCTTTGCTTTGATATACCCTTTTCTTAATATACAGATTAGGATATTGAGGGGGGGAAATGGGAGTTTAGGGAATTCAGAGCGTATTTGAACAGAAGAGTGTTGCATAACAAACTAGGAACGGCTGACCACAGGCCCAAACACATCCTGTTTGCTCATACGTTGTAGTGCCGCCCACTACTAGCCTCTGAGGATTATTGTAAATTACTTCTCGTATGCTTCCTAGTTTCACAAAAGCTCTCGTCGCAGATTGCTGGCTCGAGAAAGCAGTAAGCCTTCGGCCTCCTCTGCTGAACAGATGTGACTCCCTGTTTGAGAAGGATGCTTTTTGATGTCGGAGATACCAGTTTCGATATCAGTGATATCAATTCTTTTGGAAAGAAGAAAGCAGCTTTGTGTCTTTTTTTAAAGGAATTTCAATGTGTTAGCTGCAGACTTCAGGTGCAGAGGCACAGCAAAGGACTATTCCTTCAGGAAGCATTCTATTTTTGTTTTAAGATTAAGATGAGATCTTATTCTATGTTCTCCCTGTGAGCAGCAGGACTTTTGACAGAAATCGTAGCTCTTGCTCCTGTTTTCCCAACAACCCCTGCTGAGTCATCTGTCGTCATGATCAACGTACTTCAGCCCCGTCGACGGCTATTTCCAGCTTCTCCGCACATTTCTTTAGTGCTGTCGCATTCTTTGTTCAGAGAGTCATTCAGAGCCACCAAGTCCATTCTAACCTCCCAGCACCCATTCTTTCTCTAATCCTACCTTAACTTGATTTATTCTCCCTGCATTCCTATCACCTCCCTCCCAGATCTACCACTCACCCACCCAACAGGGGCCATTTGCCGTGGCACATTCACCCTCACCGTTTTATTTGGGTGTGGGGGGAAGATTGAGGGAGGGAACAGAAACATCTGGAGGACACCTACATAGTCACAAGGAGAGCGTGCATACTTTACATAGATGGTTCTAGAGGCTGGGGTTAGACTCAGGTCCCAGGAGATTAGAGGCAGCAGCACTGCCACTTTAACTATACACCGTATTATAAACACAGTGGCCATTTTATAAGGTAGACCCTGACAAATATCCAATCAGCCAATCATGTGGCAGTAACTCAATGCAGAAAAGCATGCAGACATGGTCAAGAGGTTCAGTTGTTCTGACCAAACATAGAATAGGGAAAAAATGCGATCCAAGCAATTTCAACTGTAGAATGGCTGTTGGCGCCAGATGAGATGGTTTGCATATCTCAGAAACTGACGATCTCCTGGGATTTTTAGGCACAACAGTCTCTGGAATTTACAGTGAACAGTAAAACAAAGGACACCAGGTGAGCAGCAGTTCCGCAGGCCAAAACGCCTTGTTAACGAGAGAGGTCAGAGGAGAATGGCCAGGGTGGTTCAAGCTGACAGGAAGACGACAGGAACTCAGATAACCACGTTGCAACTGTGGTGCGCAGAAGAGCATCTCTGAATGTGCAACGCAGCCAGTCTTGAAGTGATTGAGCTAAAGGAGCAGAAGCTCGTGAACAGGAGTCACCTAATTGAAATGGCCACTGAGTGTACATAGAATTGAGAAAGGTGCAAAATAAAAATGAAGAGAACCAGTGAGAAATGAAGCAAAAACAAATTCAAAATAAGCAGCGAAGAAGCGATAGCGAGACAGAGGGACAGGACAGTGAGTTTGTCAGGTGGTGAGGAAATGAAAGGGAGGTGAACATCAGGAGGCAGAGAGCAGATAGAGAACTTAAGGTAAGGAAACCCTTCAGAGTCAGCGATCATAATGTGGTAGAATTCACCCTGAAATCTGAGAGGGAGGAGGTAATGTCAAACGTATCAGAATTACAGGGGACTAAAGGGAATTACAAAGGTATGAGAGAGGAGCTGGCTAAAGTTGATTGGAAGGACACACTAACAATGGTGGCATAGCAGTTGTTCGGCTGTTTCTGGGAGCAATTTGGAAGCAATTTGGAATAGATACATTCCAAAGAAGAAGTATTCTAAAGGCAGGATGACGCAACTGGGTCTGGCAAGGGAAGACAAGGTGAACATAGAAGCAAAGAGAGGGCATATAATACAGCAAAAATTAAATGGGAAGTTAGAGGATTGGAAAGCTTGTAAAAACTGACAGAAGGCAGAAAGAAAGGCTATGAGGAGGTGAGAGTAAACACAAAGTACACTGCAGATGCTGTGGTCAAATCAACACGTACAAAAACTGGATGAACTCAGCAGGTCGGGCAGCATCCGTGGAAACGAGCAGTCAATGTTTTGGGCCAAGACCCTTCATCAGGACTGAAGAAGGAGGTGAGAGTAGATATCAGACTGCTCGAAACGATGCTGGAGAGGTAGTAGTGAGAAACAAGGAAGTGGTAGATGAACTGAATAAGTATTTTGCATCAGTATTCACTATGGAAGACACTAGAAGTATGCTTTAGGTACAAGAGTTTCGGGGTCAGAAGTGAGTGCAGTTGCAGAAGGTGCTTGGGAAACTGAAAAATCTGAAGGGTGGATAAGTTACCTGGACCAGATGGACTTACTCCAGGGTTCTAAAAGAGATAACTGAAGAGATTGTGGAGGCATTAGAAAGGATCTTGCAACAATCAATAGATCCTGGCATGGTTCCAGAGGACTAGAATATTGCAAATGTCACTCCACTCTTCCAGAAGGGAGGAAAGCAGAAGAAAGGAAATTATAGGCCACTTAGCTTGACCTCAGTGGTTGGGAAGATGTCGAAGTTGATTATTAAGGATGAGGTTTCAGGGTACTTGGAAGGGCATGATAAAATAGGCCAAAGTCAGCATGGTTTTCTTTCGGGAAAATCTTTTCTGACAAATCTGTTGGAATTCTTTGAGGAGATAACAAGCAGGATAGACAAAAGAGAATCAGCTGATGTTGTGTAACTAGATTTCCAGAAGGCCTTCGACAAGGAGCTGAACATGAGACTGCTTAGTAAGATAAGAGCCCATGACATTACAAGAAAGATACTAGCATGGATAGACGATTGCCTGGTTGGCAGGATGCTAAGAGTGGGAATAAACTTTTCTAACTGGCTGCTGATGACTAGTGGTGTTCTGTAGGGGTCTGTAATATGACCATTTCTTTTTATGTTGTGTGTTGATGATATGGATGACAGAATTGATTGGCTTTGTGGCCAAATTCACTAACGGGAATTTGTCCACTAAGTTAGGTGGACGGGAGGGGCATGTTCTGTTGAGGAAGCAGTGAGTCTGCAGAAGTACTGAGACAGATTAAGAGATTGACAAAGAAGTAGCAGATAGAATACAGTGTTGGAAAGTGTATGGTCATGCACTTTGATAGACAATTTTCCAAACGGGAAGAAAATCCAAATTTCCGATGTGCAAGCGGACTTGGGAGTCCTTGTGTAGGATTTCCTAAAGGTTGACTTGCAGTTTGAGTCAGTGGTGAGGAAGGCAACTGCATTGTCAGCACTCGTTTCGGGAGGACTAGAATATAAAAACAAGGATGTGATGTTGATACTTTATAAGGCACTCGTGAGACCTAAGCTGGAGTATTGTGAACAGGTTTGGGCTGCTTTTCTAAGAAAGGATGTGCTGTCATTGAAGAGTGTTCAAAGGAGGTTCATAAAAATAATTCCGAGAATGAAAGGTGCATTTGATGGCTCTGGGCTTGTACGCAGTGGAGTTTCGAAGAATGAGGGGGATCTCATTGAAACCTGTCAGTTGTTGCAAGGCCAAGATGGAGTAGATGTGGAGAGGATGTTTCCTATAGCATGGGAGTCTAGGACCAGAGGAAACAGCCTCAGAATAGAGGGATGTCAATTTAGAATGGAGTTGAGAAGGAACTTCTTTAGCCAGAGGGGCGTGAATCTGTGGAATTTGTTGCCACATGCAGCTGTGGGGGCTAGGTCATTAGGTGGATTTAAGGGAGAGGTCGGTTCTTGGTTAGTCAGTGGTCAGGGTGTGAAGGGTTACAGGAAGAAGGCAGGAGAAGGGGGTTGAGAGGGAAATGGATCAGGTGATGGAACAAACTCAATGGGCCAAATGGCTTAATTCTGCTCCTATGTCTTATGGTCTTATGATTGTGAGTCAGTGATCAATCCTGTGACAGATTGTGCAGGGGTGGTAAGGTCATCCAGCAAGGATTCAGGAAACAAACCATAGTGTTTTGTTAAGAGTGGAAGATCAGGAAATGAGGAGGTGTTAAAGCACTGAATGTCAGAAACATGACCCTAAGAGCTCGTGCGTGGGTGTCTTTCCCCATCTCTTTATTTCTATATCTGAGGATCGAGGATGTTCAAGACTTATCACAACAAGAGAAAATCTGCAGATGCTGGAAAAGTAAAGATCGGTTCTGGGCAACTCCAGGATCGATTGTGAGGCTCGGTGACCACAGTAGCCATTATTTCCTCACCCTCTCTTTCACGTTTCCTCTTTATTTATTTAGTATTCAGTTATTTAATAATGCAGCACAGTAACAGGTCCTTCCAGCCCAATGAGCCTGCACTGCCCAATTACACCCATATGAACAATTAAACTAATAACCCTGCTTTACAGTCTGGAATGAAAATGGAGCACCTAGAGGAAGCCTATGCTGTCATGAGCAGAATCTACAAACACCTCACAGACAGTGGTGGGGATTGAACCGGGTCACAGCTTTACATTAACTGCTATGTTACTGTGTCACCACCTATTTGTTCTTTCTATTGCAACATTGATTGTTTGTCTGTCTTTGTTTCATTGAATCTGTTGTGTTTCTTTCTACCTACTGTGAATACCCACAAGAGAATGAATTTACTTTGAAAGGTGAATTTTGAACTTTCTGTTTCGCCCTCTCTTTTTTCGAGTAGCTGGAGGTGGAAAGCTCTTTGAGCCTGTTCTGTCATTCGCTCTTTCTCCAACATCAGCCTCAGTGACCATCCCTCAATCTCAGCATGTGTGATCCAGGATGAAAGAGTTGAATTGCTCTAATTTCGCACATACATAGTTCTAACATCTCGCTCCCCCTTCTTACAGCTTCTTTAAAAACTAATGAATAAACTCCAAGACCTTGACCTCAATGCCTTCTTGTGTAATTAGATCCTTGGTTTCCTTACTTGCACAGCCCAGTCAGTTTGGATTTCCAACAACTTCTCCTCCACGATCTCCATCAGCACAGGTGCACCACAAGGCTGTGTGCTTAGCCCCCTGCTCTACTCACTTTACACTGATGACTGTGAGGCTAAGCACAGCTTCAATACCATATTCAAGTTTGCTGACGACACCACTGTCGTAGGCAGAATCAAAGGTGGTGATGAATCAGCATATAGGAAGGAGATTGAAAATCTGGCTGAGTGGTGCTATAACAGCAGCCTCTTACTCAATGCCAGCCAGGCCAAGGAGCTGATTTTTGACTTCAGGAGAAGGAAACCAGAGATCCATGGGCTAGTCCTCATTGGAGAATCAGAGGTGGAGAGGGTCGGCAAAATTAAATTCCTCAGTGTTACTATTTCGGAGGACCTGTTCTTGGCACAGCATGTAAGTGCAATTTTGTAGAAATCATGGCAGTACCTCTGCTTCCTTAGGAGTTTGCAAAGACACAGCATGACATCTAAAACACTGACAATTTTGTATCGATATGTAATGGAGAGTATATTGACTGGCTGCATCACAGCCTGCTATGGAAACACGGATGCCCTTGAATTGAAAATCCTACACAAAGCAGTGGATACGGCCCAGTCCATCCGAATCCGAATCCGAATCAGGTTTATTATCACCGGCATGTGTCGTGAAATTTGTTAACTTAGCAGCAGCTGTTTAATAATATAATACATAATATAGAAGAGAAAAAACAAAATAAAATAGTAATAATAATAATAAATTACAGTATATGTATATTGGATTGATTAAAATCATGCAAAAAACAGAAATAATATAAATATAACAAGTGAGATAGCATCCAAGGGTTCAATGTCTGTTTAGGAATCGGATGGCAGAGGGGAAGAAGCTGTTCCTGAATCACTGAGTGTGTGCCTTTAGGCTTCTGTACCTCCTACCTGATGGTAACAGTGAGAAAAGGGCATGCCCTGGGTGCTGGAAGTCCTTGATAATGGATGCTGCCTTTCTGTAACACCGCTCCTTGAAGATGTCCTGGACTTTGTAAGCTAGTACCCAAGGTGGAGCTGACTAGATTTACAACCTTCTGCAGCTTCTTTTGTCCTGTGTAGTAGCCCCCCTCCCCACCAGACAGTGATGGAGCCTGTCAGAATGCTCTCCATGGTACATCTACAGAAGTGTTTGAGTGTATTTGTTGACATACCAAATCTCTTCAAACTCCTAATGAGGTATAGCCGCTGTCTTGCCTTCTTTATCACTGCATCAATATGTTGGGACCAGGTTAGATCCTCAGAGACCTTGAGATCTAGGAACCTGAAACTGCTCACTCTCAACACACACAAAATGCTGGTGGAACACAGCAGGCCAGGCAGCATCTATAGGGAGAAGTGCTGTCGACGTTTCGGGCCGAGACCCTTCGTCAGGACTGCTCACTCTCTCCACTTCTGATTCCTCCATGAGGATTGGTATGTGTTCCTTCATCTTACCCTTCCTGAAGTCCACAATCAGCTCTTTCATCTTACTGACATTGAGTGCCAGGTTGTTGCTGTGACTCCAGTCCAGTAGCTGGCATATCTCACTCCTGTACGCCCTCTCGTCACCACCTGAGATTCTACCAACAATGGTTGTATCGTCAACAAATTAATGGATGGTATTTGTGCTATGCCTAGCCACACAGCCATGGGTATATAGAGAGTAGAGCAGTGGGCTAAGCACACACCTCTGAGGTATGCCACTGTTGATCGTCAGTGAGGAGGAGATGTTATCACCAATCTACACAGATTGTGGTCTTCTGGTTAGGAAGTCGAGGATCCAAATGCAGAGGGAGCTACAGAGGCCCAGGTTCTGCAACTTCTCTATCAGGACTGTGGGAATGATGGTATTAAATGCTGAGCTATAGTCGATGAACAGCATCCTGACATAGGAGTTTGTGTTGTCCGGGTGGTCTAAAGCTGTGTGGAGAGCCATTGCCTCGCTGAGGCAGGAGTTCAGTCTAGTCATGACCAACCTCTCAAACCTCTCATGGGTAAAGCTGTCCCCAGGACTGAACAGATCTACATGAAACGGTGTTGCAGGAAAGCAGCATGCATTATCAGAGTCCTCCCCCAGCCAGGCCATGCTGTCGTCTAGCTGCTGCCATCAGGAAGTAGGTACAGGAGCCTCAGGATTCACACCACCAGGTTCAGGAACAATTATTACCCCTTAGCCATGAGGTTCACTCAACTTCATTTGTCCCATCATTGAAATGTTCCCACACAGTTACAGACTCCCTTTCCAGGACATTTCACCTCATGACCTTGATATTTATTGCTTAAATATTTATTCTTTTGGTATTTGCATGGTTTGTACACTGTTTGAACGCCCAAGTTAATACAGTCTTTCATTGATATTATGGATTTATTGTGTATGCCCATAAGAAAATGAATCTCAGTGTGGTATATGGTGACATGTATGTATTTTGATAATACATTTACTTTGAACTTTGAACTTTGTATCCACCCAGTCACTTTGCTGTTTTAATGAACTTTATTTTGTAGACTATATACTCAAGTGAATGCTAACAGTTACGCAAGCTCTCTACACGGTTTAAAGCTTTAAGCCTAGATCTTATTAGTAATAATAACCACAAGAGATTCTGCATGTGCTGGCCTTTTCCCCCCACCACCTTCTTACTCTGGCTGCTTCCCTCTCCTTTCCAGTCCTGATGAAATGTTTCAGCTCGAATTGTCAAATCTTTGTTCCTTTCCATTGATGCTGCCTGACCTGATGAGTTCATCCAGTATGGGTGTTACCCTTATTAGTAATGAATGCAGACTGTTTGCATCCCAGCCCTGAGGTGTACCGTTCAAGCTTGACAGATCACTACAGTTGACCAATTCTCTGAACAACTGAGGCGTTACTTCCACCTCCGTCTACTTTAGTCCCAAGATGCAGCATCATTTTTTTCCCAATAGCTGATGGCACCCACACACGAGCTCTGAGGGTCATCCTTCTGGCCACTCAGTTCTTTTACACCTCCTCAGTTCCTGATCTTCCACCCCTAACTAAACACTGCAGTTCCTTTCCTGAATCCTTGGTGGATAGCCTTTCTGACCCTGCACCATCTGTCATAGGCTCACCATCGACTCATAGTCATCTGCTCTCTGTCTCCTGATGCCCACCTCCTTCTCATTCCATCACCTCCCGATGATCTCACTGCCCTGCTCCCTCTGTCTCTCGGCCATTTCGCGGCTGTTTATTGTGCTACTTATTGCTTTATTTCTCACTGTCTGTCTTCATTTTTATTTTGTACTTTTCTCATTCTAAGTACACTCAGTGGCCACTTTATTAGGTACCTCCTGTGCGTGGTCTTCTACTGCTGTATCACGTTCAATTCAAGGTTTGACGTGTTGTGCATTTGGAGACGCTATTCTGCACATAACTCTCGTATCACGTGATTACTGGAGTTATTTTCGCCTTCTTGTCAGCTTGAACCAGTCTGGCCATTCTCTTCTGACCTCTCTCATTGACAAGGCATTCTCACCTACAGAGCTGCTGCTCACTAGAAGTGTTTTTTTTTTTGTTTCTCACACAATTCTCTGTAAACTCTGTTGTGTGTGAAGATCCCAGGAGATCAGCAGTTTCTGAGATACTCAAACCACCCCATCTGGCACCAACAATCATTCCACTGTCAAAGTCACTTAGATCACATTTCTTCCCCATTCTGATGTTTGGTCTGAACAACAACTGAACCTCTTGACTATTTCTGCATGCTTTTACGCATTGAGTTGCTGCCACATGATTGGCTGATCAGATATTTGCATTAATGAGCAGGAGTGCACATGTACCTAATAAAGTGACCACTGAGTGTATAAGGCAGAAATACGAACAAGAACTGGGCACCCCAGTTAGACCCTTGGGTCATTGGTGGAGCTGGACTATTGGGTATTAGAATCATAGTGTCACTGAGTAACACAGCGAGTAAACACGTCTTTGGGCTTAACTCATCCATATCAACCTAGGTGTCAACTTAAGCTATTCTTATTTACTGAGGTTTGGCCCCTATCCCTCTAATCTATGTATTATTTCATCAGTGTATTGAATTAGCATAAGAGAAAAACAATAATTGAATGCAGAGTAAAATGTTACCGGGGAAATGCATTGCTCTGTATATTATCATGCAAGGCCTTAATGAAGTAGATTCTGAGTTCAAGAGTCCATTGTATCATACTTGGAAAATGTTCAGTGGTCTTATCACAGCAGGATAGGTGCTTTCCTTGAGCTAGGTGGTATGTGATTTTGGGCTTTTGCCCAATAGAGAACGTCCAGGCTGGATCGGATCTTTGATTATGTTGGCTGCTTTACCAAGGTTGTGAGAAGTACAGACAGAGGGGAGGCTGGATTTCCATGATGTGCTGAGCTGTGTCCACAACTTGTTGTAGTTTCTTGTGGTCTTGGGCATCAGGCATCCGGATAGGATGCTTTCTATGGTGCATCGATAATATTATTGAGGGTCAAAGCGGCATGGCGAACTTCTTTATATTCCTGAGGAAGTAGAGATGCTGGTGTAATTTCTTAGCTGTGGCATCTAGATGGCAGGACCAGAAGGGGCCATTGCTGAGGTTTACCCCGAGTAACCTGAAACTCTCAACCCTGTCAAGCCCAGCACCTGCATGTACACTGCGCACTTCCTGAAGTCACGGCCAGCTCTCTTGTTTTGCTGACATTGAGGGAAAGGATGTTGTCATGACACCCTGTCACTAGGCTCCCTACGTCCTTCCTGTACTCGGACTCAACATTATTTGAGACTCGGCCTACTACTACAATCTTGTAGATTGAGCAGAATATGGCCCCATACATAGGTTATTTTTGCCACCTAAATGGTAAATGGTATTTGTTTTATCAAATGACTTATTATGTTTGTTTGATTAGAACAGGGTGTTTGAGAAGCAATTAGGCAGTAGTAATTCCTGCCTCTTATATACATTAGCTTAATTGTTCTGGTATTGTTCTTTTGGCGCTATCCAGTCATAAGCATTTTGTGTATCTGTATGACCTCCCATTTTCATGGTATCCTGAAGGATTTAGCGAGCTGGACTCTCGAGAATGCAGGTACGGCCCCAGTGGTCATTGCTGGAGTGGATGAGCTGGATTGACACGGCGGGGCCTAGGCCTGAGAGCTGAAAATGAACACATTTTTAGCCGATTTAAGCTCTGAGTCAGATTAAAGTGATCAAAGCTTCAAGGCCAAGGATGAAGGGCAAACTAGTGTTCAGCTCACTACTTCGCAAGGTTTACTCATTTACAGGGCTGAACTGGCTCGACAGGTATAGCCTGCAACCACTGGCACTCACCTCAGTGCTGAGCTGTCTCCGGGACCGTGGCCTGCAGCCTTCGGGCTCCTGGACCAGTTCCGCTCACATCAATGCTGAAACCTGCTCTGCGGCTGTGGCCTGCGGCCTTCGGGCTCCTGGACCAGTTTCACTCGCCTCAGCGCTGATCCTGCTCCGAGGCTGGGGACTCTGCGGTTCGTGTTCTGTGTGTTATTTCTTTTTTTAATTGTTTGTACAATATGTTCTTTCTTTTGACACACTGGGTATTGGCTGTGTGGTGATTTCGATGGGTTCTGTTGTGTTTCTTTGTTCTGTGGCTGCCTGCAGGAAGATGAATCTCAAGGTTGCATGTAGTAAGCAGTACGTACTTTGATAGCAAATGTAATTTGAACTCTATTGTTTTTTTGACCTAATAATGAAAGTTATAGGTCATAAATTGGCAGTAATACCTATACTGGTGGCTTACGTTAGAAAGTCATAGCAATAAAAAAAAACTACAGCTCTGTTTGAAATATACCACCTCTGGCATGAGACCTCTTCAAATTACTTCAAATCTCTCACCAGATCTTTTCTGATCACCAGACTAATATCCTACCCACTCTTCTGTTTAAAGTGACCACTGATTTGTGTAATCGCATCAAGCTTCTTGTGGGCATGGATGTCAAGTGACACTGTCTCTTAGGTTGATGCAATAGATAATCTGGCCCAGATAATCTACTGGGCCAGTACTGTAGGTAACTGCACTGAGGGACTGGAGTTTGGACCAGGGCATGTTGTCATGAGACATTGCATTTCTCTAATGCCTTTCAGTAGGTTACAAAGTGCATCATTGGGAAGCAGGAACTCTGCCTGACCTGACGATGAGTTTCAGGGTACAGAAAAAAGGTCTCTTTTTTCCTCTAAAGAGAGAACAAACCCTGAAGAGCTTACTTACCGCCTGCTATGCCGCTGGCAATTAGGGCAGCAACGATGGAGGATCTCCTCCATCTCTGGAGGTGTACAGCATGTCAGTAGCTTCCTCTCGGTTTTCACTACCGTCAGTCATGCAAGTCCCGGGTGGAGACTCAGGAATACCTTCACACTCAGCTGTAGAGTAATTCTTCATTGCTGTTTCCATAACAATCTTGTTTTACCAGTCAGGGTTGTTAGCCCTGAGCTGAACCTCCAAACCTGGAGGACCGGTGGACCACTCTCGGTCTGTCCTCTACCGTTAGATCTGTTTGCATGAGTGAACCTACCAAGAGCCAAAGCATAAAGCTCCAACTCCAGTCAACATAGCACTTTGGGTCGTTGAGGCACACCAGCTTCCAAACCATTGCAAGGGTCTGGTCCTCTTGGAGGAACCCTGAAGAAAAATGAGATCAAACCACGTGAGGCTGAGGGAAGAAAATAAACACCTCCTTGTGTTTAGTCCTTCTTGTGTAGTACCATCTACAGGCATTGGGTTTTGACCTGGATAAGATCATGAGTGAATTTCCCCTCCTTCTCTCTATGACTGATTAACCTTTTACAAACAAATGCACCCAAATCTAGAAGACATTTGAAAGTCAACACTGACTTCAGTTTCGGGAAAGTGTAGTGGTGGGTGTGTCGAAGTCTGATGCAACATGTCCATTTGAACTCTGGTAAGTGTTCAGATATGAACTTTGTCCCTGCAGTTTCAGCCAGTGCCTAGAGACGTGGAGTGATATCAATAATAAATAACAGGCACAGAATAGTAAACACACACTTAGTGTGTCTGCTGAAGCCAGATTTTAGATTTCTGTACTATCACCTCAGGAAATCTCAAAGTGCTTTACAAATAATGAACTACTTCTGAACTGTCAATACAGTCATTGCGACATAGAGTAATTCAGCACAAAAACCGGTCCTTCAGTCCAACTCCATGCAGACCAAGCAAATCTAAGCCCATCCCATTTGCTCATACTTGGCTCTTATCCTTCTAAACTGTACATATCCATGGACACGTCCAAGTATATTTTAAATATTGTTATTGCATGTCATCTAGAATTTTAACAAATCCCTACAGAAGTGTGGTGGAGAGTATATTGACAGGTTGCGTCATGGCCTGATATGAAAACACTAATACCCCGGTACAGAAAAGCCTACAAAACGTAAAGGATATGGCCTAGTTTATCACGGGTAAAGCCCTCCCCAGCATTGAGCACATCTACGCAGAGCGCAGTTGCTGGAAAGCAACATCGATCATCCGAGACCCCCACCACCCAGCTCATGCTCTCTTCTTGCTGCTGCCATCAGGAGCAAGATACAGGAGCTTCAGAACTTCACCACCAGGTCCAGGAACAGTTATTACCCCTCCACCATCAGACTCTTGAACCAGGAGGGATAACTTCTCTCAACTTCAGTCACCCCAGCATTGACACGTTCTCACAACCTGTGGGCTCACTTTCAATGGCCCTTCATCTCAGGTTCTTGATATTTATTGCTTATTTACTTTTATTATTTTTTCTCTTTCTTTTTGTATTTGCGATTTGTTGCATTTTTTTTTTGCACATTGGTTGCTGTCCATCCTGTTGGGTGCAGTTCTTCTCCTAGATGAGTTGCCAACCATGGCAGAAGAACCCCTCTGCCTGAATCGACTGGTGCCGGTAACCCCCACTCCCCTCCCCTTTGCCCCTCCTTCTGTCACTGCAGATGGTTCCACTGGGCTTAGTAGATAAGCTACACATGAAGCCCAGGAGCTGACTTGGTTGTCAGAGGCTATTTGAGAGGCACGTCATTACGGGCATTTAGTAGGTAGTGGGAGCTTAACCTCACTATCTGCCCCTCACCCATCTATGACCGCCATAAGAAAACAATGACCCTTAGCCAATCATCAAACACCCATTTACACAATCAGATACTAATTCTTTGTTTTCTCCCCGTACTCTGATTTATTGTCACCAGTTCTACTGCTCACCTACACACCCGGGTGGTTGAGTGATGGACAAGTTCACAGTGTGCATGTCTTTGGGGTGTGGGACAGAAGCAGAGCTCCTGAAAGAAAGCCCAGATGCTCACACGGAGAACATGCAGACTTTCCGCTGGATTCCACTCCACTCACCTTCACAGTGGGGAGGGAAACCCGCATGATTACGGGGAGAAAGGGGAAACTTCACACTGCGTCCATGGTCACGACTGAACCCTGGTCACTGGAGCTTTGAAGCGGAAGCTGCTCTACAACCTGCACCACTGCGCCACTCGCTCCATCCAAGATCTGAAGCTGTTTCTCCAAGGCTTTCTTGTGATCTGGTTGTGAGCTCTTTGGGGAATCCCCTGCCCCTTGCCTCTCAGGCCTGCTGACCTGGTTTCCTGGTTGTTTTGTGGTGTCTTGTTGTGCCATAAATGACCAATATTTTGACATGAGTAAATGCTTTCCAAGCTGTTTCCCTTCTCATCTCCTTGCTCTAGGTTCAAAAGCTTCCTATACAAACTCCATATCTTTTACCATCTGTTCCCCTCCCTAGATTTCTGCCTGTTCCAGTCTCAGCAAGAACAATGCAGACACCAGTGAGGGCAAGAGGTGGAGTCTGGAGCAATAAACAATGTGCTGGGGGAACTCAGTGGGAAGAGCAGCATCTGTGAAGTGTAAGGAATTAATGATATTTCAGGTCAAGCGCATGCACCAGTTCCAATGCAAGGGGCTCCAGAATTCCTTTCCTCCCACAGATGTTGCTCAATTCATTGAGTTCCTCCTGAAGATTGTTTGTTGCTTCAGCAGAATCAAATTGCATTTATATAGCGTGTGTAATGTATTCAAAGAACCAAAGATTCAAGATTCAAAGCACATTGTTGCAAGGACGTGGCGGTGGAACGAACCCAAGTGCTGAACACGGGCGCGGAGGCTGAGTCGGGAGGCGTTGCCGTCGTAGCGAGCGTGGGAAGGGTTCCAAGGGAGTCTTTGCCCGGAGTCCTGGTTCTAGTAGATAATTCAGGAACAGGGTTAAACTTAGAACTGATAGTCCTAAGTCCCATGGAATGAGGTTACTCATACACAAGTCAACCAACAAACTGGCACCTTCTAGTTGTGGTCACAGGATTCTTATACTGCCTTGGTTGATGGGATGCAGGTTGGAATCGGGGAATGATTGGGAACCAAACGAGGTGGTTAAGGCCCAATTCCTCAGGAAGACAGCCAGGTGCCAGAAGGGACCATGACACACACTTATTATCAAAGAATGTATAAATTATGCAACCTTGAGATTTCTCTGCTCACAGGCAGCCGCAAAGCAAGAAACCCGAAAGAATCCAATATATAAAAAAAAGACCAGCCCCCCAATGTGCAGAGAGGGGAAAAAATGACAGATCATGCAAACAGTGGAAGCGAGCAGAAGCAATGACAGCGTTCCGAGCCAAAACGAGTCCTTAGATTCAAACCCCAAGAGCAGCTTGGAGTTGGCTCAAAGATCGATATCAGCTCATCGTATTAGAGGGGCAAATTGTCGCTAAGTTCTTAGACGCAAAGCACAGCAACCGGGGGCAGTCTGACAGTCTCAGCGCCGGGGAGAGAGGGGTGAACAGTGCAGGAGAGCGATGTACGTTAGAATCAGAGTTGTGTTTATTGCCACTGACATACTGTACGTTGTGAAGTTTGTGGTTTTGTGGAAGCACTTCAGTGAAAGATAAAAAAATACTTTATTACAAATTAAATACATAGTTCAAATGAGGAATAATGAGGGTGTGTTCAGGGGTTCATGAGTCTTCAGAAATCTGATGGTAGAGGGAAGAAGATGTTCATAAAACTTTGAGAGTGGGTCTCAAAAGATCAGCAGCTCACTGCAGGAGCATCGTTGGACATCAAGAGACAAGATTATTAATGTTCGGACTGGTCAAAGAGGTGGCATCAAACAACATCCTGATGAGAGTTAGGGTCCATCTGAAAGGAAGTATGGTGGAGACGGTGGTATATATATCTGATCATATTGTGCATGTGTCCAATAATAGAGTTACATAAAATAGAAGCACAAGAACTCAAAACAGGCCACTCTCAAGCCTTCCTGCACTCACTATGATCATGGCTGAAGTACTTTGGGCCCAGCCTCCCTTGTGTGTTGGACAGGCTCTTTACTCCATCGTGCCCGTACTGATTATCAAGTACCCATTGGTTCAAATTTCACTTACCAGCACTATGTCTATAGTTCTCCATGCCTTGGCAATTCAAGTACTCATCTGCATTCCTTTCAGGCACTATGTGTCTCTACCACTCTCTCAGATAGTGCATTTAATCTGAAAAGGTGCCAGATGTATGACCTGTGTGATATGTATGTATGTGTGTGGTGTATGTGTGTATATATATGTGTGTGTGTGTGTGTGCAATTTTATACCATATCCATACTTTATCCTCTACATAATTCTTTAGAGTTGTTGAATGTCGTACGTTTGTAGCATGCAGCACCAACACACCACAGAAAATCCTAAAAGCAAGCATTCGTAAATTTGACCTGCGAAACTTGTAAACATTGTTCGAACCAGAAAGCATCTGGTCACTTGATACAACCAACGAAACTTAAATTAACAATTACTGTTGATTACCAATTTACTTCATCTTCATAGCGCTGATAACCTTCAGCTAGGTGTGAAAACTCCCACAGGATTATTTCAAGGAAGAAGAAAGGAAAAGGAATGGTAATCATTGATAAATTCACAAGTAATGTTACTATTGGTGAATTCATGTACACTTAGATACCACTTTATTAGCTATGGAGGAATTTAAGGTGGGGCGTTATATGGGAGGCAGGGTTTGAGGGTCAGCACAATATTGTGGGCCGAAGGGCCTGTAATGTGCTGTACTATTCTATGTTCTATACCTGTATGAGGGCCTCCGTTGATCAGAGTTGACCAAGGATATTGCATCCTAGCTGTCTAGATACATAAGCCTGGGCAGTACGAAATGGAGAGCAAGCTGTTGCCCATGTAGCAACGCCCCCGCTCCGTGCATCTGATGAATCCAAAGGAACGGCAGAGACCGATACAGTTTGGTACCAGAAGCATCACAGGAGTCGCCAGTCAGCATTGAACTCGACGTCGGGTTGCTCTAGGGACGCCAGCTCTGGATTTTTCCCTCGGGATTTAATCCCAAAGCCTTCCCCATGAATGGGTATAGCCACAAGGCAGCGGAGTTTGAAGATCAGAGTTTTCCTTCTAGATGAGCTGCCAGCCATGGCTGATGAAGCGATTGGTTTTTAAGGTGCCAGTAACCCGCCTTTGCCCCTTCTCCTGTCGGTAGAAATGGTTCCGCCAGGCTTAGTAGCTAAGCCACATGTGAAGGCCAGGAGCTGGGCTTGGTTGTCAGAGGCTGTTTAAGGTGCATGCCATTGGGACTATTTAATAGGTATACACTGTATACCTGCATGTTAATGCAAATATCTATTCAGTCAGTCAAATGGCAGAAACTCAATGCATAAAAGCATTTAGACAGGGTCAAGAGGATCAGTTGTTGTTCAGACCGAACATCAGAATGGGGAAGAAATGTGATTGAAGTGACTTTGATCCTGGAATGATTGTTGGTGCCAGAGTATCTCAGAAACTGCTGATTTCCTATGATCTTCACGCACAGCAATCGCTATAGTTTGGTGTGAAAGCAATACAACGACGAGTGGCAGTTGTGTGGTCAAAAACACCTTGTAAACGATAGGGGTCAGAGGAGAATGACCAGACTGGTTCAACCTGACAGAAAGGCAACGATATCTCTAATAACCATCGAATCTTGAACTGGATGAGCTTCAGCGGCAAAAGACCACATATACTCAGTGGCCACTTTATTAGGTACAGGAGGTTAAAAATATGTGGCCACTAAGTGTATTCTAAACATTGTAGTGTACAGGATTGTGCTGCGTGACTATCGTTTGCCAAATTTCCTACCTGCCGTCACCTCATAATAACCTTATTTAGTTTTAGGTGGTTTAGAGGCTGTGAAAGGCCATCGCGGATTCCATTACTGAGATTTGCTGAACGGGTGTTACCTTTCTGCTTTTGCTTTGAAACTTTGGGCTTGAAAGGCCTTGAGCCAGGACAGTCACTGGTGCTTTTCATTCACTGGCAGGAATTCTACTGCAGTTTCTAGGAATAGAAAGTGAAAAGTGTTACTGCTTGCACCAATACCTGTTTCCCTTTCGTTCTGAGGGTCTCATTTGAATCTAGCTCCACTAGCGACAGTTGTTCCGAGTCAAAGTGCTATGTAATCTTGGGTGAATAATAACCAGCTCAGCCCCAAAGGCTTTTGGCAGCTTTGCGTGAAAAGTAACAAAGAATAAAATTTTAGAATATACACTCTGTGGCCACTTTATTAGGTATGGGAGTGAAACACGATGTGGTCTTCTGCTGCTGTGGCTCAGCCACTTCATGTTTGATGTATTGTGTGTTCAGAGATGCTCTTCTGCACACCACTGTTGTAATGTGTGGTTATTTAAGTCAAAGTCTCCTTCCTGGCAGCTTGAATCAGTCTGGCCATTCTCCTCTAACCTCTCTCATTTACAAGGTGTTTTCACCCACAGAGCCACCACTTACTGATGGACGGTTTCAGCCTGAAACATCGGCTGTTTACTCTTTTCCATTGGCCTGCTGATTTCCTCCAGCATTTTGTGTGTGTTGCCACTCACTGAATGTACTTTTTGTTTTTCGCAACACCCTCTGTAACCTCTAGAGATGGCTATGTGTGAAAATCCCAGGAGATCTGAGCTACTCAAACCACCCTGTTTGGCACCAACAATCATTCCACGGTCAAAGTCACACAGACCTCACTTTCTCTCCATTCTGATGTTTGATCGGTACAATAAATGAACCTCTTGACCATGCCTGCATGCTAATAAGCATTGAGTTTCTGCCACATGATTTATCTTTTTTAGCATGTTGCACAGTCAGCCATTCTTGTCTGGCACATGGTGTCAGGATTGGTCTCCTTTCGGATTAACTGGGTCATGATATGGACGTTCCTGACTCGACCCTTTTTTTTTTACGAGGCCGAGTGGCTAGCTCGACGCTCAACCCGGCACGGATAGAAAGCGTGCCAGGGGGTGGCCCGACTTGGATTTGAAATCAAGAGCCTTCACTCCGGAGTCTGCCGCTGATGCCACTGCACCACCAGCCGGCCATGATTGGCTGATTAGATATTTGCACGGATGAGCAGGTGTACAGTTGTACCAAATAAAGTGGCCACTGAGTGTATATCCCATATCCTCTGATGCCATCAGAGTGATTATAAAAGACAAATAAAATTATTTGCATTTCAAAGTGTTTCAGAATCAGATTCATGAAAGGTTCAGTATCACTGACATATGTCATGAAATCTGTTTTATGCAAATAGTAGAGAGGAATACATAAAATATTACTATAAGTTACAAATGGCATGTGGTGAGGTAATGTTCAGGGACTGTACAGAAAGCTGATGGTGGTGAGGACGGAGCTGTTTCAGAATCACTGAATATAGGTCTTCAGGCTCCTATACCTCTGCCTTGATGGTAGTAACAAGAAGAGGGCCCATTACAAATGTTGAGGGTCCTTAATGGTGATTGAGGCATTCTTGAGGTACTGCATTTTGAAGATGACCTCGATGGTGGGGAGGCCAGTGCCCACGATGGACCTATCTGGGCCCACAACCCTCTGCAGCTTTTTAAATCCTGTGCATTGGTGCCTCCAAACCAGACACTGTCTCTTGAAGATGTCCTCACTGTTGAAATGGGCTGTGCCTGAGATGGAGCTGGCTGTGTTTAGATCTTTTTGCAGCCTCTTCCAATCCTGTGGATTGAATCCGCCGTACTAGTCAGAGTGCTCTCCATCTATAAAAACTTGCTCCCCTTTGGTGACATGCCGAAACTTCTCAAACTCCTAAAGAAGAAGAGGCACTGGTGTCTTCTTCATGATTGCATCAATATGTTGTATCAATCACAGCCAATCAGTCATTAGTAAAGACTAATCATGATTGTATTGTCAGGAAATGTAGAAGAGGCTTAACCCCAAACACAGAGCGGTGGAGAGGATTTAGCGGTGAGTGATAACATTAAGAATTAACTGCAAAGTAACAAGCCATGTGGGACGACAAAATAAATGAAAATGGATTCATAACACAACAAGGCATCTGAGGGCAGGGGCAAGTAGTTGAGGCTGGCTGAGCAGATACTTGTTCCATATGGAAGGGTGAGAGGCAGCGAAGCATCGCAGTAACTTCCCCACATGCTGAATGGCTCTTCCTGACTGACCATTGGTCTCTGGATGATAGCAAGAGGGCAACCTCACCGAGGGGCAGAGAGGAAACAGAAGGCTCTCCAGAAGCAGGAGGTGAAGTGTGGGTCCTGGTCCGACACTGGAAACTACAGAAGCTAACTACATGTTAGAGAACCAGGTCCATGGTCTCAGCAGCTGATGGAAGTTGGGGGTGGGCGGTGGGGTAATGAAATTGGTCCTGTTGGATTACTGGTCCCTGACTGTCATGATCGCTATGGCCCCATCAGCAGATGGCAAACCTGAGATGAAAGCCATGGCGACGACGGTCATCGAGGAACCAGTGGTAGCTGCAGGAGCCCAGAGGACCATTGGTTGGAGGGATTGGACTGTGCACATGGATGGCAGGGCCGTGGCAAACTGATGTACATCTGCAATAATAGTGGGCCTCCAACGCCTCCAACAGAAAATCCAGAGTCTGTTATGCGACTGGATGGAGAGGGGCGAGAAGTGGCCCACTGGAGTGCCTCCAAGTGCACAGACACTGACACACACATACGGTTGTCAGGTGTGTCAGCAAGAGCAGGCTCGCATTGCAGGACCTGCAGATCTCAAATATTCGGGGCAAGGATGGAATGATGGTCTGAGGGTCAATCTCCGTTTCAGCTGGGTCAAACTGTCATAACAGGGAGTCCACCTTAGTGTTCTTGAAGCTGGGTTAGTAGGTGATGGTGTAGTTGAATTGTTCGAAGAAGAGGGCCCATCAAGCCTGATGTGGGTTGATTTGGTGGGTCTGATCTATGGATATGGGGTTCTGGCGATGTCCAGATGAGGAAAGTCTCAGTGTACCCTATCAGCCAACATCTGCATTCCCCCAAGGCCCATTTAATGGCAAGTAGCTCCCTGCCTCCTACTCTATAACAGTGCTGTGTAGAGATGAACTTGCATGAGAAGAAGGCACAAAGGCGTGTCTGACTATCTGCTCCATGCTGGGAGAGGATGGCCCCAACAGTCACATCAGATGCATCCACCTCCACCACAAAAGGTCTAGAGGGATTGGATGGTGAAGAATGGAAATGGTGGTGAAGCATCCCTTAAGGTCTTGGAAAGCATGGTCCACAACAGCAGACCAGGTTCAACATCTCCCTGAGCAGTGCCACCATTCCAACGTGCTTCAAGGCCACCACCATCAATCCCGCGCCGAAGAAGTCTTCTGTTTCCTGCCTAAATGACTACCGTCCCGTTGCACTCAATTCCATCATCATGAAGTGTTTCGAGAGGCTCGTCAAGACCCTGCATCCCCCCTCACTGGACCCCCTGCAGTTTGCGTACAGTCCCAACCGCTCGACAGATTATGCCATTGCCATCCCCCTCCACCCGGCCCTAACCCACCTGGACAAAAAAGACACGTACGTTAGAATGACAAGACCGTGGTGGGTCTCATTAGCAAGAACGATGAGTCAGCATACAGAGAGGAGGTGCAGCGGCTAATGGTGCAGAGCCTACAATCTGTCTCTGAACGTGAACAAAACAAAAGAGATGGTTGTTGACTTCAGGAGGGCACAGAGCAACCACTCCCTGCTGAACATCGACGGCTCCTCGGTAGAGATCATAAAGAGCACCAAATTTCTTGGTGTTCACCTGGTGGAGAATCTCACCTGGTCCCTCAACACCAGCTCCATAACAAAGAAAGCCCAGCAGTGTCTCTACTTTCTGCGAAAGCTGAGGAAAGTCCATCTCCCATCTCCCATCCTCACCACATTCTACAGGGGTTGTGCTGAGACCATTCTGAGCAACTGCATCACTGCCTGGTTCAGAAATTGCACTATCTCGGATCGCAAGACCCTGCAGCAGATAGTGAGGTCAGCTGAGAATATCATCAGGGTCTCTCTTCCTGCCATTACGGACATTTACACTACATGCTGCATTCGCAAGGCAAACAGAATTATGAAGGATCCCACGCACCCCTCATACAAACTCTTCTCCCTCCTGCCGTCTGGGAAAAGGCACCAGAGCATTCATGCTCTCACGACCAGACTATGTAACAGTTTCTTCCCCCAATTCCCAGAGCCTCTACTGACACCAAATTACTGCCCTCTACTGTGCCTGTTGTCTTGTCTATTATTTATTGTAATGCCTGCACTGTTTTGTGCACTTTATGCAGTCCTGGGTAGGTCTGTAGTCTAGTGTAGTTTTTTTCTGTGTTGTTTTCACATAGTTCAGTGTAGATTTTGTGCTGTTTCATGTAGCACCATGGTCCTGAAAAACATCGTCTCGTTTTTACTGTGTACTGTACCAGCAGTTATGGTCGAAATGACAATAAAAAGTGACTTGACTTGACAAAAATAATGAAGATGTTGTCGATTTAGATGAACACATACCAGCATGGCTTGAATTGGAGGATCTTGTGAATGAGTGCATGGAAAATGGCTTGGCTGTAGGAAAATCCGAAAGGCAACACCAAATATTTGTAGAGGCCAGGGGATGATAGGAATGTCATCTTCTACTCATTCCCCTGGCAAATGCGGAGCAAGTTATATGCACTCTATAGATCTTGTTTGGTGAAGATCTGGGCCATGCAGAGTGTTTCGAATGTGCTATTCATCAAAGGTGAGGGCAGCAATTCTTAAAGGTGATTTTGCTTAGTCCATGGTAGTCAATGCAGGGATGGAGACCCCCATCTTTCTTTTTGACAAAGAAGAATCCTGCACCAGCTGCGAACTGAGATGGTTGAATGAAGCCATGCTGTGGTGTATTGGCGATGTAGTCATTCACGGCTTGAATCTCAGGAGGGAGAAGGAGAGCAGATGACTTCAGGGAAGTGTGGTGCCCAGGAGGAGGCCAACCCTACAGTAGTGTGATTGCAGGGTGCTGGTTTCCCTTTTACCAAAGGTGATGGCTAAATTGTGGTATTTCTGGGGATTTGGTGAGGTTGAGAGTCTCCACTGATTGACGGACTGGGGGCAGGTGATATCCGCTGATGTTGCATGCAGATGGTCCGGCAGGTGGACCCCCAACTCAGCAGTGAACCGGATGACCAAGCAAAGTACGGGTGGTGAGTGGAGACCCAGGGGTAACCCAAGATGACAGATGAGAGAAGTCAATAAGGAGGAATTGGATGAAGTCACGGTGCTCTCTGATGCTCTTGTGCACAGGCTGTTTGCATGCTCTGACCATCCTAGACCCCAAGGGACAACCATCAATGCCCATGAAGGAGAGTGGTGACAGGCAAGCTTGGTGCAGAGTTCAAACTGCATACAAAGTTACCTGCTGCACCGGATCCACCAAAGCCCCCTGTGTGCATGGAGGAGGACAGAGCGAGAGGGAGTCGGGCTATGGTACTGGAATGAGAGGCCAAAGCTGGGGGAGGAACTTACCAGCTAGAAGGCCCCTGATCTCTACCTGGTGGTGTTGTTTCCGGATGCAGTGAGCATTAAAGAGTGGGTGATGAGCTGTAAACAGAAAGCGCACAACTTGGTTCTCCACTGACGCTCACATCTTGAGAGATTAAGGGAGCTCTCCCTAACTGCACAGGTTCTGGAGGCATTACTGATGAGGGCCCTGCAACCTGCAATGGTTCTGGGAACGGAATTGGGGTTCTGGCTGGTGATCTGGAGATTTGTTCCATAAAAAGGTGCGGACTACAAGTTACAGCTGGAAATTTTTTCTTCATGTCAGAAGGAAAATGTCAAGATAATTATGAGGGATTTTAATATGAAAGCGGATTGGGAAAGTCAGAAAGGTACTGGATCTCAGGAGAGGGAGTTGGTAGAATGCCTATGGAATTGGCTTTTTGGAGCAGCTTGTCACCAGGGGTTCGGCTGTTTTGGATTGGGTGCTGCATAATGAACCTGAGACGATTAGGGAGCTAGAGGTAATGGAACCCCTTGGAAGTAGTGATCATAATATGATTGAGTTCAGTTTCAAATTTGAAAAGGAGAAGCTGGTATCAAGTGTATCGATATTTCAGTGGAACAAAGGAAATTACAGAGGTATGAGAGAGGAACTGGCCCAAGTTGATTGGAAAAGTAAGCTAAATGGAGGGACGGTAGAGCAGAATTGGATGAAATTCCTACAAGAAATAAGGAAAGTGCAGGAAAAATATATTCCAAGAAAAAAGAAAATCATGAATGGAAAAATGGCACAAATGTGGCTAAGGAGAGAGGGTAAGGCTAAAATAAAAGCAAAAGAGACAGCGTACAAGGAAGCAAAAATTAGTGAGAAAACTGAGAACTGGACGACTTAAAAAACTTACAGAAGGAAACTAAGAAAGTCAGTAGGAAAGAAAAGATGAATTATGAAAGGAAGTTGGCAATTAACATAAAAAAGGATACTAAGAGTTTTTTTTTAAATATATGAATAGTAAAAGAGTGACATGGATAGATATAGGACCTATTGAAAATGATGCTGGAGAAATTATAATGGGTAACAAAGAGATGGCAGAGAAACTAAATGAGTATTTTGCATCAGTCTTCACAGTGGAAGACATTAGCAACATACCTGATAGCCAGAGGTCTCAGGGAATAGAATTAGGTACAGTCAAGATTACTAGAGAGAAGTGCTTGGGAAGCTAAATGGACTAAGGATAGGTAAGTCTCCTGGACAGGATGAGGTACACCCATGGGTACTGAAGGAGGTGTCTTTGGAGATTGTGAAGGCATTGGAAATGATCTTCCAAGAATCAATAGACTCTGACATGGTTCCGGAGGACTGGAAGGCCACAAATGTAGTTCCGCTGTTTAAGAAAGGAGGGAGGCAGCAAAAAGAAAATTACAGACCTATTAGTCTGATACCGGTAGTTGGAAAGTTATTGGAGTCGATCCTCAGGCACGAGGTTATGGAATACCTCGAGGTGCATGACAAGATAGGCCCAAGCCAGCATGGTTTCATGAAGGGAAGATCCTGCCTCACCAGCCTATTTGAATTTTTTGAGGTAATCTCAAATAAGGTTGACAAGGGAGAGGCTGTGGATGTTGTGTATTTGGATTTTCAAAAGGCCTTTGATAAAGTGCCACATAAGAGGCTGCTTAATAAGATGAGAGCCCTTGGAATTACAGGAAAGATATTGGAATGGGTGGAGCATTGGCTGATAGGCAGAAAGCAAAGGGTGGGAATAAAGGGATCCTATTCTGGTTGGTTGCCGGTTACTAGTGATGTTCCGCAGAGGTTGGTGTTGGGGTGTTTTTACACTGTATATCGATGACTTAGATTATGGATGAAATGGTTTTGTGGCTAAGTTTGCGGATGACACCAAGATAGGTGGAGGAGCAGGAAGTGTTGAAGAAACGGAAAGATTGCAGAGAGACTTGGTCAGTTTAGGAGAGTGGGCAAAGAAACAGCAGATGATACAATGTTGAGAAATGTACGGTTGTACATTTTGGAAAAAGAAATAATCGGGCAGATTATTATTCAGATGGGGAGAACATTCAAAAATCGGAAGTGCAAAGGGACTTAGGGGTCCTTGTGCAGGAAACCCTAAAGGTTAACCACCAGGTTGGATCGACAGTAAGGAAAGCGAATGCTATGTTGGCATTCATTTCAAGAGGAATAGTGTATAAGAGTAAGGAGGTGTTGATGAGGCTCTATGGGGCACTGGTGAGACCCCATTTGGAATACTGTGTGCAGTTTCGGGCCCCCTATCTTAGAACGGATGTATTGATGTTGGAGAGAGTTTAGAGAAGATTTACGAGGATGATTCCTGGAATGCAGGGGCTTACATATGAGGAGCGTTTGTCGGCTCTTGGACTGTATTCATTAGAGTATAGAAGAATGCTATAGAAACATTTCGAATGTTGAAAGGGCTGGACAGAGTAGATGTGGAAAGGCTGTTTCCCTTGGTAGGAGAGTCCAGGACAATGGGCCACAGTCTTAGAATTAGAGGGCCCCCATTTAAAACAGAGATGAGGAGAAATTTTTTTAGCCAGAGGTTCATGGATTTCTGGAATTCGTTGCCACATACAGCTGTGGAGGCCTGATCATTGAGGGTGTTTAAGGAGGAGATTGATAAGTATCTAATTAGTCAGGGTATCAAGGGATATGGGGAAAAAGCCGGAAATTGGAACTAGATGGGAGAATAGTTTAGCTCATGGTGGAGTGGCGGAGCAGACTTGATGGGCTGAATGGCCTACTTCTGCTCCTGTGTCTTGTGATCTTGTGAAAGCTCTTGTGAATATAGAAGACCAGAGTGACAAGCTTTCAGGGCCGGTGGGAATCTCCTGGGAATACAGCTCATCTTTCTTTGCTTTTTCAATCTTCTTATTAATATCAACATGATAAGATTAATACATAGTTATTGGGATTACAAAATTACAAAATTAAAATGACATAAAAAGATACACAAGCAATAAGTACAATATAGTTAAGTCTTCCCAACTCATGAATGATACAAATATCATATAAACGAAACAAAAAAAAACTAGGTATATCATGTTGAAAAAAACAGAAAAGAGAATAAGAGAAAAAGAAATATTATTACCCCAAGAAAAACTAATCTAACAAACTAATCACTAACTAATAAAGAAAAAAAATGGAAAAAGGGGAAAAAAATGGGCTGTTTATAGTATCTATAAAAAGACAAAGAATCATCAGTGTCCCCAACTCCGATCCTCTACAGCTCATCTTTCAGGCACTCAAAGGTGTCGTGCTGGTAATGGGTCAGCAGCTCTTCCGCATTCCAGCTGTACTCTGCTGCTAGGGTCCTGAATTCCTCAGATAATCCAGCACCGAGTGTGTGCCTTGATGTAGCCAAAGTATCCAACCGACTGCCACTCTTCTACTGCTAGATGGAGGAAAGCCCGTCACGTCTCAGCAGTGAATAGCTCATTTCAGAATCAGAATCATCGGCATGTGTCATGAAATTTGTTAACTTAGCAGCAGCAGTTCAATGCAATGCATAATATAGAAGAAAAAAACACAAAATAAAATAACAATAAGAAGAAATAAGTAAATCAATTATAGTATATGTATATTAGAATAAAAATCATGCAAAAAACAGAAATATTATACATTTTAAAAAGTGAGCTAGTGTCCAAGGGTTCAACGTCAATTTAGGAATTTAGGAATCGGATGGCAGAGGGGAAGAAGCTGTTCCGAATTGCTGAGTGTGTGCCTTCAGGCTTCTGTACCTCCTAACTGATAGTAACAGTGAGAAAAGGGTTCTGGAGGTCCTTAATAATGGACCCTGCCTTTCAAAGACACCGCTCCTTGAATATGTCCTGGGTACTGTTTAGGCTAGTACCAAGATGGAGCCAACTAAATTTACAACCCTCTGCAGCTTCTTTCGGTCCTGTGCAGTAGCTCCCCTATACCATACAGTGATTCAGCCTGTCAGAATGCTCTCCACGGTACAACTATAGAAGTTTTTGACTGTATTTGTTGACATAATAACAATAATAATAATATACTCTCTGGAGTTCAGAAGAATGAGAGGGGATCTTATAGAAACATACAAAATTTTGAAAGGGATAGATAAGATAGAAGTAGGAAAGTTGTTTCCACTGGTAGGTGAGATTAGAACTAGGGGACATTGCCCCAAGATTCAGGGGAGAAGATTTAGGACAGAGATCAGGAGAAACTGTTTTTCCCAGAGAGTGGTGAATCTGTGGAATTCTCTGCCCAGGGAAGCAGTTGAAGCCCCTTCACTAAATATATATATTTAAGATACAGTTAGACAGGTTTTTACATAGTAAGGGAATTAAGGGTTATGGGGGAAAAGGCAGGTAGATGGAACTGAGTTTACGGACAGATCAGCCATGATCTTATTGAATGGCAGGGCAGGCTTGATGGGCCGGATGGCCTACTCCTGCTCCTATTTCTTATGTTCCTATGTTCTTATAAAAAATCTTTTCAAACTCCTAATGAAGTATAGCCACTGTCTTGCCTTCTTTATAACTGCATCAATATGTTGGGACCAGGTTAGATCCTCAGAGATCTTGACACCCAGGAACTTGAAGCTGCTCACTCTCTCCATTTTGGATCCCTCTATGAGGATTGGTATGTGTTCCTTCATCTTACCCTTCCTGAAGTCCACAATCAGCTCTTTTGTCTTACTGACGTTGAGTGCAAGGTTGTTGCTGCGACACCACTCCACTAGTTGGCATATCTCACTCCTGTACGCCCCCCATCTCCATCTGAGATTCTACCAACAATGGTTGTATCATCAGGAAATTTATAGATGGTATTTAAGCTATGCTTAGCCATACTGTCATGGGTATATAGAGAGTAGAGCAGTGGGCTAGGCACACACCTCTGAGGTCCACCAATGTTGATCATCAGCGAGGAGGAGATATTATCACCAATCCACACAGATTTATTGCAAATGGCAGTTTTCTGTCCTAGTTAGTGGTGGCGCAGGTCAGAACTTGCCCAGCAAGCTAGAGAAGACAAAAGCAATCTGGGCTCAGTCTGTAAAACAGAGGAATGGCAGCAGCTTGAAGTGCAATACTCGCTGGTACAGGACGTTGCGGCATTGTGTTGGTGATCCATGGGAACTGGAGTCCATGGCTCCGACGGAGGAGGTTGACTGGCGCGGGGTCGCTGTAATGAAATGGAGAGTTGGTTGAGAGTGGCCAACAGATAGCCAATGGTTTCTGCCACTTCTGGATCATAGACTCGTTTCAGGGAAACTCTCCTGGGTGAATCACTGTTTCATCCATCCTGTCAGGAAGCGTTGAGGAGGTTTGACCCAAATGCAGAGTAATAGAGACAGTTTAACAGTGGGTGATGACTTTAATAATAAGCTACAAAATTATAAGCCAGAATGGGAAATAACAAGCCAAGAGAGAACAGATACTTAACATAACCAGGCAACAATGTAACTGAAGGCTTAAGCTGAAGAGGAGAAATATCTCAATCACGAGGAAATCTGCAGATGCTGGAAATTCAAGCAACACACACAAAATGCTGGTGAAATATCTGGCAGGTTTCTCAGACCTGAATAGAACTCAGTGGTGCTGCGATTCTGCAAAATGACAAGTTTTAAGTTTGAGCAAGACAGATTAAGGCCTAGTCCTAATGACCCTTACAGTCAAAAAAATTCTAGTTTTGTAAATTGACCAGACCCCTCGGGAACAGATACATCATGTCTAAATAGGCAGCAGTCTCAGCTGTGCGTCTGAAGATTGTGGAAACAAGACTCCCTCCAGAGCACGAACTTTGTGCAATATTGAGAGACTCTTGCATTGATGGAGGTGCTTTCCTGGGGTATGACCATGTCTTCCCTTTTAATTTGTACAGTAGCATTTCGAGGAAGAGCAGTGGATTTCTCCAACAATTCACGTCTACCAGTAAAAAGCAGAAGTGGACAGAGCTTCTCAATACTTCTTCAGTTTTGTGATGGGTTAGAGCGCAGAATCTACACCCCAAATTTCCATTTTTAATCTTCTGGTAACTATTAACTTTTCTCAAGAGAAATGGTGATTCAATACAAGTTGTTTTGCACTTGGAGTCCTTATGCACAAGGGACTGGACTCTTTCTTCAGGGGACTTCCAGACGGCAGACTGGTGGAAATCCTCTTGCTTTTAACAAATAAAAGCTAAGCAAGCTTGTATTAATGAGTTCTGTAAGGAACGTATAAATGTTTCAGCCTCCCCAGAAGTAGAGATGCTTCCAATTTAATTGAGACATGCCATTTTCCTGCTCATGTGCTCTGTCACAGTTTAAGGCATTGTTAGAGCCTCTCTGTATTTTGCTCTCTGTAGTTATGGCTCACTCTGTTTTCCCTCTCTTAGGAAGAGTTTAGCCAATCAGTACTTTTGAGTGTCAGAATCATCTTACTTTCTAAACTGATTGACTGTAAACCATTCCTGCTGCAGCTAAATTGCACTAACGAGCCATCTCCTGAGGAATAAGATCCACAATTCAAGCTTTCATAGTTTATTTTAAAATGGATGTGATTACAATGAGCTGGAATACAATCAATTGAATCTAAGTTAATTATCCAAAACAAAACAATCAAATTTCTCCAGTGAGTCCAAAGATGAGAAGACCAGAGCCTTAAGTTCTGCGCAAACTAGGTTCAGGAACAGTTATTATTCTTCAACCAATAGGCTCCTGAACCAACACGGATAGCATCGCTCACCTCAACACCGAACTGATTACACAAGTGGTCCAAATACACCACTGTGCAACTGGGTGTTGGACTCCTTAACAAAAAGACTTCAGACAGTCAGGATGTACAACTGCTACTCCCTCCCCATTATCCTCAACAAGGCTGCCCTGCCGAGCCGGGCATTGAGCCCATTGCTGTACGTTTTGGTTACATATGCCTGCCTGGCCCAACACCTGAGAAATCACATTGTCAAGTCCACTCTACACTCCCACCACCACTGCTTTCTTGTCAGTCACTTTATATACAGACAGTCCTTCGTCTAGCATCACTTTATGGATATACAAAGAATCTATGTATATCAGCTATCTTGTGTATTTATATTTATTGTGTTTTTCTTTGGTGCTTCATTGGATCCAGAGTAACAATTATTTCATTCTCCTTTACATTTATGTACTGGAAGTGACATTAAACAATCTTGAATCTTGAACTTATGGACTCACTTTCAATGTCTCCTCAACTTATGTTCTCAGTTTTATTTATTTACTTAATTATTACAATTATTTGTATTTTTTGTATTTGCACAATTTGTCTTAGCTTGCACACTGGTTGTTTGTCAGTGGTAGTTTTTCATTGATTCTATTGCACTTCTTTGTCAATGCCTGCAAGAAAGTAAGTTGGCCCCAGTGAGTGTAGTGAGTAGTGCTTGTCACTCTCGCTTTCAGCTTCCACCGCGGTCTATCAGTCTTGTCAGAAGGAGAGCAGAAGGTATAAGACTCTCCCTGACTGTACATATCCTCTCCAACAGCACGCCTGATGTAGTGCCTCCTCACTGATGACACACAGAAACTGAACTCCTTTCAGACTCAGCTTGAAGACAGGAAGGAGGTCTGACCCCTGCACACTTTGCACGCAGGCCCACCAGTGTGTGAACACGCCCTGGTGTTCGTGAACCAGATCCCCAGCTATGGGCAGCCTCGGGAGAGACAAAGGCTATGGGGGTAAACCCAGACAGCAAAACCGGAGTGAAGCCCCCAAGGCGGCTGGACGTCACTGAACATCCTTCTGGCAGCTCCTGCAGCCAAGCTGGTGCCAAATGTATTGCTTCATAAGCTTTCCTTTGGACTACACTGGTGAGGCCGAGAGGGGGATTTTAATGACTGGGCATCTCAGGATCTCTATACCTTCAGCCCAGACTTGTGATGATGATCATCAACACCCATTGTTCTTCAAGACAGACGGATGCCAAATACAACCACTTCGATAATAAATTGAACTTTGAACTTTGAAAATGAATTTCAAGGTAGTATATGTTGACGTAAATGTACTTTGATAACAAATTTACTCTGAACTTTGATCCGACATCTTTCAAACCCATTCAATTCTGATCATCAGAATAGCAGAACTTACTTAATGGGCTGAATGGCGTACTTCTGCCCCCATGTCTTATGAGCTTAATTCATGCATCCATAATTTGGATTCTTCACGATCTGCTGAGCTTTTGCTCATTTTATTGGAGTCATTAAGGACATCTTTTGCGACATGACGAAGTTGAGTGATCTTTCCTCCTCCTACATTTTCTGTCCAAGACCTTTGATATTAATCCTCTTTCCCTAACGTCTCTCAACAGCATCCATTTAGTTGAGGGCACATTCACTTGGTGTTGATTTATGTATCCAAACTGGAGTCAGAGAATCACCAGTAATGGTTTCTCCTACTTGCATTGTAACCTCTGGTGTACGTCATGTGCCAGCCCTGCTGTTTCTCATCAGCATACTGCTCCTTGACATTTGCCCAAAAGCACGGCTGTTGGTTTCATATGTAAGCTTGCTGATGCTCAAATTCAGATTCATTCATTTATCTCATGGACGTTGAAACATGCAGTGAAATGAGTCGTTTGCCTTAACCTATGGATGTGCTTTGGGGGCCTGCCCAGTAGCACTGAATTGACTATTTCTTACATCCTTTACATACATGAGGAGTAAAAATCTTTATGTTATGTCTCTGTCTAAAAGTGCAATGTGCAATCATAGTAATTTATAATAAGTAGAACAGTCAATGTAACATAGAATACACTCAAATCAGCGTGAGTTCATCAGTCTGATGTCCTGGTGGAAGAAGCTGTCCCAGAACTTATTGGTCCTGGCCTTTATGCTGTGGTACCATTTCCAGGATCGTAGCAGTTCGAATAGATTGTGGTTGGGATGACTCAGGTCCCCAGTGATCCTTCGGGCCCTTTTTCCACACCTGTCTTTGTAAATGTCCTGAATCATGGGAAGTTCACATCTACAGATGTGCTGGGCTGTCCACACCACTCTCTGCAGAGTCCTGCGATTGAGGGAGGTACAGTTCCCATACCAGGCAGTGATGCAGCCAGTCAGGATGCTCTCAATTGTGCCCCTGTAGAAAATTCTAAGGATTTGAGGGCCCATACCAAACTTCCTCGACTGTCTGAGGTGAAAGAGGCACTGTTGTGCCTTTTTCACCACACAGCTAGTGTGTATACGTGAGGTCCTCAGTGATGTGAATGTCGAGAAACTTAAAGCTGTTTACTCTCTCAACTCTAGATCCATTGGTGTCAATAGGGGTTAGCCTGTCTCCAATTCTCCTGTAATCCACAACCAGCTCCTTTGTTTTTGTGACATTGAAGGAGAGGTTGCTTTCTTGACACCACTGTGTCAGGGAGATGACTTCTTCCTTGTAGACCACCTCGTTATTTGAGATTAGGCCAATCAGTGTAGTATCATCAACAAATTTAGAGCTGTGGGTTGTGACACAGTCATGGGTATACAAGGAGTTGTTACGCAACCCTGGGGAAAGTACCTCTTACGTGCACACCACACTAAAATGTTTCAGCAGCAATAGAACACACCTGGGTCTGGTTTTGCTGTTAACAAAACACTATTTTATTAGTAACTACCAAAATATAGTAACTTAAACCAGGTAAATCAAGAGTTAACGGTGTTATACATATATAGGTGAAAATATATAAATCCCCTAACTTCTTCAGGCTTAGGTGGTAAGTGATGCAGTCTTACGATGGTATGTAAGAAAGTTCTGTTCAGTTCAGTCCATGGAATTTGAAGTGGGAGAGGGATATTTGAAAACCAAACAAACGGGGTCGTTGATCTTCCTGTTGTCCTCTGAATCCTCACACGAAATATCACCAACAGTAGCTTATCACAAAGGGGACCATCTTCAAGGGAACCACCCCCCAGGCAAGGGTCCACACACTGGTAGATTCCACAAGTTTACCCCAATCACACGCAACGTGATAGCCACTTATCCAATTCCACGCCACACAAAATAACTCCAACAGTGATTTGCCACAGGGGTGCCCTTCTTCAGTGAATTCCCACACCCAGACAAAGGGTAAACACACACGTGGTGTTCACAAAGGTTTTCCCCTCACCAGAGAACCCACTCCTGTGGATTAACTCTGTGACAAACACACTTTCGTATCCGACTGGAATCAAACTCACCCTCACGGGCTACTTGGAGAGAGACCCCAAACAGTGATCTCTTTGTCACTAGGTTTCTTCTGTTTCAAACCTTCCTCTCCGCTCCTCCCTCTTTGCAAACTTCTTCTAGTTGCAGTAACTTGTGAGAGTCACTTTATCAATACTCTGGATTGATCTCAACTCACCCCTTTGGGCTACTGAAAGTTTAAACCAGTGACTGACTCACTTTCATTGACTGAATCCATCTTGACTCTGAGCATGTGTCTCTCTATGTGTCTCTGTGAGAGGATCATCTGACCTTGCTTATCAAAACAAGCAGCAAGAAACCTTAAACAATCGATTGTCCATCAAATAACTCCACCTCTCTCACCATAGTAACCAAGCAATTTTGTAATCAGTTGAAATCCAACAGTGTCCAAAGCCAGACTCATTCTCTCAGCATTTTAAAGTGGAAGTCCATGGAAAAAATTATCCCCCAGGGGTATATAACAGAGTAAAGGAGGGGACTTAGTACACAGTCCTGATGGGCTCCTGTATTGAGAGTCAGAGGGGTGGAGACGAGGCAGCCCACTCTTACCACCTGTTGGCAACCTGGCATTGTCACGCGTTCCAATGCCAATGTTGCATGCCCACAAGGTTTTTCAGGACACTGCAGAACACAGCAAAACAGAACACAACAAGCAACAGAACAGGAACAGCAAAACAAACCCTTCTACCTCCCTTCCTTGGGTTCACCTTAAATATTTCACCATTCACCCTTAACCTAAGACCTCTAGTTCTAGTCTCACCCAGCCTCAGTGGAAAAGAGCTGGTGCTATGCACTGCTGTCAGACTATTCTATCTTCTGCCGAATTGGAGAAGGGAGAAGAGAGAATGACTAGGGTGGGAGGGTTGTGTTGTTGGAGTTTCACCAGCACATAGCTTGGAAGATAGTGCCTTAGTTACGAGGCAAGACTGGGTAGGCAAGGGTACTGAAGGGGGATTTAATGGAGCTACAGTACTGTGCAAAAGTCTTAAGTACATACATATAGCTAAGGTGTCTAAGACCTTTGCATAGTCCTGTATTTGTCAACACGGAGCGGAGAGTGAGTTTGTAAATCTGGTAGGAGCAAAGGATGTTAGGAATGGTGAGGGTGGAGTCCCACAGGAGGGGTGTGGGGCAGTTGGCAGAGGAGTGCTGAGGAAGTGGGTGGCGTGGGTGCAGACACACCCGGCCCTGAGATACCAGGCAAGGTAATTTGATTCCAAACAATTGGTTTATTGATCATTATGGAATGTCTATCTGGTGCTTCCTGCTCTCTCCTCCCTCCCTTCCCTTTCTACAGCCATGGCTGCCCTTTCCCGGCCCCCCTTCTCACTCTCAGTTTGCAATACCGACCCATATCAGAATCAGGTTTATCATCACTCACAGATGTCACGAAATTTGTTCTATTTTTGCAGCAGCAGTACAGCACAATACGGAAAGTTACTACAGTTCTGTGCAAAGGTCTTGGGCACCCTCGCTGTATATATTGTACGTGCCTAAGACCTCTGCACAGTACAATTTCTTCCCCCATTCTGATGCTCTGACTTGACCACGTTTGCGTGCTTTTATATTGCTGCCGCATGATTGGCTGAGAAGATATTTGCATTAATAACAGAAATACAGATGCACCTAACAAAGCAGAAGACATTGAACCAGTTGCCTCACAAGCAAGGTAACAATTGGCATGAATGGAAGTTTGGCTACTAAACAATTTTTTTAAATTAACCATTAGGAGGGTCAATTTATCAATGACTGAGGTAAGTGAATGTGTAGTAGCCAGCTTTGCAGAAATAAAAATAAGTGGGGAGGCAAGATGCACTGATGTGGTGGTAATAATGGCACTCTCCCATTAACCACCTGCTTGACAATTTCCTTTGTCTGCCTCTCAGCTTTTCTGTGATTAGTCTCACATGGAGCGTTTGGTGCCATATAAATGCAAGGTGTGAGGTAATTGAAAAGGGCAGGTGTGTTGACAAGGTATTTTGGTGTGTTGGCTAATTATTGTACTTTACCTTTGTCTCACTTTTCCACTCTCTGCTAGTTTAGTTGAGGTGTCAACCTGCTTCAACTAAATGAGCTTCAATACTGGGCCAAAAATGGCAACCAGAGGGCTTTGACACATGGTGTTTGTATACAGACTATTCCAAGCTTTATCATTTTCAAGCAGGCAGATTGAAGGGTGTTTTTCAAAGTTGCCTTGTTCAAATACACTCCTGAAAATCCCTGGCCCCGTTACAATTCGAAGTGGAGAGCACTGAGGATGATACTGCGATCCCCGAAGGCATGCATCAGCGTCACTCAGAAGTCATGACCATCCCATTGCCAGCTCCATCAGTACCACCTGCTCCATTTTGGGAAAAGTCAGCAACGCTGACGTTGACCTCATTGGTCACCTCAGCAAATAAGCCATCCTCACTGCCAAGGGACTTCCTGAGAAGGAGAAATACTAATCCCAGAGTTATTTTTCAAAACCAAACCAAGACTTGTTTCCAAAATACTACCTATACTACTGTCTATTTAAGAGTTTCTTATATGCCCTGAATGTATCTGCCTCTACCATCCCCTACCAGGGTTTTCCATACAGCCACCACACTCTTTGTAGAAAACGTATCTCTAACATCCCCCCTTTATTTTCCTCCAAACTCTTTAAAATTATGCCCCCTCGTATTAACCTTTTCCACCATGGGAAAAAGTCTCTGGCTAACCACTTGATTAATCATCTGGTCCACCTCTATCAAGTCGCCTCTCATATTCCTTTACTCCATAGAGAAAAGTCCTAGCTTGCAAACCTATCCTCATATCACATGCTCTTTAATCCAGACAGCATCCCGGTAAATCTCCTCTGCAAACTCGCTGAAGCTTCTGTATCCTTCTTATAATGTGGAGAACAGAAGTGAACACAATATTCCAAGTGAGGTCTAACCAGGCTTTTATAGAGCTGTAACATTACCTCATGGCTCAAGCATGGTCCCCCGACTAATGAAGGCTAACACACAATATGCTTTCTTAAGTACTCTGTCAATCTGTGCGTGAACCTTAAGGTCCCTCTATTCCTTCACACAGCTAAGAATCCTGACAGTAACCCTGTATTCTGCCTTCATATTCAACTTTCAAAAGTGAATCACTTCACTCTTCTCTGGGCTGAACTCCGTCTGCCACTTCTCAGCCCTGTTCTGCATCCTCTCAACGTCCCATTGTAATTTACAACAAACTTCGACACTATCCATCACTTCACCAACCTTCACGTCATCTGCATACTTACTAACCCACCCTTCCACTTCCTCATCAAAGTCGTTTATAAAAATCACAAAGAGCAGGAAATATGCTTCACCTACAACCGATCCATGGGCAAGTCAATTCTGGATCCCATGGCTCTGATGTTATAGAAGAGCCTACCATGGAGAACCTTATTAAATCCCTTACTAGAATCCATATATACCACACTTTCTGCTCTACCTTCATCAATGTGCTTTGTCACATCCTTGAAGAATTCAATTAAATCCATAAGGCATGAGATGCCCCTCACAAAGTGATGATGACCATCCCTAATCAGATTATGCTTCTCCAATTACTTATAAATCTTGTCTCTAAGATTCTTCACCAATAATTTGCCCACTGCTGATGTAAGATTCCCAGGTTTATAATTCTCAGGCTTATCCCTACTCCCTTTCTTGAACAAATGAATAATATCTGCCATCCTCCAATCACCTGGTACTACTCCTGTGGCCAGTGCCAAAGAGACAGCAATCTCTTCTCTCCGTTCCCATAGCAACCTGGCGTATATCTAATCCTGCCTGTGGTCTTATCTGTTCAGCACATTCTCTTTCTTAAGGTCGACATGTTTCAGTATATCAGCCTGTTTTACACTGACCTCACAAATGTCTGGTTCCATCTCACTGGTGAATACAGAAGCAAAGTATTCAATAAGGGCCTCTCTCACCTCCTCCAACTCTTGGTACATGTTTCCTCTTCTCTCCCTGATCAGTCCTACCCTCATTCTTGTCATCTTTCTGTTCTTCACATACATGTAGAAAGCCATTAGTTTTCATAATCCTACTTGCCTAGGCCTTCTCATGCCCCCTTTAGCTCTCCTAAGTCCATTCTTCAGCTCCTTCCTGACTACCTCGTAGCTCAAGAGTCCTATCTGATCCTAAACCTTAAGTAAGCCTCTTTCTTCATCTTGATAAGGTGATTCACATCTCCCCTCAACCATGGTTTCTTCACCCTACCACCCTTTCCCTCTCTCAGTGCGGAAACTTATCCGGAACTCTATGTAAGTTCTCCATAAGCAATCTTCTCATTTCATTGTGCATGTTCCTGAGAACATCTGGACCCAATTTATGCTCCCAAGTTCCTGCCTAATGGCATCAAAATTCCTCCTCCCCCAATTAAATACTTTCCCATGACTTCTACTCCTATCCTGTCCAAGGCTATGGTAAAGGTCAGGGCATTGTGGTCTCACCCTCTGAGAGAACTGACACCTGACCTGGTTCATTGTCTAACACCACATTCAGTAGGACCTCTCATCCACTTGGCTTATATCCATATTGTGTCCAAATCCTTCCCAAGCACACCTAACAAATTCCACCCCATCTAAACCTTTTTGCACTAAGACGGTTCCAATCGGTATTAGGGAAGTTGAAGTCACCCATGACAAGAAGCCCGTTATTTTTGCCTCTTTCCAAAATCTGCCTCTCAATCTGTTCCTCAGTGTCTCTGTTACTATTGGGGAGGGGGTGGCACTATTCCATGTCAATCATTTATGAAACTCAAGCGCCCAGTGAAATTGCACACAGTCACGCAAAGAACGTGCAGACTCCACTCAGACAATTCCTGAGGTCAGGATCAAAGCCAAATTTCTGGAAGCAGCAGCTCTAGCACTTGCTTCAGAGTGCCACCACTATAGATATGGAGATGGATTTGCTCTTCTAACTACATGGGAGCGAGAAGCAGTAATTAGTATTGATACTGGGTTACTGTTATTGCTTTCAGAGTGATACAGTAATTAGTATTGGTATTGGGTTACTATTATTACAAGCAGCGTGATATAGTGAGCAGTTTCTGTTTGCATGTCACTCAGACAGTTCATGTCATACTAAGTAGATCGTGCCACAGCTGATATTTAGCACAGGGGACTATATCATCTGAAGGCTTGTCGAGGGTTACTGATACTGATTTGTACACACACCTTTTAACAGGCAACATTCTGCTGGTGTGTTTGACTTGCATTGTGAATGACTGTTGTCAGTGTAAAAAGGATCATGTCATAAACAGAGAAAATTTACAAGGTGTTCCTGGGACTTGAGGTATAGGGAAAGGCTGAATAGGTCAGGACTTTATTCCCTGGCATGTAAGAGAATGAGGGGTGATTTGATAGAGGTATACAAGGTTATGAGGGGTATCGATAAGGTAAATGCAAGGAGGCTTTTCCTGCTGAAGTTGGGTGGGACTAGGACTGGAGGTCATGGGTTAAGGTGAAAGGAGAAATGCTTAAGGGAAACATGAGGGGGAACTTCACTAACAGAGTGATAAGATTTCAACATTGAAGAGAAATTTGGATAAGTACATGGATGGGATGAGTGTGGAGGACTATGGTCTGGGCGAAGGTTGATGGGACTAGGCAGAATAATGGTTTGGCATGGACTACACGAGCCAAAGATGTTCCATGACTCTATGGTTCTATAAACACATGAGATTCTGCAGTTGCTGGATATCTTGAGCAACACACACAAGATCCTGGAGAACTCAGAAGTCAGGCAGGGAATAAACATTCAACTTTTCTGACTGAGATCCCTCATTGGGAAAGGAAGTGGACACAAGCCAGAATGAGACGGTCGGGCGGAGGGGAAGGAGTACAAACTGGTAGGTGATAGGTGAGACCAGGTGAGGAGGAAGGTGTGGGTGGGGGATGATGTGAGAAGTTAAGAGGGGGTAGGTGGAAGAGGTAAAGGGCTGAAGGAGGAGATGAAAATGAGAGGACAGTGGACCATGGAAGGAAGAGGGGAAAAGAAAAGGGCTGAGAGGGTAACCAGAATGGGGAACAGAAAAAGAGAGGGGAGAGGTTGAAGAAATTACCGCAGGTTAGAGAAATCAACGATCGTGCCATCAGGTCAGAGGCTAGCCAGATGAAGTATGAAGTGTTGCTCCTCCAACCTGAGTCTGGTCTCACTATGGCAGCAGAGGCCATGGAAAGACACGTCAGAATGGGAATGGGACGTCAAAGTTAAGTGGGTAGCCGCTGGGAGAACCGGCCTTTAGCAGTGGGGAAAGTGAAGGGGCCCAACAAAAGAGTTCCCATTCTGCACTGGGTCTCACCAATGTAGTAGAGGCCTCACTGGGAGCTCCACATACAATCTATGACTTCAACTGAATTGTGGGTGAAGTGTTCTACCCATAGGCTGCTTTCTCCTAATTCTCTCTCCACTTCATGTGAGTGAGTCATTTCTACAAATCTGTTTCTACTTTGTAGAGGGTTTGAAAAGTTACTTGAAAAAATCTGATAAAGTTGACTAAAAATATGGGTTGTAGACACAAGAGGTACTGCAGGTGCTGGAGATCGAGAGTGATACACACAATGTACTGGAGGAGCTCAGCAGGTCAGGCAGCATCTATGTATGGGAATAAACGGTCAGCGTTTTGGGCTGAGACCCTTCACCATAAAAACTTGGGTTAGTTTGTTTTAGCTAGTTTAACTTTCTGAAATAAAAATAAATTGAAATCAAAACCTATTTTCTGCTGAGCCTTTTCATAAAACCTGACTACTGCTCTGTCTGTGGCTCAAGGACACATTTGTGGTGTCAGTCAAGGAACCAGTTAATCACTCTAACTGTTAATACATGTGTCCTCTGACAGGATCCATAACTGCTAACTCTGCATCCTTGTTCCCTGCTGTAACCGTGACTAACAGCTATAAAGTGATTCCGCGACTCCCAGCTTCGTGAGAGCAACAACCCACAAAACTGGTTCAGGTAAAGCACTAGTCGATATTCACTTTCTAAAAAGGAGATAAGCGTTTCCTTAGCTTTCTCTGACAGCCCGAATATGTGTGCCCAATTACCCAGAGTGGGATTTGATAGCTAGCAAGTGGATACTATAAGCTGGATATGTTCCTGTATGCCATAGCCACACAGTGCAGAAAAAAAACCCTTCAGCTCAACAAACCTGTGCTGGTCACACAGATTATATAAGATATATACAATTAATCTATCTCTATAAGCTACCTTATGTATTTATATTTATTATGTTTCCTGCCGTGCTCTTTATCTTATTGTGTTTATTTGTGTTGTATCGTAACAACTATTTCATTCTCCTTTACAGCTGTTTACTCATGTCACCATAGAAAAGCAGCATCCAACATCAAAGATTGTACCACCCAGGCCATGCTCTTCTCTTGCTGATGCCATCGGGTAGAAGGTACAGGAGCCTCAGGACTCGCACCACCACGTTCAAGGACAGTTATAACCCCTCAACCATTTAAGCTCTTGAACAAAAGGGGCTTATTTCATGGCTCTTTTATCATGTTATTTCATGCTCGTTATTTATTGCTGTTTATTTATATCTGCATTCGCACGGTTTGTAGTCCATTGTTTACAGTTATTGTTCTACAGATTTGCTGAGTATGCCTGCAGAAAAAAAATCTCAGGGTGGTATGTGGTGACATGAATGTATTCTGATAATAAACTTAACTTTGACTTTAACTTTGAAACAACCTTAACCCTTTCTGAACTATTTTAAAAATCTTTGAATTGTTATTAAAATATAGATCTGGGCTATTATTATAAAACACTATATGGTAAAGTACCCTTATTTTTCTCTTTTTTCTTACCAACCAGCTTTGTCTTGGTAGGGGGTGTAGATTTTTAAAATAATATAGTTAACCATACTATTGTAGTTCATCATTCAATTTGTTTTATTTGATTGATTATCAATATAGGACACCGAGATTGTATCAGTGTGATTTATATACAGTGCATTTTGTGCTATCTTATTTTGATTTACAATAAGTATCCTTATGAATTCTGTATTTGTGTGTATGAAACTTAACAAAAATATTGGAAAAAGAAAGAAACCACCTTGAATCTTGAATCTTAAACAATCTTGAAGGAATGATGACTTGGCTATTGCTTGGGAAACGTCATTGTCCTTAGCATGTGTTTGTGTGTGTGTGTGTGTGTCTCTCTTCTTTTCTCTTAAAAAAATTATATTGCATGTAAACAGGCTCTTTGGCTTACCCACTCCATTTACTCTAATATTCTTTTTCTTCTGCCAATATTTCCTCTAACTCCCCCCGAGATTCTACCAGTCACGCACACACTAGAGGCAACACAGTGGGTTATGAACCTTCCAAGCCAAATGTCCTTGGATTGTGGGAGGAAACCAGAGCTCCCCAGGGACTCTGCCATAGGGAGAAAGTGCAGACGGCACCAGAGTCTGGGATTGAACCCATGTTACTGGAGCTGTGGGTCAGCAGCTCTACTAGTGTAGTAGGGGATGAAGGCCCATACAAATTATTCATTATGTAATCTGGACTGATTTGAACAGGGGCTGGGTGGGGTATTTTCACTGTGTCATATGGCTTCAAAAGACTACTCGCTGGAAAGAGTGAACATGGAAATGATGTTTCCTATAAGGAGAGTCCTGGACCAGGGGGCAGCCTCAGAATACGAGGATGTCCCTTTAAATCCACATAACTTAATGAAACTGTAGCAGACGCCCGGAAATACTGTACATGATTTTTCTGGGCTGTTGCATAGTCTATTCTGTCCTTCAGGGGAGGAGGTCTATCCTCCTTATCCAGCCTGGCCTATATATAACTCCATGTGATGAACATTAAGGCCCCCATCATCTGGGCCATGATCTCTTCTTCCTCCTGCCACTAGGCAGCATGTACAGGAGCCTGAGATCTCACGTACCAGGCTGAGGAACAGTTATTACCCAACAACCGTTCAGATCCTGGACCAGCATCGATGATTTTACTCCCTTCAATACCGAACTTACAGACTCACTTTCAAAGACCTTACAACTCGTGTTCTTAGTATTATTCATTTACTTTTCTCATTATTTGCAGGATTAGTTTTTTTTTTGCACAATGGTTATTTGTCACTCTTTGTAGTTTATAGATTTTCATAAATGCTATTGTATTTGTTTATTTTCCTGTGAATCTCAAGGTAGTATACGATGTCGTATGCACTCAGCAGCCACTTTATTAGGTACACCTGTACACATGCTTGTTAACGCAAATACCTAATCAGCCAATCATGTGGCAGCAACTCAATGATTAAAAGCTGCATACCTGGTCAAGAGGTTCAGTTTTTCAGACAAACCATGAGAACGAGGAAGAAATGTGATCTAAGTGACTTTGACTATGTTGGTGGCAGATAGGGTGGTTTGAGTATCTCAGAAACTGCTGATTTCCTGGGATTTTCATGACCAACAGTCTCAAGAGTGGTGCAAAAGCAATGGAAACAAAGCATCCAACAAGTTGCAGTTCTGTGGGTGAAATTGCCTTGAGAGGGGACAGAGGAGACGGGCTAGACTGATTCAGGGCTAACGGGAAGGTGACAGTAACTCATATAACCACATGTTACAACAGAGTGTGCAGATGAGCATCTCTGAATGCACAACACATGGACCTTGAAGTGGATGCGCAGCAGAAGACCGCAAACTAGACTCAGTAGCGACTGTAGCAGGTATAGAACGTACCTAATGAAGTTTAGTTATTTATGTATTTATTTACACGTAATATTTCTTAACGTAATTATAGAACTTTGTCTATTGCAGTATACTGCAGTCTCAAGACAACAAGTTTCATGACTTATGTCAGTGATAGTGAACCTGATTCTGATATCGATTCTGATCTATTTTCATCGCTGTTGATTGAAGACTAAATTTGGCCCAAGCCAGAGAGAAATCCCCTTCTCTTCTTTGAATAGCCCCATGGGATCTTTACGTCATCTGTGAGTCCAGATGGGACATTGATTTTAGGTTTTACCAGAAAGAATGTGGCATGGAAATTTTACTGCGATAAAATTCTTTTTTTTTAAACTTTTTTTTATTGTTTTCAAAGTTACAGAATAAATGTGTATGAGAAAAAAAAATGTTACCCAGCCCCCCTCCCCTTAACCCCTCCCCCCTAACATCCCTATTAAAAAAAAAGAAAGAGAAAAAAAAAGGAATGCCTGGATATTGGAGGGTCCCCACACGCTCCACGGAGTTCGTAATAACTTTAGTGTATGCATTTATTTCTTTCCCCAAGTAACCAATTATTTCATCTTCGGAGCACCTATATATTTAATCCTGTCTTTTGTAAATAAGGGCGCCAAATTTTCAAAAATGTTTCATATTTATCTCTTAAATTGTAAGTGATTTTTTCAAGTGGAATACAGCCATAAATTTCGTTCTTCCAACGATCTATACTTAGATATGTATCCGATTTCCAAGTCACTGCAATAGCTTTTTTGGCTACTGCCAATGCAATTTTTATAAATTCTTTCTGATATTTATTCAATCTGGATATCGGTTTTATCCCTTCAATATTACCTAGTAAAAGTAATATTGGGTTGTGTGGAAGTTGTATTCCAATGATTTGTTCCAGTAAAACTCTTAAATTTGTCCAAAAAGGTTGAATTTTAGAGCAAGACCAATGCGATAAAATTCTTCAAGTAAAAGTTAATCACTTCAGTGGGCAAGCCCTCATTCCCCAAGGAGAAGTATGAATGTGTGTCAACTCGTGAGTTCAGCTCATGTTTTACATCGCAGACATGATTCTTTACGACCACTGAACACATCTATAAGGAGTGCTGCCGTAGGAAAGCAGCATCCATCATTAAGGACCCCCACCATCCAGGCCACGTTCTCTTGTCATGAATACCATTGGGCAGGAGGTACAGGAGGCACAGGAGCCTTAGGTCCCGCACCACCAGGTTTAGGAAAGTTATTACCCTACAACCATCAAGCTCCTGAACCAGCAGGGATAACTTCACTCACCACAACTCTGAACTGATCCTGCAATCTATAGACTCAGCTTCAATGACTGCATTCATGTTCTCAGTATTATATATTTCATTTGCACAATTTGTCTTCTTTTGCACATTGGCTGTTTGGCAATCTTTGTTTATGTGTATTATTTCATAAATGCTATCGTTTTTTTTTACTTTCAAAATGGTCCAAATAGTTCAAGTGGTTCAATTTAATATTAGAGAATGTGTACAGTATACAACTTGAAATCCTTACTCTTCACAGACATCCACAAAACAGAAGAAAAGCCCCAAAGAATGAATGACAGAAATATTAAAACCCCAAAGCCCCCATCCTCCCCCCAACACACAAGCAGCAGAAAAGGTGTCAACCCCTCCCTGTAAATGTCTGCAAGAAAATCTTTCTAAAGGTAATATATGGTGGCATATACGCACTTCAATAATAAACTTGACTTAACTTTGACTTGAAGCCAGTGTTGATGTACAATGCATTTCTCAGTGTGGGGCAGGATTACTTCAATAATAAGCTTGCATTGACTTTGACTTGACTTTGGTATCTTCTGCTGTGAAACATGGTGAAAAGCTAAAGCTTGTTCTGGACAGGAACACGTGGAGATAATCACATTCAAACTGCATTGTTATAGAGTCATAAATTCAGTCATAAAGAAATGCAGCATGGAAATAGGCTCTTTGGCCCAAACACTCCATGTCAATACCAATCCTCAATTTACATCAATTCTCTGGTTCAGGAGCCTGATAGTTATAGGGCAATAACTGTTCCTGAACCTGGTGGTTTGGGACCTAAGGCTCTGCTACCTCCTTCCCAATGGCAGCAGCAAGAAGAGAGCGTGGCCAGGTTGGTGGGGGTCCTTAATAATGCACACTGCTTTCCTATGGCAGCACTCCTTGTAGATGTGTTCAGTGGTGGTGAAGAATCATGTCTGCGATGTAAAACACGAGTTGAACTGCTTAGACACACATTGCCTGGATAGTGGGGGTCCTTGATAATGAATACTGCTTTCTTGTGGCAGCGCATCATGTAAATGTGAATTTTGTTATTGTCCACAACCACAGTCAATAAGACTTGTCAAATGTACATTTGCATCAGGGATGAGGCTATCAAGATTTTTGTGTTTTCTCTCAAGCCTATATCAACTTGAGTCTTCAGTGAATAATTAGCAACTATGGCAAATGTTTTCACAAGAAATCTTGACAACTGTATGGCCTTTAACATTGCAAAATACCCTGAAGCATTTCAAATGAGCATTGTTAAACAGAATTTCACTGCAGGTGATATTTCAAAATGGAGGCATTGCTTAAACAAGGGCCAGTGTTGGTCAGCTAGTGCTGTGATGATAGGTGATAGGTTTGCTGGTAGGTTTCTGAAGCATAGAATGACAGAGGCTACGCTGGTAACCTTTTAACCCTTCAATTGCTGGTGTTATACTAAGTGTTAAAGAAATCAGTCCCACAGCTCTACCGCATTCTTTCCCCTCCGAAGGCATTTTGGTTGTTTTTTTCTAATGGTCTTCCATTAAATTCAAGCCTCTGCCAGACTTTGATATTCAGAAGGAAAGTTGATAGCATTTAATTATTTATTAGTCACTTATTGAGATACAATGTGGAGAGGCCCTTAAAGCCTTCGAGCTGTGCCACCCGATTTAACCCTAGCCTAATCACTGGACAATTTACCAATTAACTTACCAACCGGAGTGTGGGAGGAAACCAGAGCACCTGGAGGTAACCCACGTGGTCAAAGGGAGAAGGTACAAACTCCTTACAGACAACAGTGGGAATTGAACCTGGGTCGCAGGTACTGTAAATCATTGTGCTAACCATCACGCCACTGTGCTGCCCCATAGTAAGCTGTTATGCCTGGCTGATGCTCCATTAAAACCAACTTTACTTGATCAAGGCCAATTGAGTTACGTGTGAGACCCTTTTAGAATTTCATTACCAGCCCGATAGCCAGCACCTGACCAGAGTGACTCGTGAATGGCTTGAAACGGTAGCTAGGAGCAGCTGTGATAGGCATGTCTCTGTATTTCCTGCACCGTTTCAGAACTTCAGATCATCACATTATTTCAGTGCATTACAGAGGCAGATCTGACTTGCTGGGAGTCCCATTGCTGAGCAGGGGTCAGGCTGCTTTCTCTGCTAGATGTAAAAAACCTTCTGGCATTATGGTAATGCAGAAAGAGAGTATCCTACAGTGTTCTGTCAATGTTCATCCCCCAGAATTGGGATATGAAGGGGGATGAAGCCTTATTTCAATGGCTTTGGCTCATAGGTAGCACATCCTAGCCCTTTATTACACAATACTTCTGGCCGCTGGCTCTGCCCAAGTTGCCTTTTGCATTTCCCTCAGTAAAACAATGACTTGTCTTTGCTGGGCCTGTGAAGCACTTTTGAATGTCCCAAGGTTGTTATGTAAAGGCGTGACTTATTGTGAAATGTGCAGTTGCTCAGATAAGATGTAAAGCTGTCCCATCTACCCGCAGAGGTAAAAACAAAATCCACTGAGAAAAGGGACTATAATTTTAACCAACATTCATTGCAAAAGTGAACGTTAATTGCGCAACGCTTTTGATGAAGAACTGCTGCCAATGTTTGTACAGCTTTCAGGACTCCAGCCCTGGATATTTAGTGATTGTCCACTAATGTGACAAGTTACATAAAGAGTGTTGATTTATTACTTAGCATCATGTTTAATATTTCCTCAAGCATGTACCTGCATGAATAGAACAAGCAAGCAATGCTTTGAAACTAGATTAAGGATGTCCCCTGCATGGACCCTTACCACATCACGATTCACTTCGACATTTCACATCCTCATTAAGGAGATTTTTTTATATATATCTGGGCTTTCACTTCACTTGTGACAGATCTTGGCAAAGCGTACAACCACCGGTTATAGTCTTTCACTTCCACAAAGAGAGGGCGACTTTATTTTGCTGACATGGTCTTTCTCTGAGTATGTTTCTGATTTATTTATTTCTTTATTGAAGCTTGCCAGTTCCTTACTTCAATAGCTGTGCAGCTCGTTAGGTAGCACGTGTTCTCCTGATCTATTGAGCTGTGATGAGTTGGACTGGTCTATTGTGGATGCAGCCTAGTTCATCACAGCCGAAGCCCTCCTCATCACTGAGCACAGCTACAAGGAGCACTGCCTCAAGAAAGCAGCATCCATCATCAAGGACGGTCACCGTCCAGGTCATGCGCTCTACTGCCATTGGTCATGAAGTATAGGAGCCTTAAGTCCCACACCATCTGGTTCACGAACTGTTATTACCCTACAACCATCAGGCTTCTGAACCAACGTGAATAACTTTTAACCTCAACGCTGAACTGGTTCCATACCCTACACACTCGCTTTCAAGGACTCTACAACTCATGTTCTCAGTATTATTTATTTATCGTTTTAATTGTTATTTGTACAAATTGCCTTCTCTTGCACAGTGATTGTTTGTCAGCCTTTGTTATGCATAATTTTTCATACATAATTTTGTATTTCTTTATTACCTTGTAAATGCATGCAGGGAAATGAATCTCAAGATAGTACAGGTTGAGTGCCCCATATTCAACCCAGGGCTGGAATTGTTTTGGATTGGGGATTTTTTTCAGATTTTGGAATACATAATGAGGTAGCTTGGGATCGCCATCATTTCCGATTCCAAATTTATGTGCTACCAGTAAGCAGTCTTAGTCTTACACTTGTTCATCACACCTACGTACTGATGCAGCCAATCAGTATGTCAGTTGTTTATCAGGGACAATCTTGGCAAACTCTTCAATGAATTTCTCTGCTGCTTTGTGATCAGCAGATGCTTTATCACCACAAATCTTGAAAAACTTAATGCCATGTCGTTTCAAAAGTTTCTGCAACCAGCCTGCTGATGTAATTCACAATTACCTGCATTTTTTAGTTTATCGTGATCGATCTCGGCTTGTTTCATGATCAGTATACAGTGCCATTACGCAGCATACGTTCACTCTGATGTTGATGAATCCACTCTTTCAATACACGATTGAGACCTTCAGTTTTCTCTTTATGCAGTGTTTTTCTATTTTTCATTAACTTCTGTTCGTTACAAATGTGAGGTCATTTCTCAGAACTGTCTGTGGTGCGCAGGCAACCTGCATGGGATTTGGAGAGCCTTCTGGAATTTTCCATTTGTGACATCAAAAACATTTCAGGTTTTGGAGGTTTTAGATCAAGAATTTCAGATAGTGGGTTCTCAGCCTGTAATATAATTCTTGGATAGCAAATTTACATGAACGTAATTTGACTTAAAGCTGATGCTAATACTACAAAGCAGTTCTCAGTGAGAGACAGGGTCATTGCTGAGAGAGTACTGTCCTGTTATTGGGGCGGAAAGCACGATAATGTAGGATGCAGTACTCTAGGGAATGCTGCACTGTTGGAGGGGGGAACGCAGCACAGTTGGTGGTACTGCAGTGTTGGTCTAGATAGGGTTGACATGGAGAGGATGTTTCTAATAGTGGACAAGTCTAGGACTAGTGGGCACAGGCCCAGAATAGGTGGACATCAGTTTAGATCAGAGATGATGTGGAATGTCTTCTGCCAAATGTTGGTGAATTTGTGGAATTTGTTTCCTGTGGAGTCATTGGGTATATTTCAAGTAGAGGTTGATATATTCTTGATTATGAACCCAGGAACATTATCCCATTTTTTTCTGTTTTCGCTCTACTTATTTTTAAAGTATTTCTTATTGTAGTAATTTTTTATGCATTGCACTGTACCCTTGCTGCAAAACAGCAAGTTTCACAACATAAGTCAGTGATAATAAACCTGATTCTGATTCTGATTAGTTAGGGTGTCAAAGGCTATGGGGAGAAGGCAAGAGAATGGGGTTGAGGTGGAAAATAAATCACCATGATCAGTCAAAGGGCCAAATGGCTTAATTCTTCTCCCATGACTCATGGTCTAACGGTCTAATGGTTGGAGGAGCAGTTCTGCGATGTTGAAGTTGCCTTCAGTTAGAAATTTAACTGGTCTAATTGGAGTCTGGGGAAATATTTATCCTTTACACTTCAACTATTGATCAGATTAATTTTATTTTGCTTGTGGGAACTTGCTGTGCGCAAGCTGCCAATTGCACTTCTAAGTACAGAGCAAAAGTACTTTGTTAGCTGTGAAGTCTTTTAACCTTTTACAGGATGTGCAACAAAAAGTTATTAAGTTTGGATTCATCTGGGGGCTTTGTAATCTCTCAGCCTGCTCAGGGAAGGCTGGCAGCCCAGTCTGCACACCCACCAGTATACCTGCCCACACAGCTGCACTTCGATCACCAGGGGTGGGCTGATCTCCAGTGAAATTGAACCGCTGTGGACTGATAACTGGATCACTGCTGATCTCGGAAGACTACTGTAAAATAGGAATAGCATAAAAATGTAGGCCTCATAGTCAAAGTCAAAGTTAAGTTTATTGCCATATACACAATTACATACATTATATGCAGAGTGTTAAGAAATCTTAATGACAGTTACATAACTTCATATAAGTAGCATTATATTGTATTGTAGAACAGTACAATACTGCATAGCCCTTCAGCCCACGATTTTGTGCCAATATTTTAAGCTACTCCAAAATCAATCTAACCTTCCCTCCCACATAACCTTATTGTAGTAAATTTTTATGTATTGCACTGTACCCTTGCTGCAAAACAGCAAGTTTCACAACATAAGTCAGTGATAATAAACCTGATTCTGATTCTGATTAGTAAGGGTGTCAAAGATTATGGGGAGAAGGCAAGAGAATGGGGTTGAGGGTTTTCAGCCATGCACCTAAATGTTCCTCATAGAAACACAGAAAATAGGTGCAGGAGTAGGCCATTCGGCCCTTCGAGCCTGCACCGCCATTCAGTATGATCATGGCTGATCATCCAACTCAGAACCCTGTACCAACTCATGCATTTGCCTCTACCACAACCTTAGCAGCGTGTTCTACACCGTTACCACTCTGTGTGTAAAAAAAACCCTTCCTCTGATGAGCTCCCTATACTCTCTTCCAGTCACCTTAAAAGCAGGTTGTCTCCTGTTAGTCACTGCTGCCCCGAGATAAAGGGTGATGCCTGCCCACTCTATCTATGCTTCTCATCTTGTGCACCTCCGTCAAGTCACTTCTCATCCTCCTTGACTCTGAAGGGAAAAGCCCTAGCTTGCTCAACCTATCTTCATAAGACATGCTCTCTATTCCAGGCAGAATCCTTGTCAATCTCCTCTGCACCCTTTCTAAAGCTTCCTACAATGAGGCGATCAGAACTGAGCACAATACTCCATGTGATCTAATCAGAATTATATAGGTCTGTAACATTCCCTCTCAGCTCTTGAATTCACTAATGAGTAACGAAGGCCAGTGCACCATGCATCTTCTTAACCACCCTACCAACTGGTGCAACATCTGTGGATCCCGTTCCATCTGTTCCCTTAACACTGCTAAGAATCCTGTCATTAACCTTGTGCTTTGCCTTCAAGTTTGATCTTTCTGAAACGAGGACTCTGACGGCCACTTCTCAGGCCAGCTCTGCATCCTGTTGTAACCTACAACAACCTTCTACCCTATCCACAACACCTCTGGCTTAGCTTTTGCGTCATCTGCAAACTAATAACCCACACTTCCACTTCCTCATATGTCATTTATAAATATAAATAAAGTATAATCTTTACACAGTTTTTGTAAGAAAGAACATTTTTAGTGCAAAATGATCCAAATGGTCATAGTGTTGCTAAACCACAGTGATTTTGTTGGTTGCTTCAGGAACCGAATGGCTGGTCTTGAACCTGGCGGTGTGGGACTTCAGGCTTCTGTACCTCCTGCCCATTGGTTTCTGCATGAAGCTGGCATGGCCCAGATGGTGGGGTCTCTCAATGATGGAGATCACCTTAGTGAGACAACATCTCTGTCCCAGATGTACTAGATTGTGGGAAGAGCTAAACCTGTGATGTAAATGGCTCTCTGTCGTCTCCTGTGTCCTTTTGCACTGACGTTTCCATACCGGGCCATGATGCATCTATTAATGTGACGGATAAAGTTATACCACTTGGAAATGGGCTCTTTAGTCTGTCTGATTCAAGCTGATGAAGATGTCTGTCTGAGCTAGGCCCACTTGCCTATGCCTGGCCCACATCTGCCTAAACATTTTCAATTCTGTACAGTACTTACCCAAATATCTCTTAAACATTGTTATTGTACCGGCCTGTATAGCTTCATCTTGCAGCTCAATTCACATATCCATCTCATTCTGCATGGAAAAGTTTCCCCTCAAGTCCCTTTTAATGTTTTTCTTCTCACTTTAAATCTATGTTCTCTAGCTTTAGACATCCTTAGCCCGGGAACAAGACTGTGAGCATCTGCCTTATGATTTGATAAACTCCTATCACGTCTTCACTCAGCTTCCTACAATCCAGTCTCTCTTTATTTATTTATCTGGTGATACATTGTGGAGTAGATCCCTCAGGACCTTCGAGCACCAGCAACCCCTGAACCCCGAGTAACCCTAACCTTATCATGGGACAATTTGCAACGACCAATTAACCTACCTGGTATACCTTTGGACTTCGGGAGGCAACCAGAAACCTAGTGAAGACTCACACATTCCACGGGGAGAAAGTACAAGGCCCACTACGGAATGGCGCTGGAATTGAACTCTGAACTCCGGAACACCCTGAGTTATAGTAGCCTCATGCTAACTACTTCGCTACCGTGATGCTCCTCAAAGCCCTTGGTAAAATTCTTGAGTCATCATGTGTGAATCATCAGTAGTGTATACTGTTAACTTTTTAACTTGTGTCATAAATGCAGCTTTACACTGAATGTCAGTCTCCTGGAATATATTTTATTATTTGTTAATTTACTTGAGGCAATGTTACTTTGAGTTGTGTGTGATTTATATGAACTGTGTTATGCAGCTTGGTCTGGAGGAAGGTTGTTTCGTTTGGCAGTATACATGCACAGGGTTGAATGAACATTAGACTTGAACTTAAACTTGAACCTGTGAATCTTTTCTGCAGTTCTTCTGGCTTAATGACACCTCTGTCTTGAATGTAGTGATTGAGCCTCAACAGTCCTTGTGGCCAGAAACTTTCATAGTATCTGAGTGAAAAACTTTTCCTTATCTTTGTCCTGAATGGTAGAGCCTTTAAATTGAGCCTAGTTCTAAAACTCCCAGCTAGGGGGATCATCATCCTTGTGGTAAAAACCAACTAGAAGACTAGAAAGTGAACTTGTTAAAGTGTGTACAATTATATACAATTCAAAAAGATCACTTCCTATTCTTCGAAATTCAAAATAACATAGATCCAGTTTGTTTAATTCTATTTGTATGACAACCCCAATGAAGAAGGCTCTTGGCCCATTGAACTTCATCAGTAAGGACACTGAGAATGTTATGCTGCAGTTGTATGAGACATTGGTGAGGCCAGATCGCATTTGGAATATTGTGTTCAGTTGTGGTTATGCTGACAGGGGAAAGATGCCAGTACGCTGGAAAAAGTGCAAGGGAGAGTGACAGGATGTTGTCAAGACTTGAAGAGCTGAGTTGTGGAGAGGCTGAGCAGGTTGAGACTTTTTCAGCTCTTTTCTTTTTTCATCGAATGATGAGTGATTTCACGGAGACGCATAGTGTTATGGGGAGCATCTTTAAAACAGAGTTGAGGAGGAATTTCATCAGTGAAGCTGTGGAATTCATTCCCACAGATCGCTGTGAAGGCAGAGTGACTGGGTGTATTTAAAGCAGAGTTTGATAAGTAAGGGTGCCAAAGTTCACGAGGAGAAGGCAGGAGAACCATGATGGAATGGCAGAGCAGCCTCAATGGGCCAACTGGCCTAATTCTGCTCCGTTGTCTTACAGATAGAGTGAATGAGCACATACATGGCAGGATCAGGGCTGGAGAATCAAGAACGAATAGGCATAGGTTTAAGGTGAGAGGGGAGAACCAATGGGCTTCTAGCAGCTGAAATACTCGACTGAGCTTCTGACTCAAAGTTGAGCATGCTGGGTGTTACCTGGTGAAGCACTCAGTGTGACGTCCAGAACATTATCCAGATCAGGCATCTCTACTACCTATGGGATTCCAAATCCAAAACCATGCAGTCAATAAATAGATCAATTTATCTAACATCCGGTGATTTCTCCCTCCTCCCCCATCCCCCCCTTCTTCCATTCCTCATTCTGGCTCCCCTCTTACCTCTTCTCCTGACCCGCTTATCACCTTTTTCCGGTGCACCTCTTTCTTCCCTTTCTCCCATGGTCCACTTTCCTCTTCCATCCGCTCTTTGTCTTTTTCACCTATCGCCTCCCAGCTTCTCATTTCATCCCTTCTTTTCCCACCCACCCACCTCCCCCGCTCACCCAATTTAACCCATCAGCTTCTGTCTTCTGCTCCTTTCCCCTCGCCCTCCCACCTTCTACGCTGGCTTCTTCCCCCTTCCCTTCCGGTCCTGATAACGGGTTTCATCAACTTGTGATTCCTTTCTGTAGATGCTGCCTGACCTGCTAAGTTTCTCAGCGTTTTCGTGTGTTACTAATAAACAGAGAAAAGTGGGTGGGTAATATATTATCAATAATTATCTCAAGGAGTCTGCATAATGCAACAATCCATAAGTGAATCTAAAATATTTATCTCCCTCAAGCTGAGATTTCCACTGTGGTTCTTCCTACACACACATGGTTTATTTATTAGACATATATAAAACAGCACATGTTTTATATATATTCAATAAAATCTGAGTATAAAGTCTGTAAAAGTAAACTGTTTGCAGCTGCTGATGCAAATAGCAATAGAAACAAGGCATCAGTCAACATGAAAATGAAAAAATCTGCAGATACTTGAAATCTGAAATGTTTTCAGCATTTTATACTTTGATGGATGTGGGATGATGCTCTCAATGTCATACTGGACACATGTTTATGAAGCATAGAATATTAAACTGATGGGCAAAGCACACACATATTCATTGTCCTTATGGAGAATCGGGTGCAAGATCCAAAACGAGAGTTACTGTTGTCGTCCTGTCAGCTTGACTCAGTCTGGCTATTCTCCTCTGACCACTCTCATTAACAAGGCATTTTTTCCCTCAGAACTGCCGGGCTACTGGATATTTTCTTGTTTATCACACCATTTTCTGTAAACTCTAGAGATTGTTGCATGTGAAAATCAGCATCTTCTGAAATACTCAAATCACCCTGTCTGGCACCGACCGTCATTCCACGATCAAAGTCACATTTCTTCACCATTCTGATGTTTGGCCTGAACAACAACTGAACCTCTTGGCCATGTCTGCATGCTTTTATGCATTGAGTTGCTTCCAGATGATTGGCTGATTAGATATTTGCTTTGATGAACAGATGTCCAAGAGTACCGAATAAAGTGGCCACTGAGTGTATACAAGCATCATAAGGTCATTCTGCTTATTACAACTTGCAAACATTTTACTACCAATTGCACTTCCCTCTTCTCTCTTACCTTATCCCCACAATTTAGTTTTCATTTAAGTATCTATCCCATAGAATAAAAACAAAATCTATGAATGCAGAAGTAAAAATGAAAATAGGCAAGGCAGCAATTCAACAGTTATTGACCCAAAACATAATCTCTTTTTCACAGATACTGTCTGACCTGCTGAATGTATTGTGTTTCTATTTTCTATATTAGTGTTTTGCATATAGCTTATAGGCATGTAATAGGACATGAAAAGCTACCTTGCATGTTGCAGATGGGGTTTGAACTTTTGGGTCTTTATTGCTGGTTCAGTTTGGGGATTTTTCTTTTAGGTTTTTGTCACCATTACAGAAAATCAGATATTTTTGGTAATTAAAGAAGCTTTAATATGCTAAGATTCATTTTCCTGCTGTGAATGCATGCAAGAAAATGTATTTCATGGTGGCAAATGCTGACGAATACGTATGTTGATAATAAATTTATTTGCATTTTGTACTTTGAATTATCAAGCAAGAGTCGCATGAATCTTCTTTCTCCATTGAGTGCAGGTTGAATAAGAAGAAAGTTATAACACTTGCACACTCAAAACCAATATAATGCAATGCAACATTTACTTTCATCAGACTAGGTCACTGCCAGGCTGCTGATAAGTGCATCCAGAACGCAATGGGATTAGTCACACTTCTACACTCAGTGGCCACTTTATTAGGTACATCTCGTTAATTAACCTGCTCATTAATGTAAATATCTAATCAGCCAATCACGTGGCAGCAACTCAATGCATAGAAGCATGCAAACATGGCCGAGAGGTTCAGATCAAACACCAGAATGGGGACAAAATGTGACCGAAGTGACTTTGACTGTAGAGTGATAGTTGTTGCTGGACGAGATGGTTTGTGTATCTCAGAAACTGATGATCTCCTGGGATTTTCATGCACAACAGTCTCTAGAGTTTATAAAAACATACCAGGAGCGGCTGTTCTATGGTCAGAGGAGAATGCCCAGACGAGTTCAAGCTGACAGGGAGGCAACAGCAGCTCAAATAACAGCATGTTACAACGGGGCTGTGCAAAAGAGCATCTCGGAATCCACAACACATTGAAGTGGATGGGCTAGAGCAGTAATAGACCACAAACATACAGAAACACACTCAATGTATGTGCACAGTTTGAAAGCCAGATGTAACATTATGAAAGCAAATTCAACTACACTGCACTGTTGACATTTGTTGCTGATGAAATATACCATAGTATCAGTGAAGAAGAATTACTTTTCTAAGTGGCCCTTTGGAGTATTTTGCTTTGTAATTTGTTTAACCCAATAAAAGAATTAAACCCAGAGTTTTGAGTTCTGTGCATTGAATGACAATACTTGCACACTTCCTGGTGTTAATGTCACTGCATCAGTACCACCATTGAATCAGTGCTCAGTGCATAATGTAGCATGCTTACATACATGTTCATAACACTCCATCTCTTGTGCAATATTACCTCTATTATTTAATGCCGTGTTGCCTGCATTACTGCAGAGTGAAGCTGATACGATTGGTGTCAAGAATTAAAAGTCAAAATCAAAGTAAAAATTATTACCAGGGTACATACAAGTATCCACATACAACCCTGAGATTCTTTTTCTGTGGGCATACTTAGCAAATCTGTAGAACAGTGACTGTACTGTAAACTGTAAACATCAGTAACTGTTATCTGTAAACAAACTATGCAAATGCACATATAAATAAATGGCAATAAATAATGAGCATGAAATTACAATATAACAGAGTCCTTAAATGAGTGTAGCTGTCCACTTTTGTTCAAGAGCCTGATGGCTGGGGGGTAATAACTGTTCTTGAACCTGGTGGTATAAGTCCTGAGGCACATGCACCTTCTACCTGATGGCAGCAGTGAGAACAGAGCACGGCCTGGGTGGTGAGGATCTTTGATGAAGGATGCTGCTTTTCTATGGCAACATTTCGTGTAGATGCGCTCAATGGTTGGGAGGGTTTTACCCATGATGCACTTGGCCAAATCCACTACCTTTTGTAGGGTTTTGCACTCAAAGGCATTGGTGTTTCCATACCAGGCCGTAATGCAGCCAGCCAGCACACTTTCCACCAGGTATATATAAAAGTTTGCCAAGGTTTTCAATGACATGCCAAACCTCCACAGACTCCTGCGGAAGTAAAGGAGCTATTGCGCTTTCTTCGCAATAACATTTATATGATGGGTCCAGGACAGGTCCTCCAAGATAGTGACACCCAGGAATTTAAAGTTACTGACTTCTCCACCTCTGGTGATTTCTGGCTCAAGGACCTCTGGTTTCACTCTCCTGAGTCTACAATCAGTTCCTTGGTCTCATTGACATTGAGTGAGAGGTTGTTGTCATTACACCACTCAGCCAAGTTTTCAGGCTGATTCATCAGCCCCTTTGATACAGCCCACAACAGCAAACTTGTATGTGGTATTGGAGCTGTGCTTAGCCACACAGTCATAAGTGTAAAGCGAGTAGAGTAGGGGCCTCAGTACACATCCTCGCAGTGCTCCTGTGCCGTTGGAGATTGTGGAGGAGATGTTTTTGCCAATCGAACTGACTGGGGTCTACAAGTGAGGAAATCCAGGATCCAATTGCACAAAGGGTTATTGAGGCCTGGGTCTCGGAGTGTACTCATTAGTTTTGAGGAGATGATAGTGTTAAATGCCGAACTGTAATTAATAACAGGCATCCTGATGTATGCACCTTTGCTGTCCAGATGTTCCTGGGTCGTATGAAAAGCCAACGAGATGGCATCTGCTGTAGAACTTTTGCTTTAGCAGGCAATGATTCAAGTCATCATTCAGTCAGGAGCTCAAAACACTTAAGTGCCACTGGGTGATAGTCATTCAGACAGGTTACCATACTCTTCTTGGGCACCGGTACGACTGGAGCCTGCTTGAAGCAGGTGGGTACCAGACACTGTCAGAGTGAGAGTTTGAAGATATCCGTGGAGACACCAGCCAGCTGGTCAGCGCAGGTCTTCAGAACTTGGCCAGGTATTCCATCCAGACTGGAAGCTTTCCTTGGATTCACACTCTTGAAAGCAGCCTGCATGTCATCTCCCCAATGCCATTAGGCTTTACAATTCTACCGCCAGGACTTAAGAACTTTTTAAAAGCTATTATTAATGCTTTTTGAGATAGTGATTTAGATGCATATCATATTTTTTACTGAGTTAAGTATTGTATGTAATTAGTTTTGCTACAACAAGTGTATGGGACATTGGAAAAAAAGTTGAATTTCCCCATGGGGATGAATAAAGTATCTATCTATCTATCTATCTATCTATCTTCGGATACTGAGACTGAATGAACATCAGGAGACGGGGGAGTGGGTGGGCACGCGATGCTTCCTCCCTGTTCTGGTAGACGAAGCGGGCATAGATGGCATTGAGCTCATCTGGAGGCAAAGCTCTGCTGTCCCCTATGTTGGAAGATTCAGCTTTTTAGGAGGTTATGGCATTCAAACCCTGCCACAGCTGTTGAGCAACCCTCATTGATTCCAGACCTGGATGGTCAACAGATTTATTTATTTATCACATGTATGTCAAAATGTAGAGTAAAAAGTGTCATTTGTGTTAACAACCAACACATCCTGTGCACCACATAGCACTAGGAGACGTTGGAGTGTGTGTAGCAAGAGAGAGATTTCAAAAGAAGTAAGTGGGGGCAGTCAGGGCATTCTTCACACCATATATCACTAAGAGATGTTGGGTATGCATAAATTGGCACTTGGCAATATCCAATAAAAAAGGAGTTATTCTTAAGTTGAGCAGTCATTGTGGGAGGGGCCGCTTTGTGATTGGGCCAGAGTTAGAGTGGGGAGTTCAGGGTTTGGTGAGGAGTGGAAGAGACCGTGGGTAGATATTTTTCATTTATTTTTTCTTTCTTTCTTATTGCATGGTTAGAGCAGTGGGGATGCCAGGCAGGATAATGGAATGCTCTTCTTGTGGGATGTAGGAAGGCATGGAGACCTCCAATATCTCTGACAGTCCAATCTGCAGGAAATGCATCCAGCTGCAACTTCTTACAAACCGTGTTAATAAGTTCAGATGAACTCCAGATCATTCAGGAGGCTGAAAGATTAATTGACAGGACATACGGGGAGGTAGTTATACCCAAGGTGCTGAACACAGGTAACTAGGTAACTGTCAGGAAGGAGAAAGAGGTTAGGCAGCCAGCACAGAGTATCCCTGTAGCCATTCCTCGCATTAAAAGGTAGGCTGCTTTGGATATTGTTGGCTGGATGACCTCACAGAGGCATGCCTCAACACCTCACATCCATAATCAGGGACTGAGTCAGGCTCCGTAGCTCAGAAGGGAAGGGGGAAGAGGATGCAAGCTGAAGTGATAGAGGATTCAATGATTAGGGGAACAGACAGGAGGTTCTGTGGATGAGAACATGATTCCCGGATGGTATGTTGCCTCCCAGGTGCTCGAGTCAGGGACATCTCAGATCGAATCCACAGCATTCATAACTGGAAGGGTGAGCAGACAGAAGTCATGGTCCACATCGGTGCCAATGTGTAGGAAGGGTGACGAGGTCCTGCAAAGTGAGTTCAGGAAGTTAGGTGCTAAGTTAAAGGGCAAGGCCTTCCGAATTGCTACCCATGTCATGAGTTAGTGAGATCAGAAACAGGACGATTATACAGTCTAACACATGGATCGGGAGATGGTGCAGGAGGGGGGGCTTCAGATTTTTGGATCGTTGGGTTCATTTCCCAGGAACACAAGACCTGTATAGGCAGGATGGTCACACCTGAACTGGAGCGGTTGAGTATCAATGAGGGAATGTTTGCTAGTATGTACTGGGGTGGTGGTGATGGGAGGGGGTTACATTTAAACGAGGGGTGCAGGGGGTTGGGAACCAGAGTGGTTGTGGGGAATGATATTGTTAAGCCTACATACAGGGTCAGCAATCGGAAGGTTTAGCATCCATAATCAGGGACCCCCACCACCCAGGGCATGCTCTCTTCTCACTGATGCCATCAGGAAGAAATTACAGGAGCCCCTGGACTCACAGCACCAGGCTAAGGAACAGTTATTACCTCTCAAACATCAAGCTTTTGAACTGAAGGGGATAACTTCACTCAACTTCACTTGCCCGTCACTGAAATGTTCCCACAACCTATGGACTCACTTTCAAGGACTCTTCATCTCATATTCACAATATTTATTGCTTATTTATTTATTATTATCTATTCCTTTTGTTGTCTTTTGCACATTGGTTGAAGGCCCAAATGATGTGGTCTTTCAATGATTCCATTATGGATTTACTGAGTATGCCTGCTAGAACATGAATCTCAGGGTTGTATGTGGTGATATATATGTACTTTGATAATAGATTTACTTTGGATTTTGAACTGTGAACATGGTGGGACTAACATTGTGAGCTGTGGATATTTCAGTGCAAGGTGTATTATAGGAAAGGTGAATGAGTTTGGGGCATTGACCTGCATGTGGAATTATGGCATTGTAGCCTTTAGTGAGACCTTGTTACGGGAAGCACAGAAAAAGGAAGTATGACAGAGCTAAGGTGAGTGGGAGGACAGATGATTGGTAAGTTTTTAAGGAACAACAGAACTTAACTAAAAAGACAATACGGGGAGAAAAAATGAGGTACGAACGCAAGCTAGCCAGGAATATAAAGGAAGATAGAAAAAGCTTTTTTAGGTATGTGAAGAGAAAGAAGATAGTTAAGAACAATGTTGGGCCCTTGAAGAATGAATTGGGTGAAATTGTTATGGAAAACAGAGAAATGGCAGAAGAATTTAATGAGTACTTTAGATCTGTTTTCACTAAGGAAGACACAAGCAATCTCCCAGATGTATGGATGGGCCAAGGACATAGGGTAACAGAGGAAATGAAACAGATTGACATTAGGAAGGAAACGGTGATGAGAAGACTGATGGAACTGAAGGCTGACAAATCCCCAGGCCCAGATGGTATGTATCCTAGGGTACTAAAGGAGGTGGCCCTGGAAATTGCGGATGCATTGGTAATCATTTTCCAATGTTCCTTAGATTCAGGATCAGTTCCTGAGGATTGGAGAATGGCTAATGTTATCCCACTTTTTAAGAAAGGAGGGAGGGAGAAAACAGAGAACTATCGACCTGTCAGCCTAACATCGGTGGTGGGGAAGATGCTAGAGTCCATTATTAAAGATGAAATAGTGGCATATCTAGATAGCAGTGATAGGATTGGGCCGAGCCAGCATGGATTTACCAAGGGTAAATCATGCTTGACTAATCTGTTGGAGTTTTTCGAGGATGTAACCAGGAAGTTAGACGGGGGAGATCCAGTGGATGTAATGTACCTCGATTTTCAGAAGGCATTTGATAAGGTCCCACATAGGAGATTGGTGGGTAAAATCAAAGCTCAGGGCATCGGGGGGAAGACATTGACATGGATAGAAAACTGGTTGGCATAAAGAAAGCAAAGGGTAGCAGTGAATGGGTGTTTCTCGGAATGGCAGGTGGTGACTAGTGGGGTGCCACAGGGCTCGGTATTGGGACCACAGCTGTTTACCATTTACATTAACGATTTAGATGAAGGCATTGAGAATAACATCAGCAAATTTGCTGATGATACTAAGCTGGGTGGCAGTGTGACATGTGATGAGGATGTTAGGAGAATTCAGGGTGACTTGGATAGGCTGGGTGAGTGGGCAGATACTTGGCAGATGACGTTTAATGTGAATAAGTGTGAGGTTATCCACTTTGGGAGTAAGAACAGGAAGGCAGATTATTATTTGAACGGTATAGAGTTGGGTAAGGGAGTAATACAAAGAGATCTCGGAGTCCTTGTTCATCAGTCACTGAAGGTGAATGAGCAAGTGCAGCAGGCAGTGAAGAAGGCGAATGGAATGTTGGCCTTTATTACAAAGGGAATTGAGTACAAGAGCAAGGAAATCCTCTTGCGTTTGTACAGAGCCCTGGTGAGACCACACCTGGAGTATTGTGTACAGCTTTGGTCTCCAGGGTTAAGGAAGGACATCCTGGCTGTAGAGGAAGTGCAGCGTAGATTCACTGGGATGTCTGGACTGTCTTACGCAGAGAGGTTAGAGAGACTGGGCTTGTACACGCTGGAATTAAGGAGATTGAGAGGGGATCTGATTGAAACATATAAGATTATTAAGGGATTGGACAAGATAGAGGCAGGAAATATGTTCCAGATGCTGGGAGAGTCCAGTACCAGTGGGCATGGTTTGAGAATAAGGGGTAGGTCATTTAGGACAGAGTTAAGGAAGAACTTCTTCTCCCAGAGAGTTGTGGGGGTCTGGAATGCACTGCCTCGGAAGGAAGTGGAGGCCAATTCTATGGATGCTTTCAAGAAGGAGCTAGATAGGTATCTTATGGATAGGGGAATCAAGGGATATGGGGACAAGGCAGGAACCGGGTATTGATAGTAGTTGATCAGCCATGATCTCAAAATGGTGGTGCAGGCTCGAGGGGCCGAATGGTCTACTTCTGCACCTATTGTCTATTGTCTATAACCGGCAGCTTAATTTTCCAGGGTTCCGTTGTTTTAGACGTGATAGACTGGGAGGGATTAAAGGGGGAGGAACTGCAATACCATCAGGGAAAATGTCATGGCAGTGCTATGACAGGACAGACTGGAGAGCTCGTCTACTGAGGCTATATGGGTGGAAGTGAGAATAAGAAAGGCATAACCATGTTAATGGGATTATATTATAGACCATCCAATTGTCAGTGGGATTTAGAGGAGCAGATTTGTAGTGATTGCAGACTGTTGGAAGAAACATAAGGTTGTACTAGCAGGTGATTTTAACTTTCTACATATTGATTGGGACTCTGATACTAAAAGGGCTGGATAGGATAGAGTTTGTCAAATATGTTCATGAAACTTTCCTTAATCAGTACATAGAGGTCCCAACCAGAGGGAATGCGATGCTGGGTCTTCCATTAGGGAATGAGTCAGGGCAGGTGATAAAGGAATGTGTAGGGGCACAGTTTTCATCTATTGATCAATATAATTATGGAAAAAGATAAGTCTGGTCCTTGGGTTGAAATTCTAAACTGGAGAAAGGCCAATTTTGATGGTATCAGAAAGGATCTGACAAATGTGGATTGGGACAGGCTGTTTTCAGGCAAGTGGGAAACCTTCAAAAGTGAAATTCTGAGAGTACAGTGTTGGTACGTTCCTGTCAAGAATAAAAGGCAAGGATCACAAGTTTGTGGAACCTTGGCTTTCAAGAGCTATTGATGCCCTGGTTAAGAAAAAGGAGGAGGTACATAGTAGGTGTAGGCAGGAAGGAACAAATGAGGTACTTGAGGAGTACAAGGAATGCAAGTGAACACATAAGAAGGAAATAAGGAGGGTTAAAAGAAGACATGAGGTTGCAGACAAGGTGAAAGAGAATCCTGAGGGCTTCTACAAACATTAAGAGGAAAAGGATTGCAAAGGACAAAATTGGCCCTCTTGAAGATCAGCTAGGTCATGTATGCATGGAGCCAAATGAGGTGGGGGAGGTCTTAATTGAATTTTTTGCATTTGTATTCACTCGTGAGATGGGCACAAAGTCTATGGAAATTAGGCAGAACAGCAGTGAGATTACGGATTGTATACAAATTACAGAGGAAGAGGTGGTTGCTGCTTGAGGCAGATTAGGGTGGATAAATCCCCAGAGCCTGACAAGGTGTTTCCTTGGACCCTATGGAAGACTAATTCAGAAATTGAAGGGGCCCTAGCAGAGATATTAGAAGATCCTTAGCGACGGGTGAGCTGCTGGAGGATTGAAGGCTAGCTAATGTTGTTCCATTGTTTAAGAAAGGCTCTAAGAATAAGCTGGAAAATTATAGGCCGGTTATCCTGACATCAGTAGTGAGTAAGTTATTGGAAGGTCTCCTAAAAAGGACCGGGTAGCATTTGGTAGACAAGGACTGATTCGATTTAGACAACGTGGCTTTGTGTATGATAGTTTGTGTCTCGCCAGTCTTGTACAGTATTTTGAGGTTACCAAAAAAGTTGATGAAGGCAAGGTAGTTGATGTTGTCTATGTGGACTTTAGCAAGGCTATTGACAAGGTCCCACATGAGGGTTCAAGAGGTTCGGTCACCTGCTATTCAGGACAAGGTAGTAAATTGGATTAGACATTGACTTTGTGGGAGAAGCCTGAGAGTGGTTGCAGATTGTTGCCTTTCTGACTGGAGGCCTGTGACAAGTCGTGTGCCTCAGTGATCATGCTGGGTCTGTCATTTGCTATCTATAACAATGATCTGTTTTATGATGTAATAAACTGTATCAGCAAATTTGCAGATGACTCAGAACTGTGGGCATAGTTGACAGTGTGGAAGGCTATCAAAACTTGCAGTGGTATCTGGACCAGCTGGAGAAATGGGCTGTAACATGGCAGATGGAATTTAATGGAGATCAGTGAGAGGTGTTAAAATTCGGGAGGACAAACCAGGGTAGGACTTACACACTGAGTTGTAGGGCACTGAGGAGTGTGGTAGAACAGAGGGATCAGGGAATAGAGATCCATAATTTCTTGAAAGAGGCTTCACAAATAGATAGGATCATAAGGAGAGTACTTGGCACATTGGCCTTCGTAAATCTAAATATCGAATACAAGAGTCTGGATGTCATGCTGAAGTTGTATCAGATGTTTGTGAGGCCCAATTTCTAGTACTGTGTGCAGTTCTGGTCACCTACCTACAGGAAAATTATCAATAAGATTGAAAGAGTGCAGACAAAACTTACAAGGATGTTGCCAGGACTTGAGGGACTGACTGTATTATAGGAAAAGGTTGAATAGGTTAGGATTTTAGTCCCTAGAAGATCGAGAGGAGACTTGAGAGAGGTACACAAAATTATGAGGTATATATATACAGTGTAAATGCAAGAAGGCTTTTTCCACTGAGGTTGAGTGAGGCGAGAACAAGAGGTCATGGGTTAAGAGTGAAAGATGAAATGTTTAAGGGGAACATGAGGGGGAAATTCTTCACTCTGTGGGTGGTAAGAGTCTTGAAGGAGCTGCCAGTGGAAGTGATGGATTTGGGATCGATTTCAACACTTAATAGAAATTTGAATAGGTACATGATTGCGAGGGATATGGAGGTCTATGGTCCAGGTACAGATTGCTGGGACTAAGCACATTAATGGTTCAGCAAGGACTAGATGGGCCAAAGGGCCTGTTTCTATGGAGTGGTGTTCTATGACTCTTTTAGCTAATGATGTGCTGGGGCAGCCCGCAGGAGTCAGCATGCATTCTGTCACCAGCATAGCATGCCCTCACTGTTCAACACAACAACAAACCAAAACAACAAAGGTGCGGCAACAAACATTGTTTCCACATGAAATACTTTTACTTCGGAAATTATTTCATCTAATTGTAGTGGGAATATATTCTGGTACAGGTTTTTTGTAACTTGGTGGGCCTGTGCTTATGACAATAAACTTGAGCTTGAACTTGCTACAGGACATCAAGCTCCCATTCAGGCATCTATTAAGTGTACAATGAATTCTGTCTCAGTTGTCTTTCAAGTTCAAGATTCATTGTCAGTCAGTCACACATGGATACCCATGAATACAGCCAGATGAAAGCGTTACTATGGGGCCAAATTGCAAAACACAGCATCAACAGTCATACACGGAACGAACAACAAATAAAAGAAAGCAGTAAAATACAGTCACACAAACAAAGCATAGTCCGGGACACTGAGTCCATGAATGTTGCAGCTGTCTACAGTTGAACACAATACAGCGGGGCAGTAATGAAGCACTGGAGGCTACCTCTGTAAATATATTTGAGACAAGGTTGGATAGAGTTTTGCATAGTAGGGGAATTAAGGGTCATGGGGAAGAGGCGGGTAGGTGGAGATGAGTCCATGGCCAGATCAGCCATGATCTTATTGAATAGTGGAGCAGGCTCGATGGGCCAGATGGCCGACTCCTGCTCCTACTTCTTATGTTCTTATGTGAATGTCTTCTGCCAAGCGAACTCTGGGGAGGCCTTGACCCCAGCTTGGATGCCGTGCCACACTGCCTTGGGTGGGATGTACTGACTCTGATGCCTCTCTCCTGGGTGGCTGTAAACACACTTCACCTTGGCTTCTGGCCTAGACTACACTACGATCGAGGCCACACAGCCGCCCTGTCACTGCCCCTGCCAACCGCCAATAAATCAGTGAATCAGACTCGCAGCTCTCAACATTAACAGTGTACAACAGAGTCTTGCAATCACAAGAAGGCCATGAGTTTACTACTCCGATGACATTTTGGATAGAAATATGTTTCCTCAATTTCCCTTCAACTATCAATAAACTTCCTTCCAAGACTATAAAATGTAGGAGCAGAATTAGGCCATCCGGTTCAATGAGTTTGCTCCGTCATTCCATTATGGCTGATTATTTATCCCTCTCGACCTCGTTCTCCTGCCTGTCTCCTGCGGAAGCTCCATCACGCGAAGCACCGGCAGTGTTGAGGGCTGCCGGCTCAGCCCACTGCTGCTCGATCCAGTCCAAACTGAACCAAGTTCGCTGAAGACACGACAATGGTGGTAGGCCTCGTTGTTAACAACAATGAGATGACATACAGAGAGGAGGTAGAACTTAGAATTTATTTTATTTCTTACGTCCATCACACAATGCAAGGGATTAAAAATCTTTAAATCGTGTCTCTGTCACAATGTACAAGCAATAAGGAAGGGAAATGTGAGAAGATGTTGTCCAAACACTAAGACAGTCTACATAATAGTTTGGTATATGTGTATGTACAGTCAGGTATGCAATCAGATCAACGTGCGTTGATCAGTTTGATGGCCTGGTGAAAGAAGCTGTCCTGGAGCCTGTTGGTCCTGGCCTTAATGCGGAGCTACCGTTTGCCAGACAGAAGCAGTTGAAAGAGTTTGTGGTTGGGGTGGCTGGAGTCCCTGATGATCCTCTGGTCACTCTTTATGCACCTGCTGCTGTGAATGTCCTGAGAAGAGGAAAGTTCACATCCACAGACATGCTGGGCTGTCCGCACCACTCTCTGCAGTGTCCTGTGACTGAGGGTAGTACGGTTCTCGTACCAGGCGGTGACACAGCCAGTCAGGATGCTCTTGATGGTGACCCAGTAGAAAGTCCTGAGGATCTGGGCACTTATGCTGAACTTCTTCAGCCGTCTGAGGCGAAAGAGGACCTGTTGTGCTTTTTTCACCACACAGCCGGTATGTACAGACCAGGTGAGATCCTCGGTGATGTGAATGCCTAGGAACCTGAAGCTACTCACCCTCTCAACTACCGTCCCACTGATGTCAATAGGGTCGAGCCTGTCTCCATTCCTCCTGTAACCTGTGATCAACTGCTTTGTTTTTTCAACGTTGAGGGAGAGGTTGTTCCCTTGGCACCACAGCATCAGAGGGTGTTGACTTCTCCTCTGTAGGTTGTCTCATCATTGTTGGAAATAAGGCCTGTCGATGTCATGTTATCTGCAAACAGCAAATCAGCAGATTGGAGCTGTGCATGGCAACCACAGGTGTGGGTGTAAAGGGAGTAGAGGAGGGGGCTTCTGTGTTGAGGGTCAGAGGGGCAGAGGCAAGGGGGGGGCCCATCCTTACCACCCGCCGACGATCCAACAGAAAGTCCAGGATCCGGCTGCACAAGGCAGGGTGCAGGCCGAAGCCTCTGAGCGGTTTGTAAAGCATAACAACTTGAGTCTCAACATGAACAAGACAAAGAGATGATAGTGGACTTCAGGAAGGTGCTGGCTGGCCAGGCCTCACTGCACATAAATGGCTTCTACACGAAGCACCAAGTTTCTGGAAGTGCACATAATGGATGATCCGACCTGGTCCCTCAACTCCACCTCTTTGGTCAAGGAAGCACAGCAGCATCTCCACTTCCTGAGGAAATTGATGCGCGTAAGGCTCCCCACCCCTCAACACCCCCCCCCCCCCCGCCCCAACACGTTCTTACCAAGTTTTGCAGAAATACCATCAAGAGCATCCTGACTAGCTGCATCATTGTCTGGTATGGAAATTGCAAGACCCTACGAAGGATTGCAAGGACTGCCGAGAGGATCATCGAAGTCCCTTCCAACCATCCGCGATATTTATCAGGAGCTCTGCTTACACAGAGCCCTTTGCATTGCCCCTCCCATCATCCCACAATCTCTTTGAACCCCTACTATTAGGCAGGAAGTACCAGTGCATTGGGACAAGGGCTGCAGGGATGGGAAAATACTTCTTCACCCAGACTACTGAACCTCCTGCTACCACCGAGGTCTGATCACGTATGAAGCGCCTGTAGCACTATACTGTTTACTTTTTAACTTCTGCCTCAAATGCATCTGGATATCATTCCTCTGGAATATATTTTATTATGCGTTAATTTATTTGTGGTAATATTACTTTATGTGCTGCAAGTGGGTTGTATGTGTGTTATGCACCTTGGTCTGAAGGAGAGTTGTTTCATTTGGTGGCATACATGTATGGGGTTGAACGACAACAATCTGGAACTTGAAGTGTGCTGTGGAAACATATCCCTCTTTTCCATCCTTCTCACTGAGGGTAATTTTACAGAATTATTGCGTTCGTCTTTCAGAATGACTCTGAAAGCTTTGAAGGGGATTTTTAGTTCAGAGCAGCAGGGACTGAAGGGTAGGAGGAAGCTGTGCAGGGCAATGAATCAGGATGAGGGAGTGCCGCAGTGGAGTGGAGAGGGGTTGGCAAAATGTGAAACCATTGGACCTTGAACTATAGAGACCACTGCTCTTTCAGCACCAGTTGTGTCTGGAGATCTCTCGTAGGATGTTGCGTGGCGCTGTGCGATGTCCTTTTTTTAAAATCAAATTTGTTTTTATTTTCAGTATATTGTAATAAATTTTCTAAATATTAGATTTTCTAAATATTCTTCAAGCACTTCTTTTATCTTAGGAATATAGATCTGCATTTACATTGATGAAATCGGTATTAGCGCCATGCTAGACATGTACACAAATGGCATTCTTAATAATTCTAACAGTTTAAATATTGTTTTGCCATTCAAATTAATCATTTACAAATTCCTTACATAAATTGGATTGGGTAAAGCAATGCTGTTAACTCAAGTAATTCATGGCAAAACCCTGCAGTATTGTGCAATAAAAAGCTTAAAATCTATGTAAGACTCCTTAGGGGTACAATTCTAATCAAGCTGCTCTTTCAGAAATCATGTGTCTTTATTCAAAATGTAAGGTTACCATCAATATTAAATATTTCACCAATTAATTATAGCAAGCACCAATAAAAATTATGCAAAGTAGTAACCTGTACTTCACATCCTAATGCATTTCTATGCGGTGTCCCCACAGGACCTTTGGCGCGGTAGGGGAACTGAAATTGTGGGCTGCAGACTGCTGCTAGAGCAAACTGCAGCCTTGTCAGATTGCACGTGCTCTCACTTGGTCTGCAGGCCCGGCTTCTCGTTCCAGTTCTGATTTAGGAAGTGATAATAGGATGTTTGCTTCAGCAGAGGTTCTCGGTTCGTGCACAGAGGCTTGAGGGAGTTTGCAGCTTCGAGCTGCAGAAGTGAAATCTGGAGTAACACACACGGAAATGTTGGAGGAACTAGCATAGCGGCGAGGGCGAAGCTATGATAGCTTGGGGCGCCAGAGTTCAGAATTCAGTTCCAGTGCCGCCTGTAAGGAGTTTGTACCTTCGTCCCATGATAATGCCGGTTTACTTTGGGTGCTCCGGTTTCCTTCTACAGTCCAAAAATGTACTGGCTAGTAGATTAATTGGTCATTCTAAATTGTCCTGTGATTAGACTATGGTTAAATAGGTAGGCTGCTGGGCAGTGTCTCTTGCTGGGCCAGAAGGCCCATGCTCTGTATCTTAATAAATGATAAAAACATAAAATAACTCAGCAGGACAGACAGCATCAATGGAGTTTTGGGCTGAAACTCTTCATCAGGACTTGAAAGGAAGGGGGGAGAAGACAGAATAAAAATGTTGGGGGAGGGGCTGGTATCTGCAGATCTCTTGTGTTTATCATTACTCATAAGATAGAGAGTTAAAGCTTTAACTTCTGTGGAGAGCTTGCATAATCTGTGTTAGTATTCACTTGAGTTTAAAGCCTACAAAATAAAGACCATTAGAACAGCGACACAGAGAAACAGGGAGCTATAAAATTATGGAAAGGAATAAAGAGTCGACGTTTTGGGCTGCAACCCTCCATCAGGACCGGAAAGGAAAGGGGGAGGAGCCAGAATCCATCCTTTCCAGTCTTGGTGAAGCGTCTCGGCCCGAAACGGCGACTCTTTACTCCTCTCCGCAGATGATGCCTGACCTGCTGAGTTCCTCCAGCATTTTGTAGCGTTACTCTGGAATTCCAGCGTCTGCAGAATCTCTCGTGTTTACAAGTGAACTCGGTTTGAAGCATTCCGAGATGTGAACTGGGGCGAGGTCCTTTGCAGTGTGGTTCTCAGGGCTTCTGAAAAGATAGTCAGGGATTGGATTTCTAGGACGCCTTTCTTAGCTTCATGATGCCCTAGTGATTTTATGTCCAGTGAGTGCGATACTGCCTCATTGCTGCCTCTCCGACAGTGCAGCACTTCCATGGTACTGAACACTAGTAGTAAAGCATTCCCTCGGAACTGTCCAAACAACAATGCAGCACTCCCTCATATTATCAGTTGGGGCCGAGCAGCATCCTCACAGCACTGCGTTACGGACAATGCAGAGCTCCTATACATTGCCTCTGAACAACGTAGCACTCTCTCAGAACTGCCTGGCCAATAGTGCCTAATCTCAGCACTGCCTTTCCAACAGTAACATTGACCTAGGTTTTTGAAAAAACAAGGTCTCTGATGGAATTCAAGTCCACAACCTTTTGAATCAGGAAATTACTTTCTGAACAACCAGCTCAGAATCGTGAAAGGGAAGAAGCTGTCAGATTTAATCAACTGCACTTTCAAAGCTTTAACCTCTGTTTCCAAACTCTGGGTTGCAATCTGACCTTTCATTCCTTAACTGATGTGTGAGGGATGCATCTTTCAATGAGGCATTACTTCATCTGATGACTAGTTTGTCGTCAGTGTTGAGAAGGTCCCTGAACATAAAAGACATGACTGTAGGTGGGGAAAAGATTAACCAGTTGACGGCACTAAAGGCTGTATAACATTGGTTGTTTTGGTAATGTAGGTGTTTGACCAGAGTGACGGCAAAAGTACTTTGTACGTGGGTGGATGTTGTGAGTTTGTGTTCCTCAGAGGAGGCTAATGGAACATTCAGGGCAGATCAAAAGGAAGCAGTCCTTTTGGGTAACCACATTCCAGTGCAAAAGTTCAGGAGCTGAACTAAGAATTTAGGTGAAACATGATTTCAGGGAAAATGGTAGTAGAGTTCCTGCCTCACAGAACCAGAAACCTGAGTTTGACTTCGGGTGCTGTCTATGTGGAGATTGCATCTCCTTTCTTCTGTCTGTTTCCTCCGGGTGCTCTGGTTTCCACCCACATCCCAAAGGGCTGCAGGTTGGTAAGTTAACTTGCCATTGCAAATTTTTCCTAGTATGGAAGAATGTGGGGTAGAATTGACGGGAATGTGGGGAGAATATAGAAGAAGGATTAATGTAAGATTACTGTAAGTGGGTGGTGAATGTTCAGTTTGTGCTCAGTGGGCTACAGGACTTGCATCTGTGTGGTATCTCTCTATGACTCGTAAATTTTCCATTGAGAGGATAAAGGGGGCAGCAAACAGTGTCACATCCTGTGTTCTGATGGAGGGTCTCGCTCCTGAAATTTTCACTGTTCCTTTTCCAACAGATACCGCCTGGCCTGCTGAGCATTTCCTGTTCTAATATCACATTGATATTACACACGGAGCCCCATGTTTGTCTCCAGCAATGGAAATTTAGGCGATAGAAGACAAAAGCAATTTTGCTCTTTAAGAGTTTCAACCCCGTAGAGATCCAGGTTTCTGTTGTGATGTCCAGTGCCATTTGTTCTCCTATTACAGAATAATCCTCCCGTCCCTCGTTGTTAAGTCACTCAGCAGCTCAGGCGGTATCTATGAAAAGGAATAAACAGTCGATGATCTCTGATTTGGCCCATTTTGTTATAACAGCATCAGCAGTTCCTAGCCTGACGCACAAAATTACTAAGCGGTGGGGCCAAGCTCCAGTTTATGAAACGTGGGTTGAAGCACAGTACAGTGCTGAGAAAGTGAGGTGTGGTCTTCAAATGAGACCTTAAACCCATGTCTCTTCTTCCTTCTCCAGTAGCAGAATCCTAAGGACCCTTATGGGAGATGAGCAGAGGAATTTCCCATACACAGAATAGTAATGAACTTTCAGTTACCATCACCAAAAAATTCTCCTGATCATTACCATGACACAGTTCTTAAAGAGTGCTGAACACAGTTTGAGAATTACATTTCCTAACTTATAATTCTGACATTTCACTTTGTTTGGGATGGTGCAATGTTCTGAATGCACACCAAAAGTGACCCTAACCAAGGGATTCACTTTCAAGGACTCCACAACTTGTATCTGTCTGTCTGTCTGTCTATCTGTCTGTATTTGTACATTGGTTGTTTGTCAGCCTTTGTGTGTAGTTTTTCATTGATTCTATTGTATTTCCTTGTTCTACTGTGGATGCCTGCAAGAAAATTAACTTAGCAGCAGCTCAATGCAATACATAATACAGAAGAAGAAGGAAAAAATAAATAAAATAAGTAAATCAATTACAATATATGTATATTGAATAGGTTAAAAATCGTGCAAAAAACAGAAATAATATGTATTAATAAACTGAGGTAGTGTTCATGGCTTCAATGTCCATTTAGGAATCGGATGGTAGAGGAGACGAAGCTGTTCCTGAATCGCTGACTCTGTGCCTTCAGGCTTCTGTACCTCCTACCTGATGGTAACAGTGAGAAAAGGGCATGTCCTGGGTGCTGGAGGTCCTTAATAATGGACACTGCCTTTCTGAGACACTGCTCCTTGAAGATGTCTTAGGTATTTTGTAGGCTAGTGCTGAAGATGGAGCCAACTAAATTTACAACTCTGTGCAGCTTCTTCCGGTCCTGTGCAATAGCCCCCCCCCATAAAAGACAGTGATGCAGCCTGTCAGAATGCTCTCCATGGTACATCTATAGAAGTTTTTGAGTGTATTTGTTGACATACCAAATCTCATCAAACTCCTAATGAAGTATAGTCACTGTCTTGTCTTACTTATAACTGCATCGATATGTGTGGGACCAGTTAGGTCCTCAGAGATCTTGACACCCAGGAACTTGAAACTGTGCACTCTCCCCACCTGTGATCCCTCTATGAGGATTGGTATGTGTTCCTTTGTCTTACCCTTCCTAAAGTCCACAATCAGCTCTTTTGTCTTACTGATGTTGAGTGCAAGGTTGTTGCTGCGACACCACTCCACTAGTTGGCATATCTCGCTCCTGTATGCCCTCTTGTCTCCATCTGAGATTCTACCAACAATGGTTGTATCTTCAACAAATTTGTAGATGGTATTTGAGCTATGCCTAGCCACGCAGTCATGGGTATAGAAAGTAGAGCAGTGGGCTAAGCAAACACCACTGAGGTGCACCAGTGTTGATCGTCAGCGAGGAGGATATGTTGTCACCAATCCACACAGATTGTGGTCTTCCAGTTAGGAAGTCAAGGATCCAATTGCAGAGGGAGGTACAGAGGCCCAGGTTCTGCAACTTCTCAATCAGGATTGTGGGAATGATGGTGTTAAATGCAGAGCTATAGTCGATGAACAGCATCCTGACATAGGTGTTTGTGTTGTCCAGATGGTCTAAAGCCGTGTGAAGAGCCATTGAGATTGCATCCGCCGTTGACCAATTGTGGCGATAGGCAAATTGCAGTGGGTCCAGGTCCTTGCTGAGGCAGGAGTTCAGTCTAGTCACGATCAACCTCGCAAAGCATTTCATCACTGCAGATGTGAGTGCTACCTGGCGATAGTCATCAAGGCAGTTCAAATTGTTCTTCTTAGGCGCTGGTATAATTGTTGCTTTTTTGAAGCAAGTGGAAACTTCCGCCCGTAGCAGTGAGAGGTTGAAAATGTCCTTGAATACTCCCGTCAGTTGGTTGGCACAAGTTTTCAGAGCCTTATCATGTACTCCATTGGGACCTTCCATTCTATCAAGGTCTTTCACCATTTGGTTGGTCTGAATGAGGTCACCCCTTATTCTTTTGAATTCCAGTGAATACAGGCCCAGAGCCATCAAAAGCTCTTCATATGACAAGTTGTTCAATCCTGAAATCATTTTCATGAACCTCCTTTGAACCCTCTCCAGTTTCAGCACATCCTCTCCAAGATAAAGACCCCTAAATTGCTCACAATGTTCCAAGTGAGGCCTCGCCAGAGCTTTATAAAGTCTCAACATTATATCCTTGCTTTTATATTCTAGTCCTTTTGAAATAAATGCTAACATTGCATTTGCCTTCCTCACCACAGATTCAACCTGCAAGTTAGCCTTTAGAGAATCCTGCACAAGGACTCCCAAGTCCCTTTGCCTCTCAGATTTTTGTATTTCCTCTCTATTTAGAAAATAGTCAACCCTTTCATTTCTTCTACCAAAGTGCATGACCATACACTTCCCGACACTGTATTCCATCTACCACTTCTTTGTCCATTCTCCCAATGTATCTAAGTCCTTCTGTAGCCTCTCTACTTCCTCAAAACTACCTCCCCTCCACCTATCTTTGATTATCTGCAATATTTGCAACAAAGCCATCAATTCCATAATCCAAGTCATTAACATATAATGTACAAACATTGAACCACCCCCATCAAATATAACAACTGGAAGAATTCAACAGCTTGTGGAGCATTGTGGAGGAAGAGGTATAGTTGATGCTTTAGGTTGAGACCCTGCTTTAGGTCCCAAATATCAACCTCCACAGATACTGTTTGACCTGAGTTCTTCATGTAGTTTATTTTACGCCACTTCGTCAGAATCATGCCTGTTTATTTGTATGGTTCTTTACAGAATAATATTCCACTTTTAGATTATTTACAGGAGCGATATATCAATAAAGTGACTTGGAATTTTTATATCTCAAATTGCCTGACATTTCCATTGCCTTTAACCCAAGGCAACAACTTTCAGCTCCTGTGGTTGGAATGTTGTAAAGGTAGCATCAATGCATAGCAAGCTCCCACAACCAAAAACGAGCAGATCATCTGTTTTAATGAGGTTGACTGGAAGCTATAATTTGGACAGAACAGCAGACATTCCTTCTTCATTTCTTTATAGCATTGACTTCCACATTCACCAAAGAAGGCAGATATCTCAACCACTTGTTGCTCCATAGGCACCGCACCAAAATGTCAACTTTGCTGCTTAAAGTTTCGATCTCTGAAGTGGTACTAAACCTCCTGACTCATTGCTGAGAGAGCTCCCCTCTGAGCCAAAGCTGACACCTAGAAGACAACAGAATAAATTTGCTGGTTTACAATGTACTGGGGTTAGAAGCTGAGAATCACGTTTGTTGAGAGCATGTGGTTCAAGGTGAGTCAATAGCAGGGGTTATTGGAATGAGATGCAGAGGCTATAACAAATGTGTACAATTCTAGTTGGAACGTGTCACACCAGGTGCCTGGTTTGGACTTCAGGATTTATGGACAATTCCATATCTGAGTAATCAGAAACTTACTAAACACACAGCTAATGGATCCTTGATTTTCTCACTTGCAGACCCCAGTCAGTTTGGATTGGCAATAACATCTCCTCCACAATCACCATCAGTACAGGTACACCGCAAGGCTCTATGCGTAACTCCCTGCTCTACTTGCTTTATACTGTACCTGTGATGCTGTGTCTAGGAATATGTCCAAAGTCATATTTAATTTTGCTATACCTGTCACCCCACCATGGATAGGGCTCCTCTTGTCCTCACCTACCAGCCTCTAACCTCTGCATCCAGCACATAACTCTCCGTAAGTTCAGCCATCTCCAATGGGATCCCACCACAAATCACATCTTTCCCTCCGCCCTCAAGTGGAAGTGGAACAAGTCCCTACTCCTCCTCCATCACTACCATTCAAGGCCTCAAAGAGTCATTCTAGGTGAGGTGACAGTTCACCTGGGGGCTTTTGGTGTCATCTATTGTATTTGGTGCTCCTGGTGTGGCCTCCTGTATATTGGTGAGGCCTGACATAGGTTAGGATACTGCTCTGCTGAGCACCAATAGTCGTTGCCAGAAAAAGCGGGATCTCATGGTAGCCACCAAGTTATACTTTCCATTCCCATTCCGACATGTCAATCTAAGGCCTCCTCTACTGCCGTGATGATCTCCGTTGGTCTGGAGGAGTAATACTTCATATACCGCCTGGGTAGCCTACAACCTGTTGGCGTCAACATCCATTTCTCAAACTTCCAGTAATTTCCTCCACTCCATTCTCTTTCTCCATTCCCCATTCCCATTTCCCTCTTTCACCTTATCTCCTTACTTCCCGCTGGTGCTCCTCTCTCTTCCATGGCCTTCTGACCTCTCCTGTCCAATTCTCCCTTTCTTCAGCCTTTATCTCTTTCACCAACTGACTTCCCAGCTCTCTACTTCACCCCTTCTCCCTCCCAGTTTCATCTATCACCTACTACCTATTCTTCTTCCTCCCTTCCCCTCAGCTTCATACTCTGATGTCCCATCTCTTTTTCCCAGTCCTGTTGAAGGGTCTCGGCCCGAAACGTCAACTGTTTCGTCTTTTCTATTGATGTTGCCTAGCCTGCAGAGTTCCTCCAGAATTTACTTTGATTTCCAGCATCCGCAGATTTTCTCTTGTTGATACTTAAACTCCAAAGTATACAAATCGAGCTTATCCTACCCTTCTTCATAAGGTAATACACCCATTTCAAGTATAACTCTAGCAAACCGTCTCTCAACTGTTGCTAATGTGTTCACATACTGACTTAAATAAGGGGATCAATGCTCTACACAGTAACTCAGGTGAGATTTCAGCAAAGCCGATATGACTGATGCACAGTCTTCCTACTTCAAAATTCAAAGTAGGTTTATTATGAAAGTATGTACCTGTCACAATGTCCTACCTGAAGATTCATTTTCTGGCAAACATTTACAGGAGATACAAAGAAATACAGTGACAAGCTACACACAAAGACGGACAAATAACCAATGTGCAAAAGAAGACAAACCACAAACGCAAGAAAAAAATAATAATAAGTAAATAAATAATAAATAATATTGAGAACATGAGTCGTAGAGTTCTTGAAACTGAGTCCATAGGTTTCAGAATCAGTTCAGTATTGAGATGAGTGAAGTTATCCACACTGGCTCAGGAGCCTGATGGATGAAGGGTAATAACTGTTCCTGAACCTGGTGGCGTGGCGTCCAAGGCTCCTGTACCTCCTTCCCAATGGCAGCAGTGAGAAGAGAGCGTAGGCTGGATGGTGGGGTCCTTGATGGTGTTTGGTGCTTTCTTGTGGCAGCACTCCTTGTAGATGTGCTCAGTGGTGGGGGAGAGCTTTTCCTCCCCACCATTCCCCATTCCACTCCCTTCACAATAAACAATAGCATTCTGCTTGCTCTGTTAGTTACTTCTATTTGCATAGCAGCCTTTCACAAATATGTACTTGGAAGGTATGGGGCGGGGTGAATGAGGCTTTTCATGCCCATTCTGGGGGAAATCACTCACTTTTGGCCACCACTGGACACTCAGCACTCGCCTGTGGCTCGAAGTAGCTGTTCGCATGTGACTGGGGCCACACTCTGGTACACTGCTTCAACAGGCGGGCTAAACTCCGGTGAGATAAGAACATACCTGTCCAAGCATGAGAAGTCAGCTCCGGTGGACTGGGCAGATGAGATCAACAGTGAGATCCAATGGCCAAGGAAGGTGGTTCCACAACACTTCATGGAGAATGAAGGCCGTGATGCAGCACAGAAGAAGCTAAAGTCATTCAGTGCAGCCAAGGAAGACCCCTGCTGTGACGACTACTCATACCATACCAGACTTCTGTCAAGAGAGTGGAACTAACCCAGTGCAGTGAATTTTCCCACTTTAATAACTCTCTTTGTGCAGTTCACATCTTAAAGAATTGCAAAAATCTAAAGTCATCTTTGGATACAATGGACAATTGATGGCTTTGATAGCTGGATCCCTCTGCATAGAACTTTCATATATTCTCAGTGGCTCCTTTACTAGGTACAAATGTATATCTGCTTGTTAATACAATATCCAATCAGCCAATCATGCGGCAGCAACTCAATGCATATAAGTATGCAGACTGGTCGAGAAGTTTAGTTGTTGTTCAGACATCGAACTGGGGAATTACTGTTACCTGAAATTACTTCGACCGTGGAATAATTGTTGGTGCTAGACAAGGTAGTTTGAGTATCTCAGAAACTGCTCATTTTCATGCACAACAATCTCTAGAGTTTACAGAGAATAGTGCAAAAACAGAAACATCCAGAGAGCAGCAGCTCTTTGTGCAAAAATACCCTGTTAACGAGACAGGTCAGAGGAGACTGGACCGACTTGGCCAGAGAGATGACAGCAACTCAAATGACCACGTGTTACAACATCGATGAGCAGAAGAGCATCTCTGAATACACAACACATCAAACCTAGAAGTGGATGTCAGCAGAAGACCACAAACATACACTCAGTGACCACTTTATTATGTACAGGGGGTACCTAGTAAAATGGTCACTAACTGTATCTCTCCCTCCTGATCTGGGCACAATGCAATATCTTATGAAGCATCACTCTTGAAAGTAGACTCTAGGGAAAAAGGGAGTTATTTCCTCAATGTGCATCAGAATTTTCAGGGTTTTTCTTGGTTAAGACATAAAATTAGAATCCAATTAAATTAATATAGTCCATTCGCCTCATTGATCTTGCTAACATAATCCATCTTATGTCTTTTAATAGTCTCAGTTTGCTTGCCATAAAGGTTTACAATGTTTCTGTATTTGACCCAATGACTTGTGATGGTGCTTTTTCTGAATATTACAGTAGGGGTTGTAATTGGGACTGTACTATAGTTTCCATATTAGTGGAAGAGTTAAATGCAATGGTTATATCAAAGGGTGAATGGTTAGGAGCTACTGTACTGTAAATGTATGTCAAAGTGATAGCATTAACACCTGTTAATAACACATTAAATGCTTTATTACATCATGAGGAGTTCAGTCATAAGAAGAACAATAGAAAAATGTGTTGGTAACCGAAATAAAAACTGAGAATACTGGAAATGCATGGCAGGGCAATCATAATGTGAAAAAGAAGAGGCGTTTTAATGCTTTGAGGAAGAGCACTTGAGAGGAAGATCTCACGATTGAAACATCATTTCTAGGATTTAAAAAAGAATGTTTCAAAACGAGAGCTTCTGCTGTTTGTTATTGCATTCTTCAAAACTCTCCCAAACCCCTTACATGCTGAGAATTGCGATGGGGAATGGTGAAGATGAATGCTATTGGTAGGACTGTTGAAGTGGGTGGGTTAATGGTGGGAGGTGTTGTGAGAAAACTTCTGGGAATGCACTCAAGCAAAATTTGGCGCCCCATCACTTCCGGTCTGCGGATAAACTGCAGCACAACTGGGGCATCCAGAAAATAATGTCATAGGTTCAGACAGTCCGAGAAGACTTAGGACAGGAACAGACAATTCAGTCCATCTCAGCTGCATCATCACTTTGTCCCCTTTTCCTTTCTTGTCCCATCGCCCTGCAAGTAGGACATAGAACATACTGTGCAGTACAGTACAAGAACAGGTGCTTTGCTCCACAATGTTGTACTGAACTAATTAAACTAATAATTATTCTAACTAAACTAATCCTTTCTGCATGCACAGTGTCCATCCTCTGCACATTCATCTGAGCAAGCTTTAAATGGCTCTATCACATATACCTCCACTCACACTCCTGTATTGCAGGCTCCCTCCACAAAATACATACCCATTATACACATACCCAATTCAGTTCAGGATCAACTTCCATCATCCTTTTAAACAATGCATTACAGTTTATTCGAGTTTGGTGATTTACAAACCTCCAGCTGTTTTACAATTTGCCACGGTCAGAAAGCACTGAAGTCGAGGCTGGGTTTTCCCTCCCACTTAATTATGCTGGGTGGGGTACCTACTCTGATGGCCCACAAAATTCCCAGTGAGACAAACTGAGGCAGATTACTGATAAAACTGCTCCCTTTACTTGTAGTCTCTGCAAGATGAAGGCTAATTTCTCACTAATTAGCAGATCAAGATCATGACAGCTAGAAAAAGAATAGGGCAAACCTGCTCCCACCATTCATCAACACCTTTGCTGAATGTCTATTCTGAGCTTAGTTTTCTAGCTGATCCTCATCTCCCCTCAAACCCTCAAAATGCACTGATTTCATTTCATTGTTGTTAGTTTCAATTCATCGACGTTGAGGCAACGTCAACATTCATTGCCCTTGAAAAAGTGATGCTAACACCTTGACCCATTACAGCCTTTGAACACACATCAAAGAGCTCCTAGAAAAACCTGGGCTTTGACCTGGTGATCGGGAAGGAAAGGTCATGAAAGATATCCAAATCAGGATGACCTTATTCAACCTGGAGGTCACCAACCCTTGCTTAATGGTATTGGTCCATGGCATAAAAAAGGTTGGGAAGCCCTGTTCTAGACTGTGGCTCAGAGCTGAGGCTGACCCTGTGACTCCTACCATTATCATGATCTGTTGTAGAACAGAGATGAGGAGGAATTTCTTTAGCCAGAAGGTGGTGAATCTGTGGAATTCATTGCCACGGGAGATAATGGAGGCTAAATCATTGGGTATATTTAAAGCAGAGGTTGGTAGCTACTTGATTAGTAAGGGCATCAAAGATTATGGGGAGAAGGCAAGAAAATGGAGTGAGAAGGAAATTAAATCAGCCACAAGAATGGGAGAGCAGGCTTGCTGAGCTGAGTGTGTTGTGGTTTCTCGTGCCCCACAAACGACCAGGAGACGCAGAAGATTCTTCAAGAAGGCAAGAAGGGTTAAACTTTAATTTGCAAATCAAAGCTGAGACAGTCATTGAGCTAGTCGCTGATTGCCCACCGATCCTTGTACACAGCATTTTTTATAGCAATCTCCTGGTTTAGTTGCATTAGCATATCTAATCGGTCTACAGTTGCCTATCACAAGTACATCCACCACTATTGTTTCTACTCATTGACTTAATCATGTTCTAATCTACATCTCTTAGCTACCTCTCATTAACACCCCATTATCTTCTACAGTCTTAAGATTTCATTCTCCTACTAAATTGGATACATGCATAGCAAATAGCAAACTCAAAGCTGACTACATAGTTTTGGTTACACAGCAAACAATGCAACTTTTATACTCCAATAAGTGGCCTAATTCTGCTCCTGCGTTTTAAGGTCTTATGGTTGTGTAGTATCAGTATATACTAAAACATCACCAGGCAAAATCTTCCTCTTGCAAAGAGTGGTGAATCTGAATTTCTCTACCTGGACACCTGGTTGGGATAGGGTGGAGGGGCTGAGTGGACTGCTTCTCCAATGTTCTTATGGCTATATATATATATATACACAGTAGGTAGACTTTTACTGAATACCTAGAACATGAAACATAAAGACAAAGTAAAAACTCTCTTAATGAGGCACACTGCAATCATTATGACTCATTGAAAGAAGCATGGCAGGAACAGGCCCTGCAGCCACAATATATCTGCTGATCATGATACCAATTTAAATTTTGCATCTGCCTACAGATGATCTATATCCTTCAATTCCCTACTTGCTTATCCATCTGCGTAAATGCCTTCAAATACAGATAGCTTTGAAAAGGATCAAGAAAATCTTGCATGTATACAGAACCTCTGACTTATCAAAGATGATCTAATGACCTTCACAAGAGCAACATCAATTAAAAATTGACACCAGCTGTAGAACTGGGTGTTATAGTAGGTGATATGGACAAAGGAAGAACAGGGGTGCCTATAGGACAGCTTTGAATCGGTGGACTGGACTGTATTCTGGGATCCATCTCTGAACCTGGATGAGTATACTGCAGTTGTTAATGACATCATTAAAACCTGTGTGGAAGAGTGGGTGCCTACAAAGTCTTGCTGTACATTCCCAAACCAAAAGCCGTGGATGAACCAGGAGGTCGTCTGCCGAAGGCTAGATCTGTGGCATTCAAGACTGGTGACCCAGCCCTGTACCAGAAAACCAGGTATGATTTGCAGAGGGCTATTTCAAGGGTGAAGAGACAATGAGGTGACATCGGATGTACGACAACTCTGGCAGGGTCTGCAAGACATTACCTCCTACAAAGCGAAACCCAATAGCATGAATGGCAGCGATGCTTCACTACCAGATGAACTCAACACCTTCTATGCACGTCTTGAAAGGGGGAATATAACTACAGCTGTGAAGATCCCTGCTGCACCTGATGACCCTCCATCTCAGAGGCTGATGTTAGACTGTCTCTAAAGAGAGTGAACCCTCGCAAGTCAGAAGGTCCCGATGGAGTACCTGGTAAGGCTCTGAAAACCTATGCCAACCAACTGGCGGGAGCATTCAAGAACATTTTCAACCTCTCACTGCTAGGGGGGAAGTTCCCACATGCTTCAGAAAGGCAACAATTATACAGTGCCTAAGAAGAACAATTTGAGCTGCCTTAATGACTATCGCCCGGTAGCACTCACATCTACAGTGATGAAATGCTTTGAGAGGTTGGTCATGACTAGACTGAACTCCTGCCTCAGGTCCCCTGGTCCTGATGGGATGCATCCCAGGGTGCTGAAGAAATTGGCGGAGGTTATAGAAGACGCATTGGTAATCATTTATCAAAACTCTCTAGACTCCGGGCAGGTCCCGGCAGATTGGAAGACAGCAAATGTCACACCACTTTTTAAAAAAGGATGTAGGCAAAAGATGGGCAACTATAGTCCAGTTAACTCAACATCTGTAGTCGGGAAAATGCTTGAAGCTGTCATCAAGGAAGAAATAGCAAAACATTTAGAAAGGAATGGTTCCATTAGACAGACGCAGCATGGATTCAGAAAGGGCAGGTCCTGTTTGACAAACATACTGGAGTTCTTTGAGGACATAATGAGTGCAGTGGATAGAGGGGAACAGGTGGAGGTCGTATACTTGGATTCACAGAAGGCGTTCGATAAGGTGCCGCACAAGAGACTTATAAATAACATACGGATGCATGGAGTCGGAGAAAGTGTATTGGCATGGGTAGTGGATTGGTTAACCAATAGAAGGCAGAGTGTTGGTATAAATGGATGTTTCTCCGGTTGGCAGTCAGTAGTGAGTGGGGTGCCACAGAGGTCGGTGCTGGGCCCACAGCTGTTCACCATTTACATTGACGATTTGGAAGAGGGGACTGAGTGTAGTGTAGCTAAATTTGCTGATGACACTAAACCGAGTGGAAAAGAAAATTGTACTGAGGATCTGGAGAGTCTGCAGAGAGATATAGATAGGTTAAGTGAGTGGGCCAAGGTCTGGCAGATGGAATACAATGTTGGTAAATGTGAGATCATGCACTTTGGAAGGAATAATAGAAGAGCAGATTATTATTTAAATGGTGAAAGATTGCAGCATGCTGTTGTGCAGAGGGACTTGGAGTGCTTGAGTATGAATGGCAAAATGTTGGCTTGCAGGTACAACAGGTTATTAAGAAGACAATGTTGTGTCTTCATTGCTAGTGGGATTGAATTCAAGAGCAGGAGGATCATGCTGCAACTATATGGGGTACTGGTGAGGCCGTACCTGGAGTACTGCGTGGAGTTCTGGTCTCCACACTTGAAGAGGGATACACTGGCTTTGGAGGCAGTGCAGAGGAGGTTCACCAGGTTGATTCCAGAGATGAAAGGGTTAACCTATGAGGCGCGATTGAGTCGCCTGGGACTATCGTTACGTACCCCGTAACTGGGTCACTTACCAGCAAAGATAGAGAGGTCCGTTGAAGTCTGATGGTACTATTTTTAACAGTATTTATTGATAAATAATACACAAAAATAATATCAATGCAAACACACAGATAATATACGTCGTCAATACTAAATCTAAAAGCGTGGGTATAAGAATAATCAATAAGAAATAGCTCTATCGTTGTCTAGGGGATAATGTATTGTCCGATGGAAATATAAAAGTCACTTTAGTTCAGTCAAGCTGTAGGCTGCAGCCTTTTTGGTTGGAGAGAAAGACGGAGGTTTAACTTGCCCATTCCTTTTATGATGTCAATCCTTCGAGAGTCATTGGGAGTTGATGAGTTGATTTCCTCATTGTTAGCTAAAGCCGTGCTTCCGTGGCAAGACCCACCAGTTCCGAGGCAAATGGAAAAGGACGCACGTGGGCTGGTTCCACCGGCTTTCGCTGTTACGCTGTTACAGGAGTTCTAGCATTTCTTCTGGTGCGTCTGAAGGGGCTGTTCCTCAGACCCTCTTTTATCCTGACTCACGGGGTCTCAGATGTCAATCAGGGTGGGATGATGCAATCCCTCCACCAACCCCCCCCCCCCCCACCTCGGTTCATTGCCTGGGGCTTCGATGCATCGTACAGGATTCAATACACAAGTCCGTCTCCAAGAGACAATAGCCGTTATCAATGGTTCCGCCTTTCGGAGGCCAGGACACATTCCAAACTCTTTGTGGATTCTGCATGTCTCATTCTGCATGTCTCTCATTTCCTGGGTCTCCTGACTCGAATCAATAGTGATCCTGCCATTCTCAACAAGGAGGGGGCCACGGGTGTAACACCCCCTTTCTTCAACACGTTTTTACCATCGGTAAAAACGGAGTAATACAGAGTCTTACAGGATTTTAGAATCTAACACAATACAAAAGCTTTTCCTTTCACTACAGAGTAATACAGTTATACATTCAATTCAGTATCTAAATGGTTACCGATTACATTGTCACTTCTTTTAATATCTTAACATCTTGTACCCTACTAAAGTCTTGTAGCATCAGACTCCAATTTAGTAACCACCTTTTTTTTTATTTCTTTCCTTCAGCAAACAAAACTAAAGAGTTGTGATCTTAGGCTTACGTGTATACTACAAAAGTTCATGCAAATACTAATCTTTATGTTGCTTTCAAACTTAAAAGGCAGGCTTCCATGGGGGTTGTCTTTTATTATTCACAGGCTTTGTCGAAATCCCTTAAAACCGGTTTCTGCTATTTAAAAAATGGCGTCCCCATTAACCCTCGCCTCTTTTCCGGTTAGTTCCCACGTGGGGACCTGGCGTACCCTGGCGAAATAGGCTTTCGCCCGATTCTTCCATAGGAGTTATTTTATCAACACTGTGTCCCAAACTTAGACCATCTTCTGAATTTCCACCCAATTCTTTAATTTTACGCAAGTTGCTAGTTTTCTCTTCAGGACCCTTCAGGCTATTAGTCTTCAGTTCGAACTCTTTGTTCAAGCAGCATTTCAAATTCTGCCTTTTCACACCACACTCTGGAATAACAATAGCATGGGGGGCCCCATCATCTTCCAACTCAACCTGTAAGTGATCCGCAGGCTTTGTGGTACCACGCCATTGAAATGACTGGAGCCTGGTTGCTGCCTTTGATATTAATCCAGCCTTTAAATTTTCTTCATTTGATTTGGGAACTACATATTTCCCTTTTCCTTCAATAATAATATTCATCTCCCCACTTTTGATCTCCGCATTAACTTTTAACACACCTTCGAGCACAAACACCTGGGAACTCTCACTTCCCATATTACCAAGGTTAACCCTTTCTTCACTGAACCAAGTCCATCTGACCCACAAGGACTGCATTCCTTTTCAACTGAATCAAATACCTCAGACTTTTTCTGAGCTCCATTACTAGGTTCAGTACCACGTGCATCCACATCTTGGACACACTCAAATGGGACATTTGCCTCTTCCAGGCTTTCAATACCCGTACCCAGTCCAAATTCTAAATTCCCCTGATTCTCCCAGCTACTCTCTGGGCAACTCCCTTCCGGAGTAAACTCAACCCCGCGGGCTGAAACAACCTCATCTGCCAACCAAGCAGACTTCTTCAAGGTAAGGGCACCCTTTTCATCTAGGACTGCCCTCATTTCATTATCGGGAACACCTTTAGAATTTTCAACTTCTTCAAACAGTTCTGCCAAACCAGACAGATCATCCATGTCCAACTCTGGACCTTTTAACAGCTCTATCTGTTTCTCATCTTTATCTCCTGCCTCTAGAACTTTTCTCCTCACTAAGGGAAGATCTACCTCCTCTCCCTTACTCTCTTTCACTTTACTATTCTCCGTTTTCCCACCCTCCTGGTACAGGGTCGGTAAAAACGTCTCGGCCAAATCGATACTGGCCTGATTTAAACTGCTCTCTGTCTCAGCTGCCTTTCTCGACATGCTGCGAGTGACCACGCCTGCAGGATAGATCTTGGAATCTAGGGGCGGAGCCTCAACACTCACAGGCTGTTTTGTCAGCGTCATTGCTGCCCAAACCTTACCACCGGCTAAATCATTACCCAGAAGGACGTCCGCGTCAGTTCTCGGGAATTCTGATCGCACCCCCATTTCAACTGGTCCAGAGACTAGCTCACAATTCATAATGACCCTATGCAAGGAAACCATTTCAGTCCCTTTCCCTATTCCTTTCACAGCTACCATTCCCATCTTGCGACCAAAATCTAGTACCTTACTGCTGATCAATGATAATTCAGCCCCCGTGTCTCTCCAGATCCGTACTGGAACTGGGGTGTCTCCCTCCCTCACAGACATGGTTCCGTTTGACATACAAGTCTCAGACCCTTCTCGTACTCTGTCTACCCGGGGCTCTCTTGTCGATTTACTGATTACCACGGCACATCCGATAGGGACCGCTGCTTTCCCTTTTCCTGTCTCTTTCCTCGGAGCAAAGCACCTAGATGCAATATGTCCCCCCTTTCCACAATTAAAACAGGTCAAGCCCGGAAATCTCTGGCCGTCTTGCCTTTCCCCCCAATCTTACCACTAGCTCCCGGCGGGACCTCTGCCTCAGCCAGCGGGCTTTCTCGATCATTCCCATGGTCTCTCTGGGAACTTTTATTCGAGGAAAACTTTGTCTTGTGGGTTAGGGCATATTCATCTGCGAACCTAGCAAATTCTGAGATGGACTTATTCGGCTTCTCATTCAAATATATCCGGATATCCTCCGAAACACAACCTTTAAATTCCTCAATCAGAATTAACTCCCTGAGATGCCAATAATCCTCTTCCACTATCTCGGCTGTGCACCAACAGTCCAAGAGCACACCCTTCTCATAGGCAAACTCGGTATACGTCTAATTCCACCCTTTTTTCAAATTTCTGAACTTTTGTCTATACGCTTCAGCTACTAACTCATAACTCCGGAGAATGGCCGCCTTTACTTTGTCATAACTCTCCTCCTCTTCCTCCTCCATGGACAACGCCGTATATGCCCGCTGTGCCTTCCCTTTTAACACACTTTGTAACAATGCCACCCACTGCTCTTTGGGCCACTTCTGATTCACTGCCACCTTTTCAAAAAGCAAGAAATAACTATCAACATCCGTCTCCTCGAACGGAGGTACAAACCTCAACTCCCGACTAACATTAAACCGCTCCTCTCGGTCTGACCCCTGAACTCGTTGCTCTTGCCTTAACTTCTCCATCTCCAAGTCATGTTTCCTCTGTTTCTGTGCCTCCCTCTCCTTCTCGGCCCTTTCCTTCTCTTTCTCAGCTCTTTCCCTCTCTTTCTCTCGGCTCTTTCTTTCTCCTTCTCAGCTGCTTCCAGCTGTTTTAACTGAATTTCATGCTCTCTTTGTTTCTCAGCTCTTTCCTGCTCCCGTTTCACCTCTAACTCCTTTAGCTGGAGCGCATGCTCCTTTTCTCTCTCGGCTCTTTCTTTCTCCTTCTCAGCTGCTTCCAGCTGCTTTAACTTAATTGCATGTTCCAACCTTAATTTCTCCAACTCTAACTGAGCCGTCCCACTAGCTGGTACCTTTTCAGGGATATTTTCCAATACCTCAGCTGCAAACACATTCTTCCCAATATAATACTGAGTTATTGCCCTTCGCACCTCCCGCTTTTTCATTGACAACCTCACCTCTGCGAGGTTTAACTCCTTCGCCAAATTTATCAAGTCTGATTTGGTGGCCGCCTCTAACGCCTCCAGAGTCGGGTTTTCTAGAAATTCACCCACGTCCATCTTTGCTGGTTTCCCATCTGGCTACCCACATAACCAGATCCAAGTTTGGATTTACAAGCCCGATTCACTGGCCTCCCAATTTGGTGTCAAATCCTGAGACGAGAACCCCAATTGTTACGTACCCCGTAACTGGGTCAATTACCAGCAAAGATAGAGAGGTCCGTTGAAGTCTGATGGTACTATTTTTAACAGTATTTATTGATAAATAATACACAAAAATAATATCAATGCAAACACACAGATAATATACGTCGTCAATACTAAATCTAAAAGCGCGGGTATAAGAATAATCAATAAGAAATAGCTCTATCGTTGTCTAGGGGATAATGTATTGTCCGATGGAAATATAAAAGTCACTTTAGTTCAGTCAAGCTGTAGGCTGCAGCCTTTTTGGTTGGAGAGAAAGACGGAGGTTTAACTTGCCCATTCCTTTTATGATGTCAATCCTTCGAGAGTCTTTGGGAGTTGATTTCCCCGTTGTTAGCTAAAGCCGTGCTTCCGTGGCAAGACCCACCAGTTCTGAGGCAAATGGAAAAGGACGCACGTGGGCTGGTTCCACTGGCTTTCGCTGTTACGCTGTTACAGGAGTTCTAGCATTTCTTCTGGTGTGTCTGAAGGGGCTGTTCCTCAGACCCTCTTTTATCCTGACTCACAGGGTCTCAGATGTCAATCAGGGTGGGGATGATGCAATCCCTCCACCAACCCCCCCCCCCCCCCGGTTCATTGCCTGGGGCTTCGATGCATCATACAGGATTCAATACACAAGTCCGTCTCCAAGAGACAATAGCCGTTACCCATGGTTCCGCCTTTCAGAGGCCAGGACACATTCCAAACTCTTTGTGGATTCTGCATGTCTTTCTCTCATTTCCTGGGTCTCCTGACTCGAATCAATAGCGATCCTGCCATTCTCAACAAGGAGGGGGCCACGGGCGTAACACTATACTCTCTGGAGTTCAGAAGAATGAGAGGGGATCTTATAGAAACATACAAAATTTTGAAAGGGATAGATAAGATAGAAGTAGGAAAGTTGTTTCCATTGGTAGGTGAGACTAGAACTAGGGGACATTGCCTCAAGATTTAGGACGGAGATGAGGAGAAATTGTTTTTCCCAAAGAGTGGTGAATTTGTGGAATTCTCTGCCCAGGGAAGCAGTTGAGGCTTCTTCACTATACATATTTAAGATGCAGTTAGATAGGTTTTTACATAGTAAGGGAATTAAGGGTTATGGGGAAAAGGCAGGTAGATGGAGCTGAATTTATGGACAGATCAGCCGTGATCTTATTGAATGACGGGGCAGGCTCGATGGGCCAGATGGCCTACCCTGCTCCTATTTCTAATGTTCTTATGTACCACAATGCTGTAAAACTGTGCATTAGTTCATAATAGTTATCGACAGAGGAATTCAGCCTGCGTACGCAATGAACAAAATCAGTGCAGACACCTGGTGCAGATAATGGACGACGTCGATGTCGATTGCACCCTCCAAATCTTCATTTTCATTGTAACATTCAAGACGATTGTCAACACTTTCAAATTCTTCACAGTTCCTAACTTGTCGAAGTGGTGAAATCATTTTACTTTCACTCCCAGCCATTTCAGACATCTCCAAGCCTGAATGCTTGAAACCACCATGAACAAATCAGTTTAAAATTGTCTTATTGCTTATTTCTCACCAACTAAAATCACTGCTCTTTCGACGAAACGTACGCAACATAAACTATTTAAAAATAGTTCACTCTAAACATTTTGCAGCGTCTAACAACCACACAAGTGCCTGTCACTGACGCTAGTTCGAACCTGATCTGCAACAGTCTCCCACCCTAGTAAAGTGGCATAGTGTCCCAAATAAATGAAGGAAATACCAGTAATTTTCTCAATTAGTTTTTGTTCTTTAAGAGTTGCCCCAATGAAAAAGCTGTCCTCATTAACCAATGGACCAATTAACCCGAATCCACTCCAATTAATTTCTTCAAATGGGATTTGAACTCCAGGTGAACCATACAATTCTGTGGACCTAGAAACTAACCCACACAAAGAAAGCAGGGAGTTATACGGAGGCATCTCCGGGGCTCTGCAGCAGAGCCTGCAATGATGAAGTGTTGAATCTGGAGATACTAAAGGCAAAATTTAACAAGAGCTCTGATCTGAAGTCAGCCAAGCAAGAGGGAAAGAGAGAAACAGAGAGAGAGAGAGGGAGAGAGAGGGAAAGAGAGAGAAGTTTGCAAGGAAGGTGAGATCAGGGTTGCAAAAGTGAATCAAATTTTTATGAGCCACAGATTAATAAGAGGTCTTAGAGAGAGGGGAGATGTGGGAAGAGAGAAAGAGAAACAGAAAGAGAGGTGGGAGAGAGAGAGAGAGAGTTGGTTTTCATGAACAGAGCTCTCTCCAACATGTATAGTATGGGTGTTTGTAATCTCATTTACTCTCACTTCAGTAACCTACTAAACCATTTCTATTTCTGTGGAGTGATGTCTATTACATGACCTATTTCAATACCTAGAGTAGAGTGGCACAGTCAATTGGTTTTGGAAACTGCTAAGTACTGTGTTAAAGTGACCTAGTTAGATAGCTTGGACGGATGTTTCAGTGTCAAGTTTCATGACACTCTAAACTTCAGTCTTGTTTTTCGTAAAGAAGTTGCACAATACAAAAAGCAACACATTTCTAAACATTCGGACAGCCCCAGGTAATTTGCGACCACAAGGGACTGAAAGCCTAATCCATTTTCTACAGACCCTGCACTTTTCTACAGATTGCAAATTCTGAAAATACACTTTATTCAGTTCACCTGTACTTGGCACCAAACTCAGAATCAGGTTTGACATCACTGACATATGTCATGAAATTCGCTGTTTTGCAGCAGCAGTATAGTGCAATACATTTTAAAAAACCTATAAATTACAGTAAGAAATCTATTAAAAAATAAATTAAATAAGTAGAGTAAAAAAGTGAGGTAATGCTCACGAGTTGGTTCATTGTCTGTTCAGAATAAGTCCTCTGCAAGTTTTAAATATATAGGGGCTACATAATATTTTATAATGTACAGAGAGTACACATCATGAAAGTTCATAAAGCCATCTTGTAAACATGTACATCAAAACCCACTAGTGCGAATCCACACTCAGAATGGAAAAGGGCATTTGGAATGACATTGAGTTTCTCAAATGTACTTGAAGGATGTGTTGAGATGAAGGAAAAATAACAGGAGTGTTGAATTTCACTAAAGTAACCTACTCACACATCCAACTACTCATCATATGAATCCCTGCCAGCCTCACCTATGGCAGAGGCTATGTCCCATGCAAGCTGGCTGTGGTGTAGTGGCATCCGCACTGGACTTTGAGGTGAGTGGTCCGGGGTTCGAATCCGGCCACTTCTTGCATGCTTTCCATACATGACTGTTGAGCTAGCATCTTGGTCTTGTAAAAAAAATGTTAAAAGAACTGGCAAGGTTGCCACCTGATGTGTCTCAAGGTGTGGAAAGGAACAATGATGTATTGTGCAAAGGATTTAATCATTTACCTCAAAAGTCAAACAACAGACAGTGGAGACACTAGACAATGCACGCAGATGTTGGAATCTGGAGCAACAAACCATCTTCTGGAGGGAATCATTGGGTCAAGTAGCATCTGTTGAGGGAAATGGACAATCATTGTTTTGGATTGAGAACCAAGGGTAGAGGAGTGATAGCCACTATAAAGAGGTGAGAACGTGTGAGACAATAAGTGACAAGCTACACAAAGGCTGTTTACAAGAAGGGGATGAGCAAACTCTGTTTTCTAAGAAAGCTGAGATCCTTCAACGTGTGCAGCAGGATGCCGGAGATCTTTTACCAGTCTGTTGTAGCGAGTATATTCTTCTTAATGGCTTTATTGGGGAACATTGTTGGTGCTGGTAATGCATAAAGACCAAATAAGCTCATCAAAAAAGGCTGGATCTGTCCTTGGCTACAACCTGGACTCTTTTGATTTAGTGGTGGAGAGGAGATCACTTAACAAACTGTTATCCGTTATGGACAATCTGGCACATCCTCTCCGTGACCTACTGAATAAACAGCAGAACATCCTTTTAAAAAGACTCATTCAGATCCGCTGTCACAAGGATTGTTACGGAAAATCTTTCCTACCAAATGCAATAAGCGTATGCAGCAGTTCATCTCTGTGCGACAGGAGAACACACATCATTGTACAATAGTCTCTGCTTTATTATTTCCTACATTATTATTACACATTGATGAATTATTATTGTGTATATTACTATTCTGTTACTTTCTTATTAGTTAAGTCTGCACACTGCTAAGTGTGTTTCTAAACATTGCTGCTGGAATGAAAGAATTTCACACTCGGGATCAATAAAGTATTTATTATTATTAATAATAGGTGGATCCAGGTGAGGAGAGTTGATAGGAAGAGAGAGTGGAAATAGCACCAAAGACTGAGAAGTGAGCAGGAGGACATAAAGGGCAATGCAAGGTCATGCTGAAGCTCTATAAAACCGTTTTACACCACACTTGGAATATCGTGTTCAGTTCTGCTCACCTGAGTATAGGAAGCTTTAGATAGGGTGCAGAGGAGATTTACCAGGTTGCTGCCTGGATTAGAGAGTAGGTCTTATGAGAACAGTTTGAATGAACTGGGGTTTTTCTCTTTCAGGCATAGAAGATGTGAGGTGACTTGATACAAGACGTTAAGAGGCATAGATCGAGTGACTTTTGCCAGGGCAGAAATAGCTGAAACGAATGGGCATAATTTTGAGGTTATTGGAGGAAAATATAGTGGGGGTGTCTCTTCTTACACTGAGAGTGGGGCATGTGTGGATGGTGATAAGGGCAGATAGACTAGGGACATTTAAGAGATTCTTAGATAGGCCAGTGGATGATAGGAAAATGGAGGGCTATGCAGGAGGAAAAGTTTAGATTGCACTTAGAGCATGTTAAAAGGTTGGCAGTACAACATGGTTGGAAGGGCCTGGACTGTGCTGTAATATTCTAAGTTTTTATGTTCCATAATGGAACATCATGTCATGCATGCAACCAAATAAGGGAGATGGGGGCAAGGAAAGTGTGGGTGATATGCAGACAGGAAGGGTGAATGGGAGTTGGGGGGGGAGGGTGAAGAGGGGGAAGAAAACCAAGTGATGGGGGTTGGGATGCATGAGGGAGAAACTTGGAGGATAGAGAATGGGTGTCTGAAAATGGAGAAATCAATTTCCATGTGGTGAAAGCAAAACCTTTATGATCTTGGAGGGCTGTCAGTCTCTGAAGTCTAGACCAGAGGGTGTGGTACTCTGTCAATATGCTTTTGGATTTTTGGATTTTTTGGACACTCAGACATTGAGGTAATGGAGCTCAGGATGGAAGGTGAAGTTATGAAATGATAGGTCTGGTCCCAGAAGCTACAAGGGCTTATATTGCTGGAGTGTGATTAGGAATTCCACATTCTCTTCATTTCCAGAGTGAATTCCATGTTAGATTTATTGAAGAGCATTTTCTCCTTTCAACATTTTGGATTCTGGTCTCATCTCCAGGTGAAGGAATTATCCCCAATTTCATGCTGTGAGATCTGAGATCTTTATCAAGGCCCTTACAGTTTTCATTTTTCCAAAGAATACAGTCCAGGCAGATCAATAATTTGCACTGAAAGTTGAACCTCCCATCTAACTTGTTTTTAATTAATTTGCATGATGGAGCTGTTGCTGCTAAAGCCTGGAGTAAAGGTGGAAGATGAGTTGCTGGTAGCATTTACGATGAGCACTTGGATTTCTTAGCTGTGTAAGGAAAATGGGATTATTTTGATGGGTGCTTGCTAGTTGGAATAGACATGATGGGCCAAATGGCCTGAATCCATACTGCTTGACTTTAGATTTAGTTTGTTCTGGTTAACCTGTACATTTGTGTCCCACCATAATAATTCCATTCCATTGTTTTATTAATCAGTGGGCTACTACTGGGATAGATAAGAGTTTGTGTAATTATCTATTCCCATGGAGGCTGAATGGGACTAGTATCACCTGTCTTTCATTTATCTCTTGTTTTCCTCTTTGGCTAGGAGTCATTGAATCAATCATATGTAACCAAAAACGCCCTTCAGCCCAAAGGGTCTGCACTGACCATCAAACGCCCATGTTCCCAAATCCCATTCCATCCCCCCCCCCACCCACCCACAGACTCCAGGATTTCTACTGTTCACCTGCATACTAGGACCAATTAACCTATCAACCAGCAGAGCTTTGGGATGAAGGACCTAGGGGAAATGCACATGGCTACAGGGAGAGCATGCAAACGCCACACAGACAGAGCCCAAGGTTGGGATTGAAGCTGGAGATGTAAGGCTACAGGGTTCAATTAGCTGCACTACTGCGCTGCCAGCTTAGATCATGTGTGGAGCAATCCAATTTACTTTGACCACAGAAGAATCAGGGTCAGAATCGGCTTTAATATTACTGATGTACGTCATGAAATCTGTTGTTTTTCTGGCAGCAGAACAATGCAACCATAACAAATTACTGTAAGTCAAAATAAATAAATAAGGCTAAAGGGGAATAGCAGGGTAGTGTTCATGGGTTCAAGGATCATTCAGAAATTTAAAGGCAGAGGGAAAGAAGTTGTTCCTAAAACATTGAGTGTGGGTCTTCAGGCTCTGATGGGAGTAGTGAGAAGAGGGCATGGCCGGGGTGGTGAGGACGAATGCTGACTTCTTAAGGGATTGCGTCCAGAAGCTGTTCTCAATACCAGGGAGGCTTGTGCCATAATGATGAAATGATCATGCTGTGATGGCCCAAGTGCAGAGTGAGAGACATTGATTTTTAATAAGAACTGTGTGGAGCAAAAGGGAAATAATAAACGCTAGGCCAACAGGGCCATTAACTAAAACTCACAAACTGACAAGCCAACGCCAGCATTGTGTCTCGGAAGCAGTAACTAAATACGAAATGCATTCTGTGCTTCACAGCGTCATTCTAAACTGTAGTCTTCTTCCCTGGAACGAGGACTAAAGGAAGTGAGGAATGTTGCCACTGCTCTGCTTTGGTCACGAAACATAGAAATGTATGGCACATCACAGACCCCTCCACCCAACCCACAATGTTCTGCCGACTATGTAACCTACTCTAGAAGCTGCCTAGAATTTCTCTAGCACATAGCTCTCTATTTTTCTAAGCTCCATGTACCTAAGAGTATCTTAAAAGACCCTATTGTATCGGCCTCTACCACCTTCGCTGGCAGTGCATTCCACACATCCGGTACTCTCTGTGTGAAAAACTTACCTCTGACATCCCCCCTTGTAAACTCCTTCCAAGCACCTTAAAACTATCTCCCCTCATGTCAGCCATTTCAGCCCGGGGAAAAAAGCCTCTGGCTATCCACATGATCAAGACCTCTCGTCATCTTACTTGACAAGACTGAAATGAAAGGAAAAAGTTAAGTCCAACCACAATGTAACAGTAATTGGCTGGAAAGTTCATACTTATGAGCACGATGGCTGACCCTGTTCATCTCCCCGCCCGTCAGAGCACCCAGAGTTCGTCGTTGTCACAGGACGCTGCTCCCTAGGTGCAGCTCCTGAGGCTCTAGACTTGGGCCCTCTGGATATCTCAGTGAGAGACTTATCCAGGACATCATGAGCCAGAACCCAAGAACGTACCTCAAAGCAATGCCCCTCCCAATCCACAAAGTACTGGACTCTGCACTGCACCCAGGGGTGCCATACAGAAAATATCAGGGACCCATCCCATCCACCAGGCGGGAGCAAGGGGAGGGGGGGAGGTGACTGGAGCAAGGGGAGGGGGGGAGGAATTCGCCGGCTTGTGCTGGGAAACATGGAGCACTGGGTGAATCCTCATTGATCATGGTAGGTGCAGTGTACAGGAGGCTCTTTTGATAGCCACAAATGGTTCCACATAGTGTGGGGCCAGCTTGCAGCTCCTGACCTTCAAAGGAAGGTCTCCAGACACCAGCCAGATTTTCTCCCCTAGCTTGTCTGTGGAGCTGACCAGCCTGCCAGGTACATTGTTTCTGAATGTGCAGCAGAGAAACCCTGCGCTTGTAGAACTTGACCTATTGTTCAGCAGCAGGAACTCCCATGTCAGGGACAAGCAGTGGCTGGAATGCCTTTTGGCTTTCAAAGGGGGTCATGCCAACAGAGGACTCGAGGTTATTGTGGTCAGTCTCTACTCGATCCAGTTGGGAGCTGTAGGTGGCGCGGTTGGAATAGATAAGGGTGTGCAGGGTTGTTTCCGACTCCCGATTCACTCTCTGAGTCTGGCCATTAAATTGTGGGTGGAAACCTGATGAGAGGCTGGCTGTGGCTTCCAAAAGAGAACTGAAAGCTTTCTAAAAACGAGGTGTGAATTGTGGCTCTCGGTCAGACGCTATGTCCTGAGTGAAGCTGTACTGCTTGAACATGTGCTGAAACATGAGGGTAACAATTTCATGAGCCGATGGGAGCTTGGGGAGAGCAATGGAGTGGGCAACCTTGGAGAACTAGCAAAATGGTGGTGTTTCCATTTGATGGGGGCAGACCAGTGATAAAATGCACTGAGTGGTGGGATCAGGAGTGGAGAGTCACAGGCAGAGAGCAGACCAGTAGACCAGAGATGAAGTCATGGGCATCCTGGGACAGAGGTAGCCGTCATAATTTTCTCTTTAAGGGTCTGTTGAATTTCTTCATGGCCAACCAGACAGGAAGAGTGACCCCACTCCAACACTCTGGGATACGCAGTGACAGGGACAAACAGCCATTTGGGAGGTTCTGCAGCTGGTCCTGGATCTAACTTTTGGGCAGCCCCTACTTCAGCTTCTATTCCCCAAAGCACCGGGGCAGCTATGCATGAGCGAGGAAGAACATAAAGATGGACTCTAGAGTGGTGTTGCCCTCAGTGATGTCAAACTGGTGGTTTAGAGCATCAGCTTTAGTGTTATTACTGCCAGGATGGAAGCTGAGGGTGAAATTGAACTGGGTGAAGCAGAAAGCCCAACGGGCTTGACGGGAGTTGAACCTCTTGACGTCACAGATGTAGGAGAGGTTCTTGTGAACTGTCCATACTATTAAGGGGTGCTCTGCCCCCACCAGCCACTGCTGCCATGCTTCCAAGTCCTCCTTGACTGTCAGACATTCTGGGATCATGACATCATAGTTCCACTCTGCAGAAATCATTCAATGGGAAGGAAAAGCACAGGGGTGCAGCCGATTATCAACCGAAGAGTGCCGGAAGAGTACAGCTCCAGTACCGGTGTCTGATGAATGAATGGATGGGTTGGGTCTGGGTCTTTCATCGCCAGGGCAGAGGTGAAGCTTCACTCAAGTTCTGAGAAGGCTTGGCGTGCTTCACTCATGTATGGAGATCTTGGTGAGTGCATTTATGGGAGCTGTGGTGGAGAAGTTTCTGACAAAGAGGTGATAAAAGTTTCCAGACCCCATGAAGTGCCTCACCTGTCCAACCGGAGATGGTTCGGGCTTTTCTGTGACTGTCTGAACTTTGCATTGTCCATTTGAACACCGGAAGAAATGAGGATATAGCCCAGGAGAGACACTTGCCCTTTGTGGAACTTGCACTTCTCCGGCTTGGCACAAGGCTTGTTCTCAAGAATCCATCGGAGAACCCATCGGACATGCTGGGCAGGTTCCTGGTGAGGGCGGGAATAGATAAGAATGTTATCCAAATACACAAGGCAAACTGATTCAACATGTCTGGAGCACATCATTGACCAGGGCCTGAAAAACAGCCGGAGAATTGGTTAGACCAAATAGCATCATGAGGTACTCGCGGCAGACAGCGGGGATGTTGAATGTTATCTCCTACTCATCCTTTTCTCAGATTGCACAGATATATCTTGGAGAATATAGTTGCTCCCAAGAGATTTTCAAATGGAGAGCCAAGCAGGGGGAGAGGGTAGCAAGTCTTCATCATAATGTTGTTGAAAGGCCAATAATTAATGCAGGGACGGAGCTTGCTGTCCTTATTGCTCACAGAAAAGGAGCCCATACCTCCTGGTATGCTTGATGGACAGATAAATCCCAAGGTCAATGCCTCCTTGATATGTTCTTCCTTGGCTCTGTTTCAGGCCAAGAAAGAGAAAAGGACCAGTTCCGGGGAGGACGAGTACCAGATAAGAGGTCAGTGGTGCAGTTGTATGGCCAGTGAGGAAGCAGGGCTGTGGCCTTCCGCTTACTGAAGACCTCAAAAAGGTATTCATATTCAGCTGGAACACTAGACAGGTCCACACTAGCAGATGGCGCAGGAGGGGATACATCGATAGCTACGTAGACATGCCCGTTCCCATTCTTGGAGTGCCTTTAGGGACCAATCAAGTTGTGGGTTGCTCAAAGTTGAAAATTCAAAGTAAATTCATTATCAAGATACATATATGTCACCATATACAACCCTAAGACTTATTTTTTGTGGGCATACTCAATAGGTCTATAATAGATTAATAACCATAACAGAATCAGTGAAAGACCATGCCAGACAAGAGAAAATATGCAGATGCTGGAAATCCAAACAACACACACAAAACGCTGGAGGAACTCAGCAGGACAGGCAGCATCAATGGAAAAGAGTACAGTCAATGTTTCAGGCCGAAACCCTTTGGCAGGACCACCCCAACCTGGGTTTTCAACCAGTGTGCATAAATAACAAACTGCTAATACAAAATGAAAGAAAAAATAATAAAAAATAAATAAGCAATAAATATCAAGAACATGAGATGAAGAGCACCTGAAAGTGAGTCCGTAGGTTGTGGGAACAGTTCAATAATGGGTCAAGTGAAGCTGAGTGAAGTTATCCCCTGTGGTTCAAGAGCCCCATGGTTGAGCCCAGAAAGTTAGGGAAGCCAAGCACTGCCAGTAGTTTGGCTGAATCAACAAGGTAGAAGGAAAACTGTTCCCTATAGTTGCCCTCTAGCTCAAGTTTGGGGGGTTCCGAGTAAAGGTGGATCTTGCTATTAAGCATCCATACTACTAAGGGGTGCTCTGCCCCCATCAGCCACTGCTGCCATGCTTCCAAGTCCTCCTTGACTGTCAGACATTCTGGGATCATGACATCATAGTTCCACTCTGCAGAAATCATTCAATGGGAAGGAAAAGCACAGGGATATCCCAGCGATCAACCATCCAGAGCCTTGACATCAATATTCTCTCTCAATTGTTCAGCCGGAACTACTGATATTTGAAGCAGAGGTATATCCGTGAGATTCCCAGTTACCTGGGAGTCAATAAATGTCTGAGGCACCCAAGACAAGGACTATGGGAGCATTACGCACTTAGGGGAAGGTGCTTGCAGGGACAATTGACCTGTCAGAATTTTCCTTCCTGCTGACAGGTATTCTCTTTTGCTGGGTACTTAGGACAAGATGGCCATAGTAGAGGGAGCAACCTGTTCTCCTATGCCGATTGTGTTCCTCCTGAGAGAGGTGCATGACCTTCACCTGCACAGGCTTCTACGTAGACTATGTACTAGGTGATGAGAGAGAGAGTGAGACAGATGGTGATCTCAAGGGTAGGAGGCCTGGGGCATTCTCTCGCTTTCTGTGCCATTCACTTGCCTGGTTGTCAATTTGATTGGCCAGATTTATCAGATCAAAGTGCGATATCATGCGGTCAAATGGAAGGGCATTGTTCGGATCTGTTTTTTAAATTCAGTCTACAATCCACATTCAGGTCTAGAGACTGGATGGATGCTGTTAAAATTGGTATTTGCTATAGACCATGATTCCAGAATATGGCCTAACAGCTATCATGACTGAGACTAGCTCTTTATAGAAAATGGTCCACGTGTACTTAATCACTTGGATCTAAATTTCTCAATCTTTGTTCCGAATCACACCTCTACCCAAATAATCTTGGCCTCCAGATGCCATTTCAAAAGTTTAGCCCTCATACTATCATCTATATTACACAGAGCAGAGCAAAGCAAACCGTTAACTCAGTTTTAGTACTCAGTTATTAGCTCAGTGTCATCTCTTAGAATTAGCATATCTTGAGGTCAAACTATGCTTTAGCAAATTTAGATATATTATCTAGACCCACGATGAGACAGAGAAGGAAGTGCTTTCCTTTGACTACAAAGATACGCATTTCTGTAGTGCTTGCTGCAGTGTCAGGATATCTTAAAGCACTATACTTGGAAGAAAGTAGCATCACAGTGAGTAATTGAACATATGCACAGCGAGGTTGCAAAAACAATGATCTGATATTTAATCTGATGCTGCTTACCTGCTCTCCCTGTGGAATTATTTCTTTAAAATAGAAACTGAGTTCTCATGCATGACCTTATTGGTCGGGGCATTGAGTAAGATTTAGGACATCTTGTTGTGATCTAACCGAGCTGGAGGATGATGTATCTCAACAGCAGTGAGGGCGGAGGAAGGCTGCAGCAGTGAAAGGATCCCCAGGCATCTTACTTTCCATGTCACTGGACCCTGACCCTGATCTGTTGCCGACCCTGTGGTGGCTGCTCAAGCATCTGCCTCCCCACGTGAAACAAGGTCATGCAAGGAAGTTCTCCATTAAAGGAATAAAGCCCTTACCTGACTCAAGTGATCGCACAAGATTGTTATAGAAATCCATCTGGATAACAAATGCTGCTTAGAGAGATGTACTGTGCTAATGTGGTTTGGCCAATTTGTATCTCCAGGCGCATCACTGTGGTTAGCTATTAGCTGAAGTAGCTCAGCAAGCCAATCACTTCAATGGCTATTAAGATGGATAGTAGATGCTGGGCTATGCCCACATCCTGTGAAATAATCATTTAGAAAACTGTTAAAAATATCTATTGGTATGAAGGGTATACTATTGCCAATGAATCCAGCAATACTAATGCATACAAAACCTACCTCCCCTGCAGCTGGATCCTTCACTTACTGACTGAGAGACCACAGTCTGTGCGGATTGGAAACAACATCTCCTCCTTGCTGATAGTCAACACAAGGATTTGTGCTTAGATCACTGCTCTCTACACCCACAACTGTGTGGCTAGGCACAGCCCAAACACCATCTGTAAATCTGCCAACAACACAAGTATTGTTGGCAGAACTTCAAGTGGTGACGCAGAGGCATGCAGAAGCGAGATAGATCAGCTGGCTGGGTGGTGTTGCAGCAGTCAGCCTTTCACTCAACATCAGCAAGACCAAGGAATTAATTGTGGATTTCAGGAAGGGTAAGTCCTCATTGAGGGATCAGAAGTGGAAAGGAAGGGCAGTTTCAAGGTTCTGTGTCAACATCTCCTAGGATCTATCCTGGGCTACACATGTTGATGCAATTACAAATAAGGCACAACAGTGGTTATATTGCATTAGGAGTTTGAGGAGAGTTGGTATGCCACCAAAAGCACTTGTAAATTTCCACAGAGGAGAGCATTCGAACTGCTTGCATTACTATCTGGTATGGAGGTATCACTGCAAAGGATCAGAAAAAGCTGAAGGAAGTTGTAAACGCAGCCAGCTCCATCATGGGCACTAGCCTCTCCAGCCTCTCCAGTATCAAAAAGGTGGCATCTGTCATTAAAGACCCCAATCACTCAGCATGTGCCCGCTTCTCATTGTTACCATCATGTAGAAGGTACAGACATACACAATATTTCAGAAACAGCTTCTTCCCCTCTGCCAGGAGATTTCTGAATGGGCAATAAACCCATGAAAACGTCCTCACAATTTTCTTCTGTCTTTTTGCACTGCTTATTTAATTTATTTTCATATATGCTTCTCATTGTAATTTGTAGTTTTTATTACTGTGCATTGCAATGTACGGCTGATGCGAAACAACAAATTTCACATTTGCCAGTGATATTAATCCTGTTTTTGATTCTGCATCAGAACCACGGACAATAAATTAGTAAGTGTGTTTATAATTGTCTGATGTAATGAGTAACTGTGAAAGACTGCTTTTAATGCCAGCCGTACAGATTATTTCATCACATTAGTGCGGTGAGGTGCTACAGGGGAAAAATAAAAACAGAATGCAGAACAGATTATTGTAGCTGCAGAGAAGCACAGAGCAGGTAAACAAAAAGGTGCTAATTCATAATGAAGAATGTTGTGAAATCAGAAGTCTATTTACCACAATAGTGGACCATTCAATAGTCTTACGACAGCAGGTAGAAGCTGTCCTTGAGCCTGATAGCATGTTCTTTCAGGCTTTTGCAATAGGCCAATGCAATATAAGCGCAGCAGCGATATTAAAAGTGAATCTGCACTACGAAAATACAAGCAGCTGATAATTCCATCCAGCAGTACACTCTCAACCTACCCTGGCGCTAACAGAACTAACAATATGGCAACAGAGCACAAAAACAATATGCCACTGTATTTCTCAACTCACCAATGTATGTTATGAAATTGAATCTAGTCACTTGCAATTGGACGGAAAATTCTATTAATTCTAAAATATTGTTGTAAGAAGTTCACTGATGTCTTTCAGTGAGAGGAGCAGGCCACTGATCTGTTGCATAATTCACATCCACGGACATAGCTGAAGAGACCTAGGATAAATATTCTATGGTTTAACCCATTAATAAACTCACTTCAAGAAGAAAATCTTCTCTTTCTCAGATGAGGAAGGTTTTGTCAGTAATGTCACATATCGGTAGAAAAAAAATCATCTTTCACTTTATTATTTACCTACACTGCAGCTTTTCTGTGGCTTTTTGCACTTTATACTGCGTTGTTTTTGTTTTAATTTATTCTAGCTCAATGCACCGTGTAATGATTTGCTCTGTTTACACAGTATGAAAGACAAGCTTTTCACTGTATCTTGATACATGCTTCAATAATATCCCAATACCAAAACCAGTACCTACACCATTACCTATGTCAATATTAATACTTATACCTATACCTATAAGAGACTGTTCTACATTCTAAGTACACAAATGAGAAGGATATGGAGGGCTATGGTGCCGGTGTGGGATGATGGCACAATGCAAAATATCAGTTAGGCACAGACTAGATGGGCCAAAGGGCCTGTGTCCGTGCTGTAGTGATCTATGACTCTATGACTGTAAGAGCAAGCAGCTCACTTGATTGGCACGCAATCCATGAGTCCACAAACTCACTCACTCCGTCTCCAGTGTACAGGGCACACTGGGTACCGCATGCAAGCTGTGCCGCAGTTACCTACTTCTTCATCTACACCTCACGTGTAGCCAGAAGGACAAGAACGTTAGGTTCCCCTTCCAGGCTCACTTCCAAATTGTCAGCCACCAGTGGTGGAAGTATATTGTTATCACTCAAACTTCTTACCTAACAACATTGTAAAAGTACTTTACCATATTGTCTACCTGGGGTAGAGTCCTAGTGAAGAAGTTTCTCCTACATGCATAATAATCCAACTGGGATGGGCAGTAAATGATGCTTTGGATTATATAAAGCATTAATTACTGCCATTGTAGCAGCAGTCATTAGAAGAATATATTAAATAAAGTCATTGAATAAAATGTAATTACTAATAAGAGTAAGACTTCCATAAGAATATAAGGCATAGGAGTAGAATTAAACCATTCACCCATCAAGTCTGCTCCGCCAGAGGGTTGATTGGCTGTGCAACGAACCAATCATCTCCATTCTGACTGAGTGGAATGTTGTCTCTCAGTACGGCCTAAAGGAAACGGAGAAATGGTAGGTAGATGAAGTTATGTCACAGATCAGCCATGATATGAATGAATGAGAGATAGGTGAAGACCAGGACCAAGTGAATGGGAGCTCAAAGATAATGGAAACTGGGCTGTAGAGCTTGTGGTCACAATGGGATCAAGGAAGGAAGTGTAAAAGTCAAAACAGGACAAGGAGTGAGGAAGCAGCAGGAAAAATGGATATGGAAACAGTTGGCCACATATAATTCTGCTTCTGTGTTGATCCTCTGAAAATGTGCTGCCAGTGGGGCTATTTTGGCAATGATGTGAAGGAGCCACAACAGATTCTGTTGTTAGTATTTGTGGTTCACCTAGTGGTGATTTTTATGTTGTTAGTACGGTTGCTCTTGGAACTTAGGAAGATTGCAAAAACTGCAATGTGAGATGCATCATGCAGCAAGACCTAGGCAGCCTGGCTGAGTAAGTATCAAATGACATTTATAACACACACAAAATGAAGTCGATATTTTGGCTCAAAATGTTGACTGTTCCTCTCCATAGATGCTGCCTAGCCTGCTGAGTTCCACCAGCATTTTGTGTGTGTTTCTCTGGATTTACAGCAGCTGCAGAATCCCTGGTGTTTAAAATAACATTAGTGCTTCCTAAGTAAAAAGCAATGACTTCCTCAAACAAGACAGACTATTACATTTGCTCATAACATTCAATACGTTTATGATTGCCAAACAGAGAATTATAGAGTCATACAGTGTGGAAATAGGCCATTCACCCCAAGGTTGTTTGCTTTAACCAAGCTGCTCTGATTTGCCTACACATGGCCCATGTCCCTCTAAACCTTTCCATTCCACATACCTGTCCAAGGGTCTTTTAAATGTTGTTATTGTACCTTCCTGAACCACATGTTCTAGTAGCTTGTTCCTTATATAGATCATGCTGAAAGGGTTTTACCCTCTGGTTCCCCTCTCACCTGAAATTTTCAGTTCTTGATTCCCTAATCCTGGGCTAAAAAACAGACTATGCATTCTCCAGCTATGGGAAGAAAGATAGTCCTCTCTTTGTCTTCATCCTGAACATAAGACCATAAGATCATATGACACAGGAGCAGAAATAGGCCATTCAGCCTATTGAATCTGCTCTGACATTCCATCATGGCTCATTTTATTATTCCTCCCAACCCTATTTTTCTGCCTTCTCCCCATAACCTTTGACACCCTTACTAATCAAGAATTTATCCATTTTAAATATACACAATAACTTGGCCTTCACAGCCGTCTGTGACAATAAACTGCATAGATTCAGCACCCTCTGGTTAAAGAAATTCCTACTCATCGCTGTCCTAAGGCGATGTCCCACTATTCTAATGCTATGCCCTCTAGTACTGGTTTCCCCTACTAAAGGAAACCTCCTCTCCACGTCCATTCTATCTAGGCCTTTCAATATTCAATAGGTTTCAATGCCCTGAGACTTGCTATTGACTAGAAACTTAACCAGATCTGCCACTTAAATAAGGTGGTGACAAGTTAATTCAGTAGCTAAGAATCCAATATGACGAGTGACTCACCTCCTACCACCCCCAGGAATTTCCACAATCTACAAGAAATAAATCAGAATTGTTGAAGGAATAGTCTCCAGTTTCCTGGATGAGTGCAGTTCCAATAATATTTGAGAAGTTAAACTTTCTCTGGGATAAAACAGTTGTCTTTATCACAGCATCACTTTGAACATATTGAATGATTAAAAGTTAATTTGGAGTATTGTGTACAGTTCTGGTCACTGAATAATAGAAAAGATGTCAACAAAATAGAGAGAGTACAGAGGAGATTTACTAGAATGTTACCTGTGTTTCAGCACCTAAGTTACAGGGAAAGGTTGAACAAGTTAGGTCTTTATTCTTTGGAGCATAGAAGGTTGAGAGGGGACTTGATAGGGGTATTTAAAATTATGAGGGGGATAGATAGAGTTGACGTGGATAGGCTTTTTCCATTGAGAGTAGGGGAGATTCAAACAAGAAGACATGAGTTGAAAGCTAGGGGGCAAAAGTTTAGGGGTAACATGAGGGGGAACTTCTTTACTCAGAGAGTGGTAGCTGTATGGAACGAGCTTCCAGTAGAAGTGGTAGAGGCAGGTTTGATTTTGTCATTTAAAAAAAAATTGGATAGGTATATGGACAAGAAAGGAATGGAGGGTTATGGGCTGAGTGCAGGTCGGTGGGAGCAGGTGAGAGTAAGCGTTCGGCACGGACTAGAAAGGCTGAGATGGCCTGTTTCCGTGCTGTAGTTGTTATATGGTTGTTCATTTATTATTGAAGTATGTACAGAGTATACAACCCTGAGATTCATCTTCCCCACAGACAGCCACGAGACAAAGAAAACCGTGGAACCCATTCAAAGAAAAACATCGACCTGCCCGCACGCAAAGGAACGAATTGCACAAACAGTAACAAATAAAACAAGCAAAAACAGCAGAATATAAAACACAAAATCAAAAGTGTCCAGGCATATTCAGTCCAGTTCATTTCAGCTCATTTTCTGCAGCCCGCCCCAATCACAATTACCCAAAATAGCAACATAAGCAGAAACACATCATAATGTAAACCACAGAGTCCAGTCCACAAACTGCGTCAATTAAACATTGCCCAAGATCCAGAACTCTGGTACCATCCCCCTACAGCATCGATGGAGAGAGACCTTCATATGGGAGCAGCAAGCAAGAGGCTGGTGGACGGTGCTGAACACCCACGCCTCGGTAATTTCTACCTTCCTCAGCGCTTTAATCCACAAGATCGGCGAGGCATTCAGTTGATCGTGGGCTTGTTCCTGCCTCCAAGTCTCTGGCCTTGAGGGTGCACATTTCACTCAAAGCCTCACGGAACCCTCTTGCAGACAGCAAAGCACCAGATCGCTCAATCGGCCCAAAATGTAGATCACAGGCTCCAACAGTAGCGGAGCCACCTTTGACAGAAAAAGAAGATGTAAAAGAAGTGAAAGAAGCAGTTTTGTGAAGCGCCTGGAGGATGCTGCCCTTGGTCGCATTCTTCGCTGGTGACACTTTCTTCCAGATAGATTCCTTCCATCACTAGTTTCAGTACGTACCATCTACAAAATCTCTTCCAGCAACAACTTCAGTATCAGCCTGACCTCTCTTACAAGGGTAGCAGGTACATGTGAATATTACCTCTTCCAGGTTTCTCTCCAGGTTATGTACCATCCCAGTTTGGAAGTGGACTTGGTGGCCAATTTATTAGGTACACCTGTACACTGCATGTTAATGCAAATATCTAATCAGCCAATCATGTGGCAGCAACTCATTGTATAAAAGCATGCTGATATGGTCAAGAGGTTCAGCAATTGTTCAGACCGAGTGTCAGAAAAGGGAAGAAATGTGATCTAAGTGACTTTGAGTATTTCAGAAACTGCTGATCTCCTGGGATTTTCACACACAACAGTCTCTAGAGTTTACAGAGAGTGGTGCGAGAAACAAATAAAACATCCAATGAGTTAGGCCTCTGGGCAGAAATGCCTTGTCAATAAGAGAGGATATAGGAAAATGGCCAAACTAGTTCAAGATGACTGGAAGACGACACTAACTCAAATAACCACACATTACAACAGTGATGTGCAGGAGCATTTCTGAATGCACAACACAACAACCTTTGAAGTGGATGGACTATGGCAGCAGAAGACCACAAACATATACTTGGTGGTCTCTTTATTAAGTACAGGAAATACCTAATGATGTGGCCACTGAGTGTATATCAATACTCTTTCATTCTCATTGGTTCGAAATCCCGAAACTCCCTGCTCAACGAAGGTATTTCACAACTGGGACTAAAGCTGCTGAAGACGTGGTCAATGGTGGAGTAATGATTGCAAAGCAAAAAAAAACAAAAAACAAAAGATGCTGAAATAGAAAATATTGGAATCACTCAGCAGGTTTGGCAGCAATTTATAAACACAGGAGATTCTGCAGATGCTGGAAATCACGAATAACACATAGAAACACACAAAATGCTGGAGCAACTGAGCAAGTCTGCCAGTGTATATGGAGGGGAATAAACAGCTGAACTTTCAGACCAAGATCTTTCATTAGGACTGCAAAGGAAGGGCTAGAGAAGAAGGAATGCAAGCTGGCAGGTGATAGGTGAGAACATGTGAGGGGGAAGTTGGATAGTTGGGGAGGAGAAAATGAAAAAAGAAGGAGGGAGGTAGTAGATGGAAGAGAGAAATGCCTGAAGGTGAAGGATCCTGATAGGAGGATGAGAGTGGATGATAGAAGGAAGAGAAGGAGGAAGGTCACCAGAGGAGGTGATGGGCAGGGGAGGAGAAGAGAAATGGTGAGAGGGTAACCAGAATGGGGAATGGAAAAAGAGAGAAGGGGGAGATGGGAGAAAAGTTACTGGAAGTTAGAGAAATTGATGTGGTTGAAAGAGAAACAGAGTTAATATTTCAAGTCCAAGACCCTTAATCAGAAATGGGTAAGACAGAAATATGGTGGAGTAGAAAAGAGGGGAAGAGGGCAGTACTGAAAAGCCCAGGCATGAATTAATAGCTACATAAGGCTAAATAGTGTAGCACAATTGGAACTACACCTAGAGAAGGCAAGAGGAGATCCTTCCAGGAATAGGAAAAATAGACCAGGGGCTATCTCAAGGCCATCACTTGTCAAAGTTTTGTAGACTAAACACTAGTTTTGAGGTTAGAAAATAGTATTACTTAAATCTGGTGGGGGACACTTTCCAGAATGATATCATATGTTGTAAGGTCACACATGTGTTCCACTTATTTACACTGGGTCTTTCACTGGAGTATAAAGCTGCTGTAGGAATGTATAAAATCCTTTGGTTGCATTTTTGTGGTTGGGTAAGTAGCAGGCAGTAATCCACTTATTGGAAACACTTCAAATATCGAAACACCGTCATTGGTCAACTGGTGGTAGTTGTTGCTATACAAACCCATCTGATGCTTACCACAGCCCCTCTCATTGAGAAAACAACTCCATCCCCTCCATTTGGAACAAATTAAATTACTGGCCCTGGCTTTTATCGCAGAAGTTGCTATCCTTCCTCACAGGCAAAGCCTTCCCTACTATTGAGTATGCTTACCGTACATGAAGCACTGCCACAAGAAAGCAGCATCCATCATCAAAGGCCCCACTATCTAGGCCATGCCCTCTATCTAGGCCATGCCCTCTCTCAGTGCTACTGTTGGGCCTTAGCTGCCACACCACTAGGCTCGGGTAGAGTTATTACCTTGCAGACATCAGGCTCCTGAATTGGCGTGGATAACTTCCTTTGCCACCACTCTGAACTGATTCTGCGGCATACAAGCTCACTTTCAAGTACACTTTTTGACTCATTTTATCAGTATTATTTTACAGTCACCCTCCATCGAGAGTGTCCTGACCAGCTGCATCACCATCTGGTACGGGAATTACAAAGCATCAGATCGCAAAACCTTGCAACAGATAGTGAGGCTGCTGAAGACATCTCCTGCCATGCTCCATGCGGGACATATATCAGAAGCGCTGTACGTGAGAGCCTCCAGCATTAGCAAAAACTCTTCCCATCCATCCCACAATCTCAACCTCCTGCTGTCCGGCAGAAGGAATCAAAGTAGAAGAACCACAACTGTCAGCTTCTTCTCCTAGGCTGTTAGACTCCTGAGCACCCTGCTGCCACCCATTCCACGTACACCCTATCTGAATGCCCTGCCCTACCCCACCCCACTCGCTCCCCAATTCACACATACACACTCATCATCAATGGGTCACTTTTCATCTTTTATTGCTGCTGTTTCACATTTCTATGACCGCTTGTTTTATTATAATAGTGTCAGTAACATTATAATGTCACAAATAAACCTGCACCTTGCTTTATGTCAACCCATCATGGATCTTGGTAATATTATTTTGTGACCGTTTGTACGGGATTATAACTACCTGTGCTGTGTGTCACTATGCAGTACTGTGCAAAAGTCTTAGACACACAGATATATGTAGCTAGGAGGCCTGGGAGTTTTTCACAGTACTGTGTTGGTCAATGTGCAGCAAAGAGCAAGTTTGTAAATCTGGTGGGAACAAAGGATGTTTCGAATGGCAGTGGGGGGGGACACTGTGGTGGGGGGGGGTGTGGGACTGGGGCAGAGAAAGAGTGCCAGGGGCAGGGGGTAGCACGGGTGAAGACTCACCCAGCCCTGAGACACCAGGCAAGGTTATTTGATTCCAACCAATTGGTTTATTGATCACTACAGAATGTCTCTCTGGTGCTTCCCACTCCATCCCCTCTCTATTCTCCTTTTCCCAACCATGATTCCCCTCTCCCTGACCCCCTTCCCACTCCCAGTCCACAACAGAGACCCTGTATCAGAATCAGGTTTATCGTCACTTACATGGGTCATGAAATTTGTTTTTCTTTTGCAGCAGCAGAACAGTGCAATACTTAAAATTACTACAGTACGGTGCAACCATTTTGGGCATTCCAGCTATATATATGTGCCTAAGACGTCTGCACAATACTGTACATACTGTGTGTTTCACATTGTCTCCAGAGGAACGATGTTTCATTTAGCTGTATACAGGTGTATGGCTGAATGACAATAAACTTGAACTTGAACATCGTTTGTCTTCTTTAGAGCATTAGTTGTTTATCACTTTCTCTGTTTATGTGAAGTTTTTCATACAAATTCAATTGTATTTCTTTTTCCTGTAAATGCCAATAAACCCCAAGATAGTATATGCTAATATAAATGTACTTTGCTAAAGAATTTATGTGGATCTTTGAACTTTGAGTCCCTGCATTGAATGACCCTCGATCCTCCGTTTTTGCAGGTCCTGGATAATGAGTAGCCTCCCTCCCCTCTCTCTTCCTCTTTTCCCAACCATGATTCCTCTCTCCCTGCAGCCTTCCCACTCTCAGTCCACAAAAGAGTTCAGCTCAGTAACAAGCCCTTCAGCTCAGTACGTTCACGCCAGGCCTAAACCACCTGTTTTCACTGGTACTCGATTAATCTCCCCATAATCTCTACAATTCTCACCCACTTCTACACATCATCTAAACACTAGGGTGTTTAATCTACCAACCTACATGTGGGAGAAAATTGAATCAGAGAGAGGAAGTTCATATGGTCACATTGAGAACGTACAAATTCCACACAGTAGCACCCAAGGGTGGAGAGTTGAACCCAGGTCCCTTCGTCTGTACGTAAGTGACCCAGATTTTATGTAGCTTTTCTCACAAATTTAGGGCATAGTAAAAACTTAAAGCTGAATGCAAAATAGTTTGAAACGTAATCACGAGGAAATCTGCAGATGCTGGAAATTCAAACAACAACACACACAAAATGCTGGTAGAACACAGCAGGCCAGGCAGCATCTATAGGGAGAAGCGATGTCGACGTTTCGGGCCGAGACCCTTCGTCAGGACTAACCGAAAGGAAAGATAGTAAGAGATTTGAAAGTAGTGGGGGGAGGGGGAAATGCGAAATGATAGGAGAAGACCGGAGGGGGTGGGATGAAGCTAAGAGCTGGAAAGGTGATTGGCGAAAGTGATACAGAGCTGGAGAAGAGAAAGGATCATGGGACGGGAGGCCTCAGGAGAAAGAAAGGGGGGGAGCACCAGAGGGAGATGGAGAACAGGCAAACAACTAAATATGTCAGGGATGGGGTAAGAAGGGGAGGAAGGGCATTAATAGAAGTTAGAGAAGTCAATGTTCATGCCATTAGGTTGGAGGCTACCCAGCCGGTATATAAGGTGTTGTTGCTCCAACCTGAGTTTGGATTCATTTTGACAATAGAGGAGGCCATGGATAGACATATCAGAATGGGAATGGGACGTGGAATTAAAATGTGTGGCCACTGGGAGATCCTGCTTTTTCTGGTGGACCGAGCGTAGGTGTTCAGCGAAATGGTCTCCCAGTCTGCGTCGGGTCTCACTAATATATAAAAGGCCACACCGGGAGCACCGGACGCAGTATACCACACCAGCCGACTCACAGGTAAAGTGTCACCTCACCTGGAAGGACTGTCTGGGGCCCTGAATGGTGGTGAGGGAAGAAGTGTAAGGGCAGGTGTAGCACTTGTTCCGTTTACAAGGATAAGTGCCAGGAGGGAGATCGGTGGGAAGGAATGGGGCAGGATGAATGGACGAGGGAGTCGCGTAGGGAGCGATCCCTGCGGAAAGCAGAAAGGGGGGGGAGGGAAAGATGTGTTTGGAAGTGGGATCCCGTTGGAGGTGGCAGAAGTTACGGAGAATTATACATTGGACCTGGAGGCTGGTGGGGTGGTAGGTGGATGGGGTGAGGGCAGATGTGCGGGAAATGGGAGAGATGCGTTTGAGAGCAGAGTTGATGGTGGATGAAGGGAAGCCCCTTTGTTTAAAAAAGGAAGACATCCCTTTCGTCCTGGAATGAAAAGCCTCATCCTGAGAGCAGATGCGGCGGAGACGGAGGAATTGTGAGAAGGGGATAGCCTTTTTGCAAGAGACAGGGTGGGAAGAGGAATAGTCCAGGTAGCTGTGAGAGTCTGTAGGCTTATAGTAGATATCAGTAGATAGGCCATCTCCAGAGATGGAGACAGAAAGATCAAGAAAGGGGAAGGAGGTGTTGGAAATGGACCAGGTAAATTTGAGGGCAGGGTGAAAGGCAAAGTTAATGAAGTCGACGAGCTCAGCATGCGTGCAAGAGGCAGCGCCAATGCAGTCGTCGATGTAGCGAAGGAAAAGAGGGGGATGGATACCGGTATAGACTTGGAACATGGACTGTTCCACAAAGCCAACAAAAAGGCAGGCATAACTGGGACCCATACAGGTGCCCATGGCTACACCCTTGGTTTGGAGGAAGTGGGAGGAGCCAAAGGAGAAATTATTGAGAGTAAGAACTAATTCCGCTAGACGGAGGAGAGTGGTGGTAGAGGGGAATTGGTTAGGTCTGGAATCCAAAAAAAAGCGAAGAGCTTTGAGACCATAAAACGGAGGGGGCCAGGGAACTTAAAATCATTGAAAAAATTCAAAGCATGAGAAGTGTCACGAACATAGGTGGGAAGAGATTGAACAAGGGGGGATAAGACAGTGTCAAGGTATGCAGAAATGAGTTCGGTGGGGCAGGAGCAAGCTGAGAGAATAGGTCTACCTGGACAGGCAGGTTTGTGGATCTTGGGTAGGAGGTAGAAACGGGAAGTGCAGGGTGTGGGAACTATGAGGTTGGTGGCAGTGGATGAGAGATCCCCAGAGCTGATAAGGTTGGTGATGGTATAGGAGACAATGGCCTGGTGCTCCTTAGTGGGGTCATGATCAAGGAGTAAATAAGAGGAGGTATCAGAGAGTTGTCGCTGTGCCTCGGCCAGGTAGAGGTCAGTACACCAGACAACAACAGCTTCCCCCTTATCAGCGGGTTTTATAATGAGGTTGGGATTGGTGCGGAGGGAGCGGAGAGCAAAGCGTTCGGAAGGAGTGAGGTTGGAATTGGAACAGGGTGTGGTGAAGTCAAGACAGTTGATGTCCCGTCGGCAATTAGCAATAAAGAGATCTAGGGCAGGCAGAAGACCAGAGGCGGGTGTCCATGAAGAGGAGGAGGATTGAAGATGGGAGAAGGGGTCATCGGTGGGAGTAGGAGAGTCCTTGTCAAAGAAGTAAGCTCAGAGACGGAGACGGCGGAAGAAGAGTTCAGCATCATGGCATACACAGAACTCACTGAGGTGTGGGCAAAGGGGGACAAAGGTGAGGCCCGTACTGAGGACAGAGCGCTCTGCCTCAGAGAGTTGAAGGTCGGAGGGAATGGTAAAGACTCGGCACAGATGAGAGATGGGATCAGAGGAGGGAGGGAGGCTGGTAGCATCAGCGGAGAGGGAAGGGTTGGGGTGAGAGGAAGATGGAGCCTCTGAGGGCCCAGGAGCTGATGATGGGATCTGAGGGAGAGGGGATTGCAGAGTGGTGGTGGGGGAAGGGGAGACGGGAGTCACAATCGCAGCATGTGAAGACCCGGCCTGGAGTTCAAGGCTGGAGTCGCAGTCGGTGGTTGCGCAATTGCTTTGAAGCTGTCCATGTCCATTGGAACACGCGGTGATGGCGCTGGAGTCCGGGTTTTCAATATGCCCTGGGTCGCTGGGGCAGCCGAGATCGACAGCCGGGGCCGGGGACGCGATACGAAGACCATGCTCTGGAAGATCTTGCGATCCTTGCAGGACGTGATAAAGTGAAAGAAGCGGCGATTGCACGTATGGATCCGACGGAGGATGAAATAACGGACAGGTCCATTGCGAATGGAGAAAAAGGTGTCCCGGAGGCATGGAAGGGATTGTGATAGGGACGCCAGGTACCTTCTCATGGCGGAGAGTATCGCCCTCAGAGTTCGACGGGAGAAACAACGGGAGGCAGAGTCAATTAAATGTGAGTACCTAGGATCCTCAGAAGATCCAAATTGAGAAGTTCGAAAACGGATCCTGAAGCCAACTGGTGTCAGTTGGCGGCGGAGGCACGTTCCAAGGAAGGATATATGGCTGTAATAGCGGGTCTGGGTCAAAATATGATTGAAAAGTTGAAGGGCCGAAGGAATTATAGATGGGGAGCAATGAGAGAGGGTTTCCCTGAACTCCCGTCGAAGAGAAGATTTAAACTTCTTCAGTGTAGGCATCACGGGCAGAGGCTTCGCAGTAGTGAATTTAAAGAGCAAACACAAGGAAATCTGCAGATGCTGGAAATTCAAACAACAACACACACAAAATGCTGGTGGAACACAGCAGGCCAGGCAGCATCTATAGGGAGAAGCGCTGTTAACATTTCGGGCCGAGACCCTTCATCAGGAAACGTAAGTCATTGTTGTAATATAAGAAATGCAGCGGACCAGCTTGGCACACCAACATACCGGCAGGCATGATCAATGACAGGCACAGGAGATTCTGCAGGTGCCAGGGCAACACACACAAAATGCTGGAGGAACTCAGCAGGTCAGGCAGCATCTATGGAGGGGAATAAACAGTTGAATTTTCATGCTGAGACCCTTCATCAGGACTGACCAGCGGATGCCTTGTTCTCAGTCACTCTTACCTCTAAGTCAGGACTTTGTCAGTCCAAATTATTAAATATGCCGATTTAGTACATGGAGTGTTACAGTTTTAGAAGTATCATTTTTCAGAGGATATGTAAGATGAAGCCCAATATGTAAAAGCTCCTACAAAGCAACTTCAAGAGAGAGCCGAGTTCTTGTAGACTGTCCGTGGCCTGCATCAAGCTTGTGGAAGTATGCCATCGTAAACATGGGGGAATAAAAATTGGGATTGATGTAGGAGTTTCTTTTCTCCCTTTTATCAAGGAGGTTATTCAATGATTACAACATCACAATATTACAGTATTACAGTGTTCCACAATTAACACTATTTACAGTTTCAAGTTATAGCACAATTAAGGTAGGATTAATATAAATGGGTAGCTGATGGTCAGCATAAGCTCAGTGTTATTGACAGTTTCTCTGCTGTTACCTCCTTCTAGATCGAAGTGGCTGTGCTGTGCCTTTGTATTAAAGATTACATGTCAAAAACTATTACATTGACTCTAGGATACAAGAGTTGCTGCAGATGCTGGGAATCTTGAACTACATACACAAAATGCTGAATGAACTCAACAGGTCCGGCAGCCTCTATAGAGGAGAATGAATAGTTGGCGTTTTGGTCCAGGACACTTCATGAAGAAGAACCTTCCTTCCCAGTCTTCTTGAAGGGTTCTTGAAATGTTCACCGTTCAGTGTTTTACTCTACAAAGGTAGTCAAATCTCCCTAACGCATCACCAGCACAAGCTTATCGCAATCAAGGACATATACACAAAAAGGTGCCAGAAAATGGCCAATAACATCATGAAGAATCCCACCCACCCTGCTCATGGACTGTTTGTCCCACTCTGATCAGGGAGGAGGCTATGTAGCATCCACGCCAGGACCACAAGATTCAAAAACAGTTACTTTCTTCAAGCAGTAATGCTAATCAACACCTCCACCCACTAACTCACCCCTCCAAGCCCATGACCTCTTTAATGTTGATTAATTACCAACCAGAATAATAGGGGAGAAATTTCCAGTTCATTTATAAGCAGTCCTCAGTGCTTTCAGGAATATCAACATCAAATTGACATTATGTCTCATACAAAGAGCAAAATCTTGAACGTGTAGTACCCCCTTACTGAACAGTGTTACTACTCTGTGTGGGTCTTGAAGCACAGGTCGATTTACTCAAGTGCTAGACCACCATGTACAGTTCAATACCCAATGGCATCTCATTGATGTGACTTTTTATATTGCTCCATTGTTTTAATCCAAGCCTCTTCATTTAGTTTGAACAGTCTTATAAATAGGGCTTCCCTGCCCTTTCTTGTAGGGGGAAATTCCACCTGAATCATCACTCTGCCCTCCCACCCACTAGCAGTGACAGCTCCGTTGCACTTCCCCTGTGTGTTTTGATCTCACTTGCTCTGGGCCGGGCTGGCATGAGAAACTATTTGCATTGAGTAGGTCACTCTGCCTTGGCCAAGAATCTGATGCAGACTAAGCTGTTGAGAAATTGCCTTTCCACTTTTAGGAAACCCATGTTCTGTCCAGATGGACTGAAGTTGGACAACAGATAACCAGAGAAACATCTTGGGGTTTCTTTTTGCTCAGAGTGTGATAAAGCTGGAAATATACTGTGTTTTGCAAGCTCATATCACATCCCATAGCGTTCCCCTCTAAAGTATTTCTCCTTGTTATTTCCTTTCCACAGGAGTGATTTACTAAACTTCAACAACAACAGGCATTATAAATCACTAACAATGGGGGGAAATCTCCGGAAGTCTTTCACCAGTGCGGTTCTATTACAGGGCTGCCAATAAAGCGATGTGAATTTAATGTTCCAATTGACTGCTGCTGAATTAAAATTCTATTAATTGGTTCATTTCAATTTACAAAGCAAATTCAGTGCGGATAGTGAGGTCAGCTGAGAAGATCATCGGGGTCTCTCTTCCCGCCATCACGGACATTTACACTACACGCTGCATCCGCAAAGCAAACAGCATTATGAAGGACCCCACGCACCCCTCATACAAACTCTTCTCCCTCCTGCCGTCTGGGAAAAGGCACTGAAGTATTTGGGCTCTCACGACCAGACTGTGTAACAGTTTCTTCCCCCAAGATATCAGACTCCTCAATACTCAGACCCTGGACTGACACCTTACTGCCCTATTGTCTTGTTTATTATTTATTGTAATACCTGCACTGTTTTGTCTATTTTATGCAGTCCTGGATAGGTCTGTAGTCTAGTGTAGTTTTTTTCTGTGTTGTGTTTTATATAGTTCAGTCTAGTTTTTGTGCTGTGTCATGGAACACCATGGTCCTGAAAAAATGTTGTCTCATTTTTACTGTGTGCTGTACCAGCAGTTATGGTCGAAATGACAATAAAAAGTGACTTGACTTGACTTGGAACCAGTGAATTTTGAGATCATCTGGTCCATGGATGATTCTCAGGATAAGGATTGCTTCCTGTGAATATACACACTGAGGCCACTTTCTTAAGTACATACATCTCTGCACCTGCTCATTAATGCTGATATTTAATCAGCTGATCATGAGGCAGCAACTCAATGCATAAAAGTATACAGACATGTTCAAGAGGTTCAGTTGTTGTTCAGACCAAACATCAGAATGGGGAAGAAATGTGATCTAAGTGACTTTGACCATGGAATGAATGTTTGTTCCAGATGGGGCAGTTTGATTATCTCAGAAACTGCTGATCTCCTGCAATATTCAAGCACAGCGGTCTTTCGAGTTTTCAGAGAATGGTGTGAGAAACGAAAAGAACCATCCAGTGAGGCAGCAGCTCCTTAGGCAAAATGCTTTGTTAATGAGAGAGGTTAGAGGAGAATGGAACAAGATAACAGGTCCATAAAATACAATATCCTGGTGACTTTCCGTGTGCAATTCTCTGCCACTGGAACATCTTTACCATCGTATGTTGACCAGAAATGCACATACTTAGCACTCAATATATAATCTGACCAACGTTGTATCATCTTGGACCATAAGCTTCCCGATCTTGTATGTTATGCTCTGACCATTGAGAACCATGGCCTGATAGCTACAAGATGACAGGTAGGAGACAGTAACTTAGATAACCATACATTGCAACAGCGGTGTGCAGAACAGCGTCTCTGAATGCACAACACATCAACACATGAAGAGGACAGGCTACAGCAGCAGAAGACCTTGAACCTACAGTCAATGGCTACTGAGTGTGCATGACCTTAAACCCAGTAATGTGGTTGATTCTTATAGCCCTATGAAATGGCTGCTGAATTCAAGGGTCGCTTTGAGTCTAAGTCTCATTCATATCCATCAGGTGAACTAAAAAGGTCTTCCAGAGCTGCATTTGGAGAGTTGCATTACACATTATAGCCACAGAGGATGAAGAGCGAAGTCAGTGGACAGAGAGGTAGAAGGTGAGTCCAGACCAGAGACTGGAGCTTAGAGTCCCAATACCTGTGTCTGTGATTGCAAGACCAAGTGCTGGAGGCCCGAAGATGGCCTGTCCTGGTGTTGGAAGGTCTGCGTGAGTGAGGGGGTGAACGTGTGGGAAACGGGCTTGCTTGTGGCTGTTTTGTTCTGTTCTATTGTTGTTGCCACTTGTATTGTTTGGTGCTGTATTGCTGTTTTGTTGAGCACATCATGAGCACGTTATCTTAGCAGCAGAATGTGTGGCGACAATTGTGGGCTGTTCCCCACCACATCTTTGGGTGTGTTGTTTGCTAACGTAAGTGATGCCTTTCGCTGTTTTGTTTTGATATTGATGATAAGTATCCCTGTGTTGAACATAATAGGACATTCTTTTGAGGTACTGCTCCACTAAGTCCTTTAGGATAACTCATGACTTACCTTTCAAGTTTAAGCATACTGTCACTTGAAAACTTCCATTCCTAATTTAGATGACAGATTTTGGCTTAAGTAGGTTAAGCCAACTTAACCATTCCACACTTTGGTGCACACATGGTCCACATTCTGTTCAGATTTTCAATGTTCTTTGAAGTTCAGTGCAGACATTAGTGAAACGATACAGTTAGTAAGGTTGAACTTGAAGGTGAAGGACAAGGCCAATGGCTGAATTCTTAAGAGTGTGAAGGAACAGACAGATATTGCAGTCTGAAGTCTCAAAGTTCCCACACAAGTTGGTAGGCTGGTTATGAAAGTGTGTGGTGTGCTGATCTTTTTTAGTAGGGGGACTGAATTCAAGATCCGTAAGATAATTTTATGTCTCTGTAAAACCCTGGCTAGGCCACACTTGGAGTATTGTGTTCAGTTCTGGTTGCCTCTCTCTAGGAAGGATGCTGAAGCTTTAGAGAGTGCAGAGGAGTTTCACCAGGATGTCCCTTGGACTGGAGAACATATTTTATGAGGAAAGGTTGAGCAAGCTAGAAGTTTTCTCTTTGGAGCAAAGGAGGATGAGAGGTGATTTGATAGAAGGGTATAAGATTTTGAAAGGAACAGCCAGCAGAATTTACCCAGGGTGACAGTTGTCAACACCAGAGGTGAGTGGAGGAAGGTTTAGGAGAGATGTCGCAGGTAGGCTTTTTTACACAGGGTGGTGGGTGCCAGGACCACCCTGTTGGGGGTGCTGTTAGAGCCTGATACAATAGGGACATCTAACATTCTTAGCCAGGCACATAGGTGTAAGAACACTGGAGGGTTATGGGCTACGAAGGATGGAAGGGTTAAATTGATCATGGTATATATAGGTCTGCACAACATTGTGGGTTGAAGAGCCCATATTATGCTGTACTGTTCTACATTCCATCTTCTATTCACAGAGCCATTAAGTCTTATATCATAGAAATACCTCTTCTGCCCACTGTGAAACTTGAAAGTCTAACCTAAACTGAAACTGCCATGCGGAAGACCTGGTTCCTTTCGAAGCATTAGTGGTCACTGGCTATGTTAGTAAGGCGTGTAGCATCCAATTTGGTGGGTATTGCCATCTCTCTAATGGCTGAGAAAGGGAATAAGAAGCCACATTCCAATTCCATCTCAACTACTGTTCAGTCACTGAAATTAGTGTTCAGCTAAGGCGGAAATGGAGGCAGAAGGAGCCCTACTCTGATATTGTTCTATATTGTGGTTTTTTCTTGTAGTGTATCACTTATGAATTAATAGGTCCACCCTACTGATATATTCTATAAGCTTCTGGCATGCCTTCCCTCTTTCAAATGTCCTTTACCCAACCAAATACTGCTTTTACTTAATTTCCAATACTCTAATAACAAATCATGGCAGATTCTAAGAAGACATTTAAAAAAGTCCCTTCAATTATTTTTACTGACATTTTCACAAATGTGTTCCAAATAATTTTATTCCTGGAAAACCAATGTAATTCTGATTCATCCTTGCCAGTTTCCCCATGTTTTGGTCCAAACATAGAATCATGGAACTGCTAAAGCAGTGAAGAAATCGACTGATCTCTGCTGGCTCCCAGTAGAACCAGCCCTATCATCCCACTCTTTCCCAAGAGTCCTGTAAATTAGTCTCTCTCTCAAGTGGCTTTCCAACTTCTTTTGAAAGTACGGATTGATTCAGTTCCCACCACCGTTGGAGGCTGTGACTTGCAGATCATTACTCACTGCATATTAAAAAATACCTCATGTCTCCCCCTGTACAATTTTCGTCCAAACTTTTAAGTCATGAACTGGCTAGAATATGGAGTAGTTTTTTCCTGTTTGCCTTGTTTTAGTATTGATCTTGTGCATTTCTTTCAAAGCTGCTCTCTGTTTTCTTTGCTCCAAGGATCAAGGATCAAAGATCAACTTTACTTGCCATATACATTTCCATGTGTTAGGAAATTTGCTGTGGTGTGTTGTCACAACTTGCAACAAAGCTGGCAACGTTCAACAACTGTACAAAAGAATTGCATAAACATAGAGTTAAAAATGTAGATTGGGATTAAAATGTGCACAAATACATAAATGCTAGCATGTACTTTCAGTGTAAACTGCATTATAAAAAGTGGTTTACAGTGCAGTGACTGGGGTAATAGATGCGGATGGGGGGAATGGTTGATCAGATTATAGGCTGGGAATGAAGCTTTTAAGATGGTGTGAAGATTTGTTTTAATAGCCCTTGGTGCTTCCCAGAAAGAAGTTTACAGAAAAGGCAGTTTGCAGGGTGGATCGTGTCCTCAGGGATAATCCCACCCACGTCTTTGTCCTGGTCACATCCAAGTCCTGCAGCCAATAACTTTTTTCTGCATCCTGACAGCTCGCTGTGGTTTTTGTGCATTCTGAGAGGACGTTGCACCAAGCCAGAAAGTAATGGCTGATGTAAGGATGCTCTCTATGAAGAGAACAGCGATGTAATTTTACAGCAGATATCTCCCATCCCAGCTTCACTCAGGCTCGAGGATTTCCATGGTGTTATGATTCAGTGCTGTTCCGACCCTATGACTCCAGTGTAAGATAAAAGTGATTATGTAGCAGTGTGCTACATGCAGCGCTAAAATAACGACACGGAGTCGGTAAACTGTAGTTAAAGAAGATTTTATTTGAACTTCACAGCCTTGCTTTAAAGCCTCCCTCATCCCGCCCTCCCCGGGCGCGGATGCTGTAGGGGGCACGTACTCACAGTCCCGCGCAGACTTTTCCCTTTGTTGGTGAAGCAGACCTGGCGCCCTTTTGGGACTGGCCTTTGTGCCGGCGCGCTGGCTATTTGTGAGCCGGTTCGAGTGCGCTAGGAAGTGGGTCGCCACATACCCCCCCCCCCCAGAACTGGCGATACACCCCCCAATATCCACAGTCTGGGCCGGACCCTGTTTGGGAGGTCGGCCTCTGCACCGCGGTGCCGGAAACTCGACCGGTTGCGCCAGGTCCACATGGGCTGGTTTGAGTCGGTCCACAGTGAAAACCTCCTCTCTCCCCCCAATGTCCAGCACGAACGTGGACCCGTCGTTTCTGATCACCGTAAATGGCCCCTCGTAGGGCCGTTGCAGCGGTGGCCGATGCCCGCCCCGTCGTACAGACACAAACTTACAGTTCTGCAGGTCTTTGGGTACGCAGGTCGGGTTCTGCCCATGCTGCGAAGTGGGTATGGGGGCCAGGTTACCGAGCCTCTCGCGTAGTCTGCCCAGGACTGCTGCGGGTTCTGCCTTGTGCCCCCTTGGGGCTGGTATGAACTCCCCGGGGACGACCAGGGGTGCGCCGTAGACCAACTCGGCCGACGAGGCGTGCAGATCGTCTTTGGGCGCCGTGCGGATGCTGACTAGGACCCAGGGAAGCTCGTCCGCCCAGTTAGCTCCGCGCAGGCGGGCCATGAGAGCCGACTTTAGGTGACGGTGGAAACGCTCCACCAGCCTGTTCGACTGTGGGTGGTAGGCAGTGGTGTGGTGCAGCTGTGTCCCCAAAAGGCTGGCCATAGCTGACCACAGGCCGGAGGTGAACTGGGCACCTCTGTCGGAGGTAATGTGGGCCGGTACACCAAAGCGGGACACCCAGGTGGCGATCAGTGCCCGGGCGCAAGATTCGGAGTTGGTGTCGGTGAGCGGGATCGCCTCTGGCCATCTTGTGAACCGGTCCACGATAGTCAGGAGGTGCCGCGCTCCACGCGACACTAGCAGGGAGCCCACGATATCCACATGAATTGGTCGAAATGCCGGTGGGTGGGGTGGAACTGCTGCGGCAGAGCTTTGGTGTACCGCTGCACCTTGGCCGTCTGGCAGTGCATGCACGTTCTGGCCCATTCACTGACCTGCTTGCGGAGTCCGTGCCAAACGAACCTGCTGGAGACCATCCAGACGGTTGTCCTGATGGAGGGGTGCGCTAAGTTATGAACGGAGTCGAAAACGCGTCGTCGCCAAGGTGCCGGGACGACGGGACGGGGCTGGCCGGTGGCGACGTCACAGAGTAGGGTCCTCTCCCCTGGGCCTACGGGGAGGTCCTGGAGCTGCAAACCAGAGACTGCGGTTCTGTAACTGGGGATCTCCTCATCTGCCTGCTGTGCCTCTGCCAGCGCCTCAAAGTCTACCCCTTGGGAAAGGGCGTGAATGTTAGGGCGAGAGAACACATCCGCCACGACATTGTCCTTACCCGAGATGTGCCGGACATCCGTCGTGTATTCAGAGATGTAGGACAGATGGCGCTGCTGGCGGGACGACCAGGGATCGGACACCTTCGTGAACGTAAAGGTAAGCGGCTTGTGGTCCGTGAATGTGGTGAAGGGCCTACCTTCTAAGAAGTACCTGAAATGCCGGATTGCCAGGTATAGCGCCAACAGTTCCCGGTCGAAAGCACTGTATTTGAGCTCGGGTGGTCGCAGGTGTTTGCTGAAAAATGCCAGGGGTTGCCAGCGACCCGCGATGAGTTGCTCCAGTACCCCACCGACTGCCGTGTTAGATGCGTCCACTGTGAGGGCGGTAGGGACGTCCATTCTGGGGTGCACTAGCATCGCGGCGTTTGCTAAGGCTTCTTTCGTTTTAATGAAAGCGGCGGCGGACTCCTCGTCCCAGGTAACGTCCTTGCCCGGTCCCGACATCAGGGCGAACAGGGGGCGCATGATTCAGGCAGCTGAAGGGAGGAAGCGGTGGTAGAAATTTACCATACCCACAAATTCCTGAAGGCCTTTGATTGTGGTGGGTCGGGGGAAATGGCAGACTGCGTCTACCTTAGCGGGCAGAGGGGTTGCCCCATCTTTAGTAATCCTGTGGCCCAGGAAGTCAATGGTGTCGAGCCCGAACTGGCATTTGGCCAGGTTGATTGTCAGGCCGTAATCGGGCATAGAGTTGACGGAGGTGGGACACATGTTCCTGACGACTGCTGCTTGCTATGAGGATGTCGTCCAAATAGATGGAAGCGAAGTCCAAGTCGCGTCCCACCGCGTCCATTAACCGCTGGAACGTCTGTGCGGCATTCTTCAGGCCGAACGGGGTGATGAGTGCCGTTTTGGGGACGTCATCCGGATGCATCAGGATTTGATGGTATCCCCGGACGAGGTCTACCTTGGAGAAGATCCGTGCGCCGTGCAGGTTTGCTGCAAAATCCTGAATGTGCGGCACAGGGTAGCGGTCCGGTGTTGTAGCCTCGTTCAGCCTGCGGTAGTCGCTGCATGGTCTCCAGCTCCCTGTCGCTTTGGGCACCATGTACAGGGGGGAGGCCCATGGGCTGTCGGACCGCTGTATGATCCCCAAGTCCTCCATCCTCTTGAACTCCTCCTTCGCCAGTCGGAGCTTGTCCGGGGGAAGCCTTCGAGCACGGGCATGGAGGGGTGGTCCCTGGGTCGGGATGTGGTGCTGTACGCCGTGTTGGGGCATGGCTGCCATGAACTGCGGTGCCAGAACCGATGGGAAATCCGCCAGGACCCTGGTGAAGTCGTTGTCGGACAGCCTGATGGAGTCAAGGTGAGGGGCTGGCAACTGGGCTGCACCCAGGGAGAACGTCTGAAAGGTCTCGGCGTGGACCAGCCTCTGCCTCGGCAGGTCGACCAGTAGGCTGTGAGCCAGCAAAAAATCCGCACCCCATCAGTGGCGGCTGGCCCTGGCGTTTCCCGGGAACTTGCAGGGCGGGCTACAGTGGTGGGCTTCTGCGCCCCACCGCTGGTGGTAGAAGCACCAGTGTTCGTTGATCTCCTCACCCCTGCCTCCGGGGTTAGCGGGCTCTGTGGCTGGGCCTGGTCTGGTTTGCTGCTGGGAGCGTGGCCTGGTGATCTGTGCGACGGACGCCCCACTCTCCTTCTTAGCGTTCCACAGCAAGTCCGCCCGGGCTGCCACCTTCCGGGGGTCGCTGAAATCCGCGTCGGACAGCAGCAGGCATATGTCCTCGGGCAGCTGCTCCAGGAATGCCTACTCAAACATGAGGCAGGGTGTGTGTCCGCCAGCCAGAGACAACATCTCATTCATTAAAGCCGATGGAGGTCTGTCCCCCAAACCATCCAGGTGCAGTAAGCGGGCAGCTCGCTCGCGCCGTGAGAGTCCGAAAGTCCTTATGAGTAGGGCTTTGAAGTCCATGTATTTGCCGTCCTCTGGGGGCGACTGTATGAACTCCTCAACCTGGGCGGCTGTCTCCTGGTCGAGGGAGCTCACCACGTAATAGTAACGTGTGTCCTCTGAGGTTATCTGCCGAATGTGGAATTGGGCTTCTGCTTGCTGGAACCATAGGTGAGGTCGCAGCGTCCAGAAGCTTGGCAGTTTCAACGAAACCGCATGAACAGGTGCGGCGTCGTTCATCTCCGGTCCAAATATCGTTTGGACCGTCGGGGTCACCAATTGTAGCGGTGTGCTACACGCAGCGATGAAATAACAACACGGAGTCGGTAAACTGTAGTTAAAGAAGATTTTATTCGAACTTCACAGCCTCGCTTTAAAGCCTCCCTGATCCTGCCCTCCCCGGGCGCGGATGCTGTAGGGGGCACGTACTCACAGTCCCCCGCGGGCTTTTCCCTTTGTTGGTGAAGCAGACCTGGTGCCCTTTTGGGACTGGCCTTTGTGCCGGCGTGCTGGCTATTTGTGAGCCGGTTCGAGTGCGCTGGGAAGTGGGTCGCCACAATTAGGACATTATTAAACCCGTGTATTAATTCGCTCTCTACAGAATGTTTTCTTACTTTTTCACAGGATAGTGGTGTCTCTGACACTTACTGATCGTCGTAACCCTGGTACTGGATGGAATGCTGGGCCACTTACAGGAACAAATAAGGATTAACCACTTTTCTTTGAGTCTGGAGTCAGGACTGACCAGGTCATCAGAATGAGAATCAGGTTTATTATCACTGACATACGTTGTGAAATTGTTTTGATGCAGCAGATCAGTGCACGGCATAAAATATACTATAAATTAAATACATAGTGCAAAAAGAGAGCAAAAATAGTGAGGTGATATTCATGGGATGCTTCATTGTTCATTCAGAGATCTGATGGTGCTGGGGAAGAAGCTGTTCCTAAAACACAGCGTGTGCATCTTCAGGCTCCTGTGCCTCCTCTCCAGTGGTAGTAATGAGAAGAGGGTATGTACTGGGTGGTGGGGGTCCTTAATGATGAATGCTGCCTTTTTGAGGATTGCCTTTTGAAGATGTCCTCAGTGGTGGGGAGGCTAATGCCCATGATAGAGCTGGCAGAGTTTATGACATTCTGCAGCTTTTTCCAATTCTGTGCAATGGCCCCTCCATGTTTCAGATGGAGGTGCAACCAGTTAGAAAGCTCTCCACTGTATAATTTGCTGGAGACTTCGGTGAGATACCAAATCTCCTCAAATTCCTAATGAAGTATAGCCACTGGCATGCCTTCCTCAAGATTGCATCAAAATGTTGACTCCAGGTTAGATCTTCAGAGGGGTTGACACCCAGGAACTCTTTCCACCAGTGACCTGCTGATGAAGTCAGGTGTGAGTCTACTCAACTTCTGGTAGGAGAAGGATGATGGACTTCCTTTCCTAAAGCGGATTGGTGATGGCATGATTTTTCAAATGACAAAATTCCAGAAGGATGAGGAAGTAACCCTATTGAACTAACCGGACACTGGATAAAGTGGACTGTAGGTGGGTAAATGTTTCCAATAGTAGCAGAGTCTGAAGGCACAGCCTCAGAATAAAGTGATATGTCTTTAAAACTGCTGAGGAAGACTTTCTTCAGCCAGATGGTCATGGATCTGTGGAATTCATTGTCACTGAGGGCTGTGTAAGCCAAGTGATTGGATTAGGGTTAGACCTGGGTATATTTATGGTCAAAATTGATAAATTCTTGATGGATAACAGGGTTAAGGATTGCAGGGAATAGGCAGGAAATGGGTTGAAATCTAAAATAAGCCATGATTGAATGGTAGAGCAGATTCTAAGGCTGAATGGCCTCACTCTGCTCCTATGACTTATAGTCTTAAAACTAGTCACCATTTCAGAAAGTAGTCTTTGTTCCAGATTTATTTAATTGGTTGAATTCTAAAGCCCCAAGAGCCATTAAAGATTTTGAACACCTAAGTCACAGAGTTACACAGCATGGAAATGGCCCTTCAGGCAAATGCAGTGATGCCGACTACCAACCACAATAATCTTACATAGATCCCATAATGTATTCTCCCCATGTTCATATCACCTCCCCCAAGATTCTACCACTCACCTACACAGTAAGGGGTAATTTATAGTGGCCATTCACCCTACCAACCGCATATCTTTCGGATGTGGAGGAAACCAGAGCACATGGAGAAAGCCCAGATGGTGAAGCAGAACATTGGAACTCCACCTCTATGGCATTGAGGGTCAAGACTGAAACTATGTCCCTGGCAGGGTCTCCAGGACTTGCATCACTGTTCCACAAATTCACCAAGTCGGTAATCTAAACCTCAATGTTGGTAATTCAACCACCTTGCCAAACTTCACACAGCTTCATAACTATGTCCCAAAATAAAGCATAACCTCAGTTAGCTCCTGGAACATCATCTTATCAAAAACATGCGATCAAGGTCGTGCCTTCAGGAGTACTTGAGGATATCTGCTGTTTGATTAAGCTATGTATTTGAGTATTTCTTGTCTGTCTGCAATTTATGTACTCCATTTAAAATGCCATCTCATTCCATATGAGGTGAGTGACCACATCCTCTCGTTACGAGATAGCATGGGAGGTGCCTGAGTGAGGACAAAGAGCAAAGGCATTTATCTCATCGATTGTGTAATTATGCAAAATGTAAGGCCAAAGGGTAACATGCAATATTTTGAACTCACCAGCATTGGCTCATACTCAATGGGTTCACGACAGAGGTAATCTTAGTGAAGTGTCAAGAATGCCTGCTCAATTGCTCTGAGCAAACACGAGGAAATCTGCAGATGCTGGAAATTCGAACAACAACACACAAAATGCTGGTGGAACACAGCGGGCCAGGCAGCATCTATAGGGAGAAGCACTGTCGACGTTTCAGGCCGAGACCCTTCGTCAGGACTAACTAAAAGGAAAGATACTAAGAGATTTGAAAGTAGGAGGGGGAGGGGGAAATGCTAAATGATAGGAGAAGATCGGAGGGGGTGGGATGAAGCTAAGAGCTGGAAAGGTGATTGGCAAAAGTGATACAGAGCTGGAGAAGGGAAAGGATCATGGGACGGGAGGCCTCGGGAGAAAGAAAGGGGGAGGGGAGCACCAGAGGGAGATGGAGAACAGGCAGAGTGATGGGCAGAGAGAGAAAGAAAAAAACAAACAACTAAATATGTCAGGGATGGGGTAAGAAGGGGAGGAGGGGCATTAATGGAAGTTAGAGAAGTCAATGTTCATGCCATCAGGTTGGAGGCTACCCAGCCGGTATATAAGGTGTTGTTCCTCCAACCTGAGTGTGGCTTCATCTTGACAGTAGAGGAGGCCATGGATAGACATATCAGAATGGGAATGGGATGTGGAATTAAAATGTGTGGCCACTGGGAGATCCTGCTTTCTCTGGCGGACAGAGTGTAGGTGTTCAGCGAAACGGTCTCCCAGTCTGCGTCGGGTCTCATCAATATATAAAAGGCCACACCGGGAGCACCGGACGCAGTATACCACACTAGCCGACTCACAAGTGAAGTGTCGCCTCACCTGGAAGGACTGTCTGGGGCCCTGAATGGTGGTGAGGGAGGAAGTGTAAGGGCAGGTGTAGCACTTGTTCCGTTTACAAGGATAAGTGCCAGGAGAGAGATCGGTGGGAAGGGATGGGGGGGGGACGAGTGGACAAGGGAGTCGCGTAGGGAGCAATCGCTGCGGAAAGCAGAAAGAGGGGGGAGGGAAAGATGTGCTTGGTAGTGGGATCCCATTGGAGGTTGCGGAAGTTACGGAGAATTATACATTGGACCTGGAGGCTGGTGGGGTGGTAGGTGAGGACAAGGGGAACCCTATCCCAAGTGGGGTGGCAGATGTGATGGGGGAGGGCAGATGTGCTATCCCCTTCTCACAATTCCTCCGTCTCCGCCGCATCTGCTCTCAGGATGAGGCTTTACATTCCAGGACGAAGGAGATGTCTTCCTTTTTGAAACAAAGGGGCTTCCCTTCGTCCACCATCAACTCTGCTCTCAAATGCATCTTTCCCATTTCACATTTCCCATGGGAGAGTTGTGTTTGAGAGCAGAGTTGATGGTGGAAGAAGGGAAGCCCCTTTGTTTAAAAAAGGAAGACATCTCCTTCGTCCTGGAATGAAAAGCCTCATCCTGAGAGCAGATGCGGCGGAGACGGAGGAATTGTGAGAAGGGGATAGCACTTTTGCAAGAGACAGGGTGGGAAGAGGAATAGTCCAGGTAGCTGTGAGAGTCTGTAGGTTTATAGTAGATACCAGTAGATAGGCCGTCTCCAGAGATGGAGACAGAAAGATCAAGAAAGGGGAGGGAGGTGTCGGAAATGGACCAGGTAAATTTGAGGGCAGGGTGAAAGTTGGAGGCAAAGTTAATGAAGTCAACGAGCTCAGCATGCGTGCAAGAGGATGAAGTCAATTGCTCTGACACTTTTTTCAATCTTACGTGCTATGTATCACCTATAAGGCTCCTGAACCAGCATGAATAACTTCACTCACCTCGACAATGAACCGATTCCACAACTTATGAACTCAATTTCAGCTCATGTTCTCAGTATTATTAATTTCCAAGTTCTTATTATTATTATTTGTTTCGTTTTTGTATTTGCAGAGTCTTATTTTGCACATTGGTGACTTGTCAGTCTTTGTGTGTAGTTTTTCATTGATTATGTATTTCTTTGTTCTACTGTGAATGCCCAGAAGAAGTTAATCCCCGGGTAGTATATGGGGTCATAGACAGTATATTTTGATAATAAATTTAAACTTTGATGTTGTTGTTTCTGACCTCCAAACAGTGAAGCAGCAGTGATGGGATGGTTAAGAAGGCATATGGTGCAGCCCTCCACTAGTTGGGAGACTGAACTCGAGACCTGCGAGGTAATTTTGTGACTCTATAAAAGTCTGGTTAGAACACACTTGGGATATTGTGTTCGGTACGGGTCTCCTCATTATAGACAAACATGTGGAAGCTTCAGAAAGGGTGCGGTGTAGATTGAGCAGGATGCTGCCTGGATTGGAGAGCATGCCTTATGAGGATTAGTTGAGTGAGCTGGGGCTTTCCTCTTTGGGGCCCATGGTAGCATAGCAGTTAGTGTGATGCCATTACAGCTCGGGGCGGCGGAGTTCGGGGTTCAATTCTGACATCATCTCTGAGGAGTCTGTACATTCTCCTTTTGGAGTGCGTGGGTTTCCTCCGGGTACCTCTGGCTTCCCCCCAAAGTCCAAAGACGTACCGGATAGGTTAAGTGGTCATTGTAAATTGTCCTGTGATTAGGTTAGGGTTGAGGCGGGGTTGTGGGGCGTTGCGGGGTGGTGCAGCTCGAAGGACCGGAAGGGCCTATTCCACGCTGTATCGCCAAATGAATAAATAAAACGAAAAGGAGCGCGAGAGGTGATTCAATACAAGTGCACAAGGTGATAAGAGACAGACTGTAGATTGAGCGGACAGCCAGGAACTTTTTCTCAGGGCGGAAATGGCTGAAACGAGGAGGCATCCTTTGAAGGTGATTGGAGGAATGAATAGAGGGATGTCAGAGATAGGTACTTTACGAAGAGAGTGGTGGGTGCGTGGAATGCTCTGCCAGCGGTGGTAGTAGAGGCACTTGCATTAGAAACATCAAAAAAACACTTAGGTTGTCAAGCAACACACACAGACTGCTGGTGGAACACAGCAGGCCAGGCAGCATCTATAAGGTGAAGCACTGTCGACATTTCGGGCCGAGACCCTTCGTTAGGACTCGTCAGGATGTCAGGACTTAGGTTGTCACATAGATGATAGAAAAATAGAGAGCTATACGAGAAGGATTAAAGTGAGTTATAAGGTGGCACAACATCATGGCCAAAGGGCAGCATTCTATGTTCTATGTTCTGTCTTTGTACACAGCTGGTAGGCCATAAACTGGAATGGCAGGATGTGATAGCACTGGAGAGGGTGCAGAGGAAATGATGCAGTTCATGTTGTTTACTTTAGAATCGACGAGGCTGGGGATGGGGACTTCTACAGATGCCCAGCAGAGAGCATCCTGAACAAGGCTTGTTCTCAATCAGAAGATCTTAGTTCCCTTTGCTCAGGTGCCAATTAGGGAAAATAAATTTTAACTAATAAGTGAAGGATTAGAGGAAAAATAAATTCATTCTGTGTATTAGAGCTCTGGATGAAATAATGACTCTCAGCTGTTGAAGTTATCTGGATTGATCTCCATAGCTATGGATCAAGAGCTCTGAAATATGGTTTATGCTAACATTGAGATAAAGATCTTAAAGGTCGCATTCTGTGTCATACACTCGGTAGTCACTACATTGGAGACCTCCTGTATCTAATAAAATGGACACTGAGTGTATGTTTGTGGACTTCTGCTGCTGCAGCCCATCCACTTCAAAGTTAGACGCATTGTCCATTCAGAGATGCTCTTCTGCACACCACTGTTGTAAAACGTGGTTATTTGAGTTACTGTCACCTTCCTGTCAGAATCAGGTTTAATATAACCGGCATATGGTGTGAACTTTGCTGTCTTGCGACAGCAGTACATTGCAATACATAATAATTTTAAAAAAGCTGAAATTGCAGTAAGAAATACAGTAAAAATTAAACTGAATAAGCAGAGCAAAAAAAGGGGGGGGGAAATAGTGAGGTAGTGTACGTGGATTATCGGGGGTTGTTAGGGGCTCCTTGATGGTCGCAGTGTGAAGATGGCGTGTCCTGGCTGATAGGTAGATAGATAGATAGATGGATGGATGGATGGATAGAAAGATACTTTATTGATCCCAAAGGAAATTACAGTGTCACAGTAGCATTACAAGAGCACAGATATAAATATTAGAAGAGAAGTAGAAAGAATCAAAATTGAGTTACCACAAACAGTCTAACAGAAGGGGGTCATCACTTCCCCAGTTATGGACTGACTCGTTATAGAGCCTAATGGTGCTCTTTGGAGCAGCACAGTTGTCTCAGTCCATTACTTGTTCCTCTGTTCAGTCAAGTTGGCATGCAGAGGGTGAGAGACATTGGTCAGAATTGCCAGGATTTTCCATAGGATCCTTTGTTCTACCACAGCCTCCAGTGTGTCCAGTTTGACTCCAATGATAGAGTCAGGGTTTCTAATCAGTTTACTGAGCCTGCTGGCATCACCCATGTTGATGCCATTGCCCCAGCACACCACCGCATAGATGATTGTACTGGCAATAAGACTGGTAGAACATGTGAATAAGAGGCCTCAGTTTCCTCAGGAAGTTGAGGCGACTCTGGCCCTTCTTGTACACAGCTTCTGTGTTGGTGTTCCACTAAAGTCTGTCATCCAGGTGCACACCCAGGTACTTGTAGGTCCTCACCACATCCACATCCTCATGATCAATAGTAACAGGAAGCAATGCTTCCTAAAGTCTTCCTAAATTTCATCAACATCTCCTTTGTCTTACTGATGTTGAGCTGCAGATGATTCAGCTTGCACCATTTTACAAAGTCCTCCACCAGGGTCCTGTATTCACTCTCCCGTTCTCCCTTTATACACCCAACTATTGCTGAGTCATCGGAGAATTTCTGCAGACGACATGACTCAGTGTTGTATCTAAAGTCCTACGCATACAGGGTAAACAGGAAGGGAGCCAGTGCAGTCCCCTGTGGGTCCCCAATGCTGCTTATAGCCATGTCTGACACACAGCTCTGAAGCTGCACAAACTGTGGTCTGTCAGTCGGGTAGTCCATTATCCAGGATACAAATGAAATGCTAACCGGCATTGAACAGAGCTTCTCCCCCAGCAATGAGGGCTGTATGGTATCGAAGATACTTGAGAAATCAAGCAACATGATCCGCACAGTGCTGCCCTGCTTATCCAAATGATCAGCAGGTAGATGACAGCACCGTCAACTCCAATGTGCAATATGCAAGCTGCAGGGGATCGAGGGATGATCTGATCAGGGTTTGGAGGTGAGCCAGGACCAGTCTCTCTAGGGTCTTCATGATGTGTGAGGTCAGGGCCACTGTACAGTAGCCATTTAAGGCTTTCGGTTGGCCGTACTTGGGTACTGAGACCACACATGATGCTTTCCAATCTGTTGGGACCCTTTCCAGGCTGAGACTCAGATTGAAAATACGCTGGAGAATTCTGCACATCTGTTCAGCCCGCTCCTTCAGGACCTTGGGTTTTAAACCATCTGGTCCCAATGCTTTGCCGTGTCTGACTTTCCCCAGGGGTCTTCTCACCTGCGCAGTAGTGAAGGTGAGGCCATGACGACCTGGGAGTTGATGGAAGGTGGCGGCTGGGGGAGGTGAAGGTTGGGATGATAGCAGGTGGTGTGTGGAGGTGTGGATGGAGTCCTTAGAGATGATGCTGCCTTTTTGAGGCATGGCCTTTTGGAGATGTCCTCAATGCTGATGAAGCTAGTGCCCATGTTGGAGCTAGCTGAGTTCATAATGTTCTGCAGCTTTTTCCGATACTATGCAAAGGAGATGCAACTGGTTAGAATGCTCTCCACAGTAGATCTGTAGAAATTTGTGAGAGTCCTTGATGAGATAATGAATGTCCTCAAGCTCCTCGTGAAACGTAGCCACTTGTGGTGACTTCTTTATAATTGCATCAATATGTTGGGCACTGGATAGATCTTCAGAGATCTTGACATCCAGGACCTTGAAGCTGCTTACTCTTTCCACTACTGATCCTTCAATGAAGATGGTCTGTGTTCTCTTGACATCCCCTTCCTGAAGACAACAATCAATTACCTCCTTCGACCACTCTCATTAACAAGGCTTTATTGCCCACAGAACTACCGCTCACTGGATGCTTATTGTTTGTCGCACCATTCTCTGTAAACTCTAGAGACTGTCGTGTGTGAAAATCCCAGGAGATCAGCAGTGTCTGAGATTCTCAAACCACCCGTCCGGCACCAGCAATCATTCTACGGTCAGTCACCAAGATCACATTTCTTCGCCATTCTGATCTTTGATCCGAACAACAACTGAGCCCCTTGACCATATCTGCATGCTTTTATGCATTGAGTTGCTGCCACATAATTTGTTGATTAGCAATTTGCTTTAACGAGCGAGTGTACAGGTGTACCTAATAAAGTGGCCATTGTGTGTAGGTTCTCTATGCTTTTATGCTCTTCGACTTACTGAAGCAACCGGCTTACCGAACATACTTCAGAACAAAGGCAACACCACAAAATCTCAAACTACATAACTAAATCTACCTCAGAAAATAACATTTTGACCTGTTGTGTGTTTTCATGAGAGTGGAATGTGATGATGAAGCAAAATATGCAACCCACAAGCTGTCCTGTTCTGCAAGAGATCCAGGACACAAAACCATCCAGCTTTGTTGAGAGCTTCATGCTTTATGAAGCTATTTAACTGGTTTCTGTGGTTTTCTTGTGGAATTTGTTTTTTCTCTTGAAGGGGGAACAAAACTGGGATTTATATAGCACCTTCTTACAGATGGCCAAGTTAAGGAAAGACTTCGGGAAGAGTCTTCACACTGAATTGTGGGACAGGCTGTGCTGCTAATTCATGTCAATTTGTTTCCGATTAGTCCAGTGGAGATGAAGGCAGGTCCTTGCTTCGAGTATACTCTGCCCTAATTTTGATTGTGTATATTGGAGAAGTACTTTCCATATTTTCTTCTCTCAATAGTCTGTTGTTTTAGGGCAGAAGGTTGATTGCATAAAGTTGCACAGACTGCAATGTTCCTTCAGGGTTCTCCGTGCATCTGAGGTGATTATATACAGAGGAGCATCAACACATGTAGACGGAGTGGGCACTTGTGTAGAACCAGCCTTCATGGTACATAGCAGGGGCACTTCACCATTACTTACGGGCAAGCTTCCTGAGGAATCCAGCACTGTGAACCCATAAGATCAGCAGATCATAAGACACAGGAGCAGAATCAGGCCATTTGGCCTATGGAGTCTACTTCACCATTCGACCATGGCTGATCTATTTTCCCTCTCAATTCTCCTGTCTTCTCCCTGTAAATCTTTGACACCCTTAACGATCAAGAACCTATCAATCTCTACTTAAAGTATAACTTGGCCTCCAATGCAGTCTATAGCTAAGAAGGCCACAGATTCACTACCTTCTGGCTAAGAAATTCCTCCTTATCTCCATTCTAAGAGGACGTCTTTCTGTTCTGAGGCTGTGCCCTACAGTTATCCATTGCACTTTTGTCTGCCTTTGGAGAGATACTTTAAACAGATACACATTATATGCAGTAGTGCACACCGCCAAAATTTCTTTTGTTTATGAGATGTTGAACCTTGCTGAAAATTCCAGCATTTATTCCCCATCTGAACTTGGGGTGGGGAGGAGGGAGGTGTAAATAGGATCAATCCCATTGGTGGGCCTGGATAGAGCAGCAGACTTGTTTCCATGGAAGACTTAGTGAATGAGGTAGATTTTGTTAGGATCTTAACAATGATCTGTTACTGAAACATGAAAAATATTTCAGATTTATACAATAATCAGAATTTAAATTCTGCATTTGTTATGGTGGGATTTGTGCATTACTGGCCCAGACAATCTCCACCAGTCTGTGCACCAATGTGCTGACTCATCACTCTCAGAGTGGGAGAGGGAAATTAGTCCATGTCCCTCCTGCACCTCCTCCAAATCAAAGAGACCATTCAAACCAGTGAGTTTATGCCAGCTCCTTTTGCTGTGATCGGTCTCTGTGAACTATTCACTTATAAGCTTCTTGTTTCAAAACACTAACCTATTCTTCTTCCATCACCCTACAGCCAATGAGTTCCAGATCACTGCTACTTCTAAGTCCATCTTCATAGCCCTTGTCAAAAATGTTAGTTATTTGATATTTGATGTACTTGGATCATCTATTAATAGAAATAGTTTCCCTCCGTTGACCCTACCTAAGTCTGTCATGATCTTAGAACATAGAACAGTACAGCATAGGAACAGGTGCCATGGTAGGGCAGTGGCTAGCACAATCACTTTACTGCACTAGCGATCACTGGTCAGGGTTCAATTCCTGCTGCTGCCTGTAAAGAATTAGGGAGTTTGCATGTTCTCTCCCTGACCACATGGGGTTCCACCAAGTGCTCTGGTTTCCTCCTACCTTCCAAAGACGGTCTGTGAGTAGCTATGTTGGTGCTGGAGGTATGGTGACACTTGGGGGCTGTCTAGAACAAACCTCATTGACTTGATTTGACTCAAACAATGCACTTCATTCTATCTTTCAATTTTTTTATGTACTGTACATGTGACAAATAAAGCTATTTTTATAATCTTGTACAGTTCTATCAAATTGCCCCTCTGTGTTCTTTGTTCCAAGGCTCTATAGCCTAACCCTGTAGATGAAAGTCCTCATGCATGGAGTCAATTTAGAACATCCTTTCTGCACCTGTTTCAAAGCCTCTCACATCTGTCCTGAAGTGTGGCATGCAGAACTGGACACAATACTCTACTCGTTACATAGCTAATGGGCTTCAACAGAGCTTTGCTGCTCTTATTGAAAAGTTTAAAATGGCAGATGCTGGAAAGAGACAAACTCACAGATTCCTCAAGTCATAAAGCACGGAACCAGGCCCTTCAGCCCATCAAGTCCACACTGTTTATCATCCACTAACCCTAACTATTCCTAATTTTTATTCTCCCATGAACTGCCCACAGATTCTTCCACTCACTTATACACAAAGGGAGGATCATGGTGACCCATTATAGAACATAGAACAGTATAACACAGTACAATGTTGTGTTGATCTCTACTACATGATGCATCTAACTCTTCCTACTACACAGTATAAACCCTTAATTTTTCTTACGTCCATGTGCCTGTCTAAGAGTCCTTTAAATATCCCCACTGAATCTCCCTCTATCACCGCCCCAAGAAATGTGATCTGGGTACTTACCACTTTCCATGTTACAAAAAAACTACCTCTGGTATCCCCCTTAAACTTTCCTCCTCACCTTAATACCTCTGGTCTTGGCCACTGTCACCCTGGGAAAAAGCTTCTGGTTGTCCTCTATTTATTTCTCTCATAGTCTTATACACTTCTATCAAGTTCACCTCTCATCCTCCTCTTCCTCCAAAGAGAAACACTCTAGTTTGCTCAATCTTTCTTCATAAGACATTTTCTTTAATACCAACAGCATCCTGGTAAATCTCTTCTGCATTCTCTCCAAACTTCCACATCCTTCCTAAAATGAATTGAACCAGAACTAAACAAAAATTTCCAGGTATAGTCTAACCAAAGTTTTATAGAGCTGCAAAATTACCTGATGGCTCTTGAACTCAGTCCTCCAATTAATAAAGACCAGTCCAGTCCACCATCTTACATGGATTCTTTGAGGGATCTATGAACTTTGTCACCAAGGTCTGTCTGTTTCTCCACACTGCTAAGAATCCTGTCATCAACCTTTCATTCCACCTTTAAGTTTGGTCTTCCAAAATGTATCACTTCATACTTCTCCAGATTGAGCTTCATCTGCGATTTCCCTGGACAATTCTGCATTCGATCCATATCCTGTTGTAGTCTATGACAATCTTCTATACTCTCCACAACACCACCAACCTTTGTTACAGCTGCAAAATACTAATCTACCCTTCCACATCCGAATCAGACAGACAGGCAGACATACTTTTATTGATCCTGAGGGAATCAACGTCATTTATAAAGATCACAATGAGTAGGTGTGCCAGACCAGATCTCCCCAGAACATGACTGGTCATTGACCTCCAGGCAGAATACACTCCACCTGCTTTCATCCTCTGCCCTCTGTGGGCAAGCTAATTCTGAGTCCACACAGCTGAGTTACATGAATCCCCTGCCTCATGACTATCTGGATGAGCATACCAAGGGGAATTTTGTCATTGCACTATAAAAATCCATGTACACTACATCCACTGTACCCTGGCAAATGCTTTAGTAAAATCGATACACACCACTGCTATAACTTCACTAATTTGCTTTGCCACCTCCTTGGAAAACAGAATCAGGCTCGTGAGGCATGCTGACTATCCACAGCAAGACTATGCTTATCCAAATGCTCATAAATCATGTCCCTAAGAATTCTCTACATCAGTTTGCCCACCATTGATGTAAGACTCACCGGTCTATAATTTCCAGGATTATCCCTATTACCTTCTTGTACAATGGAACAACACTCGCTATCCTCCACTCCTCCAGCACTACTCCTGTGACCAGGGAGGAGGCAAAGATCATTGTTAATGCCTCAGCAATCTTTTCCTTCACTTCCTGTAATAATGTGAGACATATCCCATCCAGAACCAACAACTTATTTATTCTAATGTTTTTCCAGAAGCTTCAACACTGCCTCTTTCTCAACTTAGATGTGTTCCAGCACACTAGCCTGTTCTACACTGACCTCACATGCATCAACTTTCAGTCATTAACCTACTAATTTGCACACCTTTTGAATGTGAGAGGAAACCAGACAGCCCCCAGAGTAAAACCACACAGTCTCAGGGGCAACGTGCAAACTCCTCACAGAGAGCACACGAGGTGAGCATTGAACCGGGATCTCTGGTCTTGTGAAGCACTGCCTGTAAGCAATGGATACAGCCCAGTCCAACACAGGAAAAGCCCTCTCCACGACTGAGCACGTTCACATGGAGCGATCCTACAAGAAAACAGCATCCGTCATCAGGAACCCCGACCATCCGGGCCAAGCTCTCTTATCACTGCAGGCGGTACAGGAGCCCCAGGTCTCACATCACCAGGTTCAGGAGCACTTATTACCCATTAACCATCAAGCTCCTGAACCAGTGTGGATAACTTGGCTCACCTCAACGCTGAACTGATTCTCCACCTGTGGACTCCCTTTCAAGGACTTTACAACTCATGTTGTCAATATTACTTATTACTTATTTATCATTATTATTATTATTATTATTATTATTTTCACAGATTATTTTCTTTTGCACATTGGTTATTTGTCCATCTTTGTGTGTAGTTTTTCTTTTTTTCTCATTCTTTGTTCTGCAGCGAATGCCTGCAAGGATCTCAGGGTACGACCTATATAGCCGTACTTCGACAATAAATTTATTTTGAACTTTGGACTCTGTACTAGCCACGCCACTCTGAAAGCTGAAGTATTGACAAAAGAAGGTGAAGATACTCATCAGATCCATTAGTGTCTGACTTTTCAGGTCAATGACCTTTCTTCGGAATTAGACAAAGAAGACATACGCATTTTAAGTTGCGGAGGAGGAAAGTGGGGTGGAGTGTGCTGGTGGAGACAGAAAGTGTGAATTATGCAAATAGTCGTGGGACTAGTTTAAGGGAGGATGCTGGAGGCTTGCTAATTGCACTTGATCTTTCTGGAGGAGGTGTAATTAGAGGGATTTTTCCACAACCCTGTATTTTCCGTCAGATCTGGGGGTAGATTTATCATTTCTCATGTAAGGAGAAATTCCTCTGCATCGTAGTCCTCAATGGGCAAATACTTATAACGCTTGATTCTGGATTCACCCACCAGGGTAAATCCGCTCAGAGCACCTATACTGTCTCATTTGTTTCAGGAGGACACCAAACTAAGAGGCCTACCACACTTCTAAATTGGGGACTGCAGGTACAATGTCGGAGCACAGCATGAGATTTATTCATTTATTGAGATACAGTGCGGAGTAGACCCTGCTGGGCCTTTAAGCCACACCCCCCAGCAACCCCTGACTTACCCCCAGCCTAATCGCAGGAAAATTTACAATGAGCAATTAACCTACCGATCGATGTGAGGAAACCCGGAGGAAGCCCACACGGTCACGGGGAGTATGTACAAACTCCTTACAGGCAGCGGTGGGAATTGAACCCCAGTCACTGGTACTGAGGAGCAATATTTATCCTTCAAACAGTATCATGTTAATAATAAAAAGAAAATAGAACTGCAGATGCTGGAAGTAGAAAATACTGGAAAACCCAGTTGGTCAAGTCGCATAGGTGGACGGAGAAACCAATTAACGCTTTGGGAGAATGACCCTTCTTCATACTGGGAGGAGAGATTCACATGTCCCTGACTGAATTGTTCACTGGTTGCTCTTTCCACTGTGCTCCCTGAGTTAGTTTTTCCAGCACTTCTGTTTATGCATCATCTAAAAAAAACAGGTTTTCGGGTAATATCCCATTCTGTCTCTAAATTAACTGCCACATTTCCTATATTACCATAGTGACTAAATTTGAAAGGCCACACTTAGGTTGGTGGAATTCCCATTCTGATATGTCTATCCGTGGCCTCCTCCACTGTCGTGATGAGGCCACACTCAGGTTGGAGGAACAACACCTTATAATTCATCTGTGTAGCCTCCAAGCTGATGGCATGAACATTGATTTCTCGAACTCCTGGTAATGCCCCTCCACTCTCTTTCACCATTCCCCATTCCCTTATCCGCTCTCACCTTATCTCCATGCCCACACATCGCCTCCCTCTGGTGCTCCTCCCCCTTTTCTTTCTTCCACGGCCTTCTGTCCTCTTCTATCAGACACCCCCTTCTCCAGCCCTGTATCTCTTTCACCGATCGACTTCCCAGCTCTTGACTTCAACCCTGTCCCTTCAGGTTTCACCTATCACCTTGTGTTTCTCTCACTCCCCCCTCCCCCCACCTTTTAAATCTACTCCTCAGCTTTTTGTTTTCAGTCCTGCTGAAGGGTTCGGCTCGAAACAGCGACTGTACTCTTTTTCATAGGTGCTGCCCGGGCCGCTGAGTCTCTCCAGCATTTTGTGTGTGTCGCTTAAATTTAAAAAGGGCTTCATTAGCATTCAGGATACTTGGGATGGTCGGAGATTGTCAAAAGCTCTTTGGAAACACATACCTGTGCTTTATAATAAGGCAGTATACTCTCAGTGGCCATTTCATTAGGTACAGCAGTGGAACCCAGTGTAGTCTTCTGCGGCTTTACCCCATCCACTTCAAGGGTGCGTTCAGAGATGCTCATCTGTACACCACTGTTGTAACTCGTGGCTATTGAGTTACTGTCACCTTCCTGTCAGCTTGAACCAGTCTGGCCATTCTCCTCTGACCTCTCACATTAACACGGCGTTTTCACCCACAGAACTCAAACCACTCTCGTTCACTGCACAACATCCAATCCAGAAGAGCTGATCCCTGAGTGGGTTCCATCACAAAGTGCTCTGAAAAGCAATCCTGTAGACATTCTACAATTTTCCCTCTTGGGATTTTGCACAAAACTAGTTTTCCCAAACTACCTGCATATTGAAATCCCCTATGACTGTCATAACATTGCCCTTTTGATATGCCTTTTTATCCCCTGTTGGAATTTGTAGCCAACATCTTTGCTACTGTTTGGAGGCCTGTGTACAACTCCTATCAGGGAGTTTTTTACCCTTGCAGTTGCTTAACTCTACCCACAAGAATCCTACACCTCTGATCCTATGCCACCTCTCTCTAAGGATTTGATTTCAGTTTTTTAGCAACAGAGCCTCTCCATCCCCTTTGCCTACCTGCCTGTCCTTTCAATACAATGTGTACCCTCGGATGGTAAACTCCCACTTATAATCTTCCCTCAGCCATGACTCAGTGATGCCCACAACTCATATCTGTTAATCTGTAAGTGAGCTACAAGATCATCTACCTTAATCAGTATATTCAAATATAACACCTTCAGTCCTGCATTCATCGCCCCTTTTCGATTCCGTCCCCCCTTTTACATTGCAACTCATCCTATTGATTTCAATTTTGCCCTATCATTAGCCTCTCCTTGCTAGCAGTCTCACTACACACTACCTCTGTAAACCAACTACCCCAACTTTAGCCCTATCATTCCAGTTCCCAACCTCCTGCCAAAGTGGATTAAACCCTCCTGAAGCTCTAACAAACCTGCCCACAAGGATTTTGGTTCCCTTCTCGTTCAGGTATAACCCTTGCCTTTTATGCAGGTCATTTATGAAGGCCTCCCTCCTTCATCATTCCCATTCCTGTTTCCCTCCCTCACCTCACCTCCTTACCTGCCTATTACCTCCATCTTGTTCTCCTCCCCATTCCCTTTCTTCGATGGTCTTCTACCCTCTCCTATCGGATTCCCCCCCTTCTCCTGCCCTTTATCCCTTTCACCTGACAGCTTCCCAGATCTTTACTTCCGCCCTCCCCTCTCTCCCGGTTTCTCCTATCAACTCCCGCTTTGTACTTCTTCCTCCTCTCCCCCAACCTTCTTGCTCCAACTTCTCATCTCTTTTTTCCAGTCCTGACGATAGGTCTCAGCCCAAAACGTCGACTGTTTCTGTAGATGCTGCCTGGCCTGCTGAGCTCCTCCGGCATTTTGTGTGCGTTGCTTAGATTTTCAGCATCTGCAGATTTTCTCGTCTTTATACCATCCGGGTGTCTCTATCATGTCCACAGAATCTTGTCTCTGTTCCTCCAACTATGGAGTCTCCTATCCCTACTGAAGCCCTCTTCGCCTCTCTTCTCTTCTGATCTGCAGTGCCAGGCTGGGTGCCAGACCTGGTCACCGCAACTCCCCCCCGGTAGGTTGTCCCCCTCGACAGCATCCAAAGAGGCATACTGCTTATGGGCTATATGCCACGCCTGCAAGTTTTTATGCATTGAGTTGCTGCCACATGATTGACTGATTGGATATTTGCATTAACACGCAGTGGTACCTTATAGAGTGACCACCGAGTGTACGTTTCTTAACGCGAATATATGTAAAATCATGAACTAATTTATAGATATACTCACACGCGTTCACACAAGCCAGTGCTCACAATGATACGTGCAAACAGCAGACGTCTAGAAATAAAGTACAATGCTGGATGCCTGCAGCAGATAAATAAGCACGTGTACTGTATGTGGAATTTCTAGGCAATTTCTGAGTTATTTCTTCTGGTTGGTTTGACCTCACTGCTGGGAACCAGGGTCCCTTCACTCTAGAGCTGCCTGCGTCTTACCAGCAGTGAGTGGTGTTTGTGAAGCCTGCAGTCCGTATTTACAATCAGCTTCTGGGTTGCGAGGGTGTGATGCTCATTATTGTTACCACGGTTAACCTTTTCAAATCTGTGGTACAGCATGGAACGTTTATAAATAGCACACTGTGAGGTTAGCATTTTAATTCCTGCATAGCAAGTGTTTTGATGTAGCCCTGATAGATTTAAATAATAGATATCATTAGACTGGGGGAGATTTGCATATCATCACAGTGAATAATGAAAATTGATTGCAGTCACATGATCTCTGCCAGCTAAATTTCCACCAAGGTTTCTGTCCATTACACTTCTGTCAAGTTGCATGGAAACAACAAGGGAAAAGCTACTGAAGAAAAGAGCCCCAAGATAATACTTAGCAGGCCTACCGTAATCCCCTCATGGTAGGTGAACCAAAAACCTACAGCCTTCCAGCAGACAGAAGCATCTTCCACTGAGTATCGTTAGATTGGTAAATTAATTATTTTTGCTGCTGCAGCGTAAAACATTATTTTGTGTATCATCAATACAGATCAATTCGTCACATCAGTACATCAAAATGAGAAGCAGAATCAGCTTTACTGTCACTGACATGCAGTATGTTGTGAAATTTGATTTGTGGCAGCAGTAAGCATAAAAATATGTCCCAATCAGAATATGTATAAAAAATAGTGCAAAAAGAGAGGAAAATAGTGAGGTAATTGTTCATGGACTATTCAGAAATCTGATAGCAGGGCAAAAGCAGCTGTTCCCAAAGTGTTGACAGTGCATCTTTGCGCACAGTATTGCAGTGGTTAGCAAAATCACTTCACAACACCAGCAATTGGAAGATTGGGGTTCGATTCCTGCCGCTGTCAGTGTTCTCCCCGTGATTGTGTGGGTCTCCTCCGGGAGCTCCGGTTTCCTCCTACATTCCAAGGACGTGCAGTAGGCTAGTGAGTTGTGGGCATGCTGTGTTAGTGCCAGGGGCGTGGCGACACTCGTGGGCTGCCCGCAGCACCATCCTCGGATGGTGGCTGTTGACGCAAAAATGCGACATTCCACTCTATGTTTTGATGCACATGTGACAAATAACGCTCATCTAATTTTTTTCAGCCTCCTGCGGTGTCCAGTGCTCCCGATGCTGCCTCCTCTGCATTGGTGATACCCATCGTAAATTGGAGGACCACTTCGTCGAGCACCTCCGCCCCATCTGCCAAAAGTGGACCTTTCCCATGGCCAAACATTTTGATTCCAATTCCCATTCCTGACAAGGCCTCCTCTTGTGCCAAACTGAGGCCACCCTCAGGCTGGAGAAGCAGCACCCTCATATTCCGTTTAGGTAGCCTCCAACCTGATGGCATGAATATTGATTTCTCCTTCTGGTAAAAATGTTTTTCCCTCTTCCTCTATTCCCCACTCTGGCCTTTTACCTCTTCTCACCTGCCTATCACTTCCCCCTGGGTCCTCTCCTCCTTCCATTTCTCCTATGATCCACTCACCTCTCCAATCAGATTCCTTGCTGTGGCCAAGTGGTTAAGACGTTGGACTAGTGATCTGAAGGTAGTGAGTTCAAGCCCTAGCCGAGGCAGCTGAAAATGGGTATCGGCAAAATGCTGGGGGTTAACCTCACGATAGACTGGCGTCCTATCCAGGGGGAGAGTCTCGTACTCTCAGTCACTTCATGCCACGGAAACCGGCATAAAGGGAAACTGATGAGCCTATAAGGCTCGGGACAGACTTTAGCTTTAACTTTAACCTGCCTATAACTTCCCCTGGGTCGCTCCTCCTTCCCTTTCTCCTATGATCCACTCACCTCTCCAATCAGATTCCTTCTTTTCTAGCCCTTTATCTTTCCCACCCACCTGGCTTCCCCGATCACCTTCCAGCTATCCTTCTTCCCCCTCCCCTTCCCTTTTAATTCTGGAGTCTACCCTCTCCTTTCCAGTCCTGAAGAAGGGTCTCAGCCTGAAACATTGACTGTTTATTCATTTCCATAGATGCTGCTTGGCCTGCTGAGTTCCTCCAGCATTTTGTGTGTGTTGTTCTGTACCTCCTTCCTGGTGGCATTGAAGAATAACAAAGGAAAACATGAGAGAATGCAGAATATACTGTTACAGTTGCAGAGAAAGTGTTGTGCAGGCAGATAATAAGTTGCAAGGCCGTGAGGAGGCAGATTGTGAGGTCAGGAGTCCATCTTGTCATACCTGGGGCAGTGCAATCGTCTGATGACAGAGGGATAGAAACTGTCTGTCTTTGAGCCTGGTGATACACGTTTTCAGACCTGATGAGAAGTGAGTAGTGGTGGAGAAGAGAGGATGTCCAGGATGTGTGGGGCCTTTGATTATACCGGCTGCTTTGCCAAGGCAATGAGAAACGTAGACAGAGTATGTGAAGGCAAAGCTGGTTTCCTTGATGTGCTGAACTGTGCTGACAGCTCCCTTCAATTTCTTGGGCAGAGCAGTGCCATTCCAAGCATGCCAGCCATACGATGCACTTGTCCACTGCTCAAGGGTCTTGATGGAAAATTAAAAACAGGAACTGCTGGAAGCATTGAACAGGTCAGTCAGCATCCGTGGAGAGAGAAGCAGATTTAATATATCAGGTCAGAGACCCTTTGCCAGAATATGTGTGAGGAGGAAGACTGAGTTGATATGGCCGTCTCCTCACACCCAACACTTGCAGAAATGCCCATATAAAATAATTAGCAAAAGTAATTGAAATGGACAAATACTTTGACTGTATATATGCAAAATTCATCATGGATTACATGGACTATGCATGTATAAAATCTTTCTCTGTGTAATTTATTTTGTTATGAAGAGTAATGTTCAACATTATAGTCAAGATAGAATGCAGATGCTGGAAAATCTCGAGCAACACACAACATTTGATGCAATCTCAAAATGAGCCCTGGGATTTTTTTTTAAACCCGTTCATCTATCTGTGCAACGGATGCTTACCTGTCCCTTTCCCTCTCCCTACAACCTTACCCTCTCTCCTCCTGAGTTCCCCTGCGCAGCTTGTGAGCCTGATGTGGTTGTGACATGTTCCTCCCATTCTCACCAGGCAAGTGGTGCCAATGGATACTGTGGCCGGGAGAAATAGATGCTTTGTAATAGGCACACCTCCTCAGAATCATCACGGCCTGGAAACATGCAGGGTCATTCTGAGCCGTCTGGGCAATCGGTATCAGCAAGCTCTACACACACGAAATCCAGAGCAACACACACACAATGCTGGAGCAACTCAGCAGGTCAGGCAACATCTACGGAGAAGAAAAAATAGCTGACATGCAATACTAGCAATTATTTCAAGAAGATTAAAATATAAGAGCAAGGGAGTAAGGATGAGACTTTATAAGGCATTGGTGGGACTGCACTTGGAATATTGTGAGCTGTTCTGCGTACCTTATCTGGGAAAAAATGTGCTGGCATTGGAGAAGGTCCAGAGGAAGTTCACAAGAATGATTCCAAGAATGAAAGCGTTAACTTGTGACCAGCACTTGATGCCTCTGGGCCTGTACTTACTGGTGTTTAGAAGAATGAGGGCGCATCTCAATGAATATTGAAAGGCTTAGATAGAGTCAACATGGAGAGAATGTTTCCTATAGTGGGGGAGTCTATGACTAGAGGGCACAGTCTCAGAATAGAAGTGCCTCGCTTTAGAACAGATATGAGGAGGAATTCCTTTAGCCGGAAGGTGGTGAATGTGTGGAATTCGTTACCACAGTCAGCTGTGGAGACCAAGTCATTGAGTATATTTAAAGAAGAGGTTGATCAGTAAGGATGTCAGGATGAGAAAGCAGGAGAATGGAGTTGAGAGGGGAATTAAACAAGCCATGATTGAATTACAGTGTGGATTTGATGGGCCCCACTGCAACTTTGTCATATGGTCTTATGGACACTTCAGAGCAAGGCCATACGTCAGGACTGGAAGCAAGGGGGCAAATGTCAGAACAAGAAGGTGGGGGAGGAGAAGGTACGTGATGGTAAGTGATAGTGTGACCAGGTGTAGGAGAAGATGGGTGGGTGGGAGAAGGGGAGGATGAAGGAAGAAGCTGGGAGATGAAAGGGAAAGAAGAAGGAATCTGATAGGAGAGGACAGTGGACCATGGGAGAAAGGGAAGGAGGAGGAGAATCAGCAGGTGAGGGGACGTGTAAGAGGGGACTAATAGTGGTAGGCTGCGGGCAGCTTTACAACAAATTATGAATGAGTTTTGCTTCAGGTGTGTGTGTGTGTGTGTGTGTGTGTGTGTGTGTGTGTGTGTGAGAGAGAGAGAGAGAGAAACACAAGAGATTCTGCAGATGCTGGAAATCCAGAGTAACATGCACAAAATGCTGGAGAAACTCAGCAGGTCAGTCGGCATCTATCGAGAGGAATAAAGAGTCGATGTTTCTGGCCGAGACCTTTCATCAGAAGTTGCATGTATGTGTGTGTATGAGCATGTACATGTTGGTTTACATGTCTACATGCATGCACAACACTGAGAAATCCAGAGACTGCATTGATCACTACAGTTGAGATAGTTAGTGCTTGAAGATTAAGACCTCAAAACCAGCATAAGTCTGACATGTTACCAGGCAGCTGTGAACTGTATGCTGTGAACTGCTAATGTTTGCATTACTGACAAAAGACACCCCAAACACTGGAGAAATCCATCAATATTGTCTCTGAAATGTGGACTAAATCCAATAGTAGGATAAATGAACAACGTCAGTGGATAATAAACACAAGAAGCTCTGTAGATGCTGAAAATCCAGAATAACACACACAAAATGGTGGAGGAACTCAGCAGGTCAGGCAGCATCTATGGAAATGAATAAATAGTTGACATTTTGGGCAGAGACCCTTCTTTAGCTCTGGCAAGGAAGGGGAAAGATGCCAGAAAAAAAGGTGGAGGAAGGGAAGGAGGAAAAGCGAGAAGGTGATAAGTGAAGCTGGGCGTATATAACATTTCTGTCACTCGCAAGAATTTGTGCACAATGGGGATTAATGGGGAAGAGTGAATGGAAGTGGCACTCATGGTGGAAGTGATCCCTGTGTAAAGCAGAGAGTGGGGAGGAGGTAAAGACAGGATAGGAGATTACGGAGAATGATGAGCTGGATGCGGAGGTTCATGAGATGGTAGGTGAGGACAAGAGGAACTCTATCACTGATAAGGCGGTGTGAAAATGAGGTGATCACGGATCTCCAGGAAATGGGGGAGATATGCTTGAGGGCAGTATTAATGGTAGAGGAGGGGAAAGCCCATTCTTTGAAGGAGAAGGACAGAAAGCCTCTTTCTGGGAACAGATGCAGTGGAGGCAGGAAGTAAGAAAAGGGAATAGAATCTTACAGGAGACAGGATGGGAAATAGTATAGCAAAGATAACTGTGGGAATCAGAAGGTTTATACAACATACTGATAGACAGATTGTCTCCAGAGATGGAGACAGCGAGATCGAGAAAGGGGAGAGAGGTGTCAGAAATGAATTTAGGGGCAGGGTGGAAATTGCTGTTAGTTTATCCTTCTAAGCCAGTATCACCAACACTGAGGGCTTAATTACCCTCACTCTGTTCCATTAGCCAGGCCATTTGTTTGCATTGCTGAAACAGACACTCTGTTCCAAGACACGAGAGATTCTGCCGATGCTGGAAACCTTGAGCACAGTTCACACAAAGTGCCAGAGGAAATCTGCAAGCCAGTACTAATGAAGGGTCTCTCCCTGAAACATCGACTGTTTATTTCCCTCCGTAACTGCTGACAGACATGCTGACTCAGTTCCAAGCTCTGTCATGGCAAGGGATAGAGGAAAACTCCAGACCTACACTGGACTGCATAAAGTGCACAAAAAAAGTACCGGCATTTACAATAAATAATAAACAGGACAGTAGGGCAAGGTGTCAGTCCAGGCTTCGGGTATTGAGGAGTCTGATAGCTTGGGGGAAGAAACTGTTACATAGTCTGGTCGTGAGAGCCCGAATGCTTTGAAACCTTTTCCCAGACAGCAGGAGGGAGAAGAGATTGTATGACGGGTGCATGGGGTCCTTCATAATGCTGTTTCCTTTGTGGATGAAGCGTGTAGTGTAAATGTCCGTGATGGCTGGAAGAGAGACCCCGATGATCTTCTCAGCTGACCTCACTACCCGCTGCAGGGTCTTGTGATCCGAGATGGTGCATTTCCAAACCAGGCAGTGATGCAGCTGCTCAGGATGCTCTCAATACAACCCCTATCTAATTACTATTAAAGCTGGCCCCAGTAATCGAAGCGCCTATGGCGTATGATATGGCTAATGCTGAGTTTATTCAGGTACCAGGTTTTCAGGGTTTTTAGTGTTTATTCGGCAGTCTTGCTCGGCAGTCTTCTTCATAAGAAACGGAATTTGTAAAGTGAAACACTTTGTAGTTATAGCAGAGACTGAGACACATGAGAGCAGGCTGAAAAAACGGAGGCAACGAAAGCTGCGTTCGCACGCGTCCGACTGATCCGGCCTGCATGAAGCTGCATTTTGCTCAATCCGGCCCGTGACCTAAAATGAGTTTGACACCCCTGTGCTACAACATGATCCACATCCAAAGAGAAGGCTGCTTTCCATTTTCTATTACAAGGCTCCTCTCCAACTATGGTGTTAGATCTGAAGATCTAAAGATTTAAGATTAGATCTGAAGATTAGCTTTATTTGTCATATGTACAGTAAAGCACATTGTTTACATTAAGTTAAATCAGCAAGCATTTGATTGCTGATGCTTGCTGATAAGCATCATCAAGCTCATGATAGCTGGGCAGCTGGTAAGTGGACACTTGGACAGTTACGTAGACAGATAGGGCTTAGAGGAATATGGGCCAAGTGCAGGCAATGGGACACTTTCAGGTAAGCAACTTCAATGATATGGACAAGTTGAGCCAAAGGACCTGTTTTCTGTGCTGTATAGCGCTGTGACTATCTCCTACCCCAATAAGTAGGCCCTATCTTGGCCTCATCAGTAATCACAAAACTGGAGTGCAAGAAAGTCACCCTCTATCTCATGGGACTCTGTCAGCCTACGCCGAATTTTCAGATTGATGTCAGTATGTGTGTGTACATGAATGAGTAGGTGCGTTGCCTTTGTATCTGAAGTGGAAGTAGGTAGCAGAGCGGAGTGCAGTCGTCTCGAAGAGCAGCAAGCATGAGAGGGAGAGCCAAGACAGCTGAGGACGTACAAGCAAGAGCGATCGGTTTAAAGCTGCTGGGATTCAGCAGGCAGAAGAATGATCAATTACCAGGTTGTCGTGCAAGTTGACTACAGGGAGCAGGGTATTGAATGAGCTCAGGTTTGCAGTGCCCTGTAGGTTTGCTTCTGTTAAATTAAATTAGACATCATTGGTGAGCTTTTCATCAAACGCAAGGCTTTTATAAATCAGTCAAAGTCAAAGTTTGTATATGTTACTATCTTGATATTCATTTCCTTGCAGGCATTCACAGGAAAATAAAAGGAATATAATAGAATTTAAGAAAAATATATATCAACGATGACTGACAACAAATATGCAAAAGAAGATGAATTGTGCAAACATAAAGATTATATTACTGAGTTGTAGGGTCCTGGAAAGTGAGTAAAACCTGTTCAGAGTTAAAGTGAGTGAAGTTATCTACACCAGTTCCGGAGCCTGATGGTTGTAGGGTGATAAATGTTTCTGAACCTGCTTGGGGGACCTAAAGAACCTGTACCTCCTTCCCGATGGTAGTAGTCGTGGTAGAGAGCTTGGCCAGCATGAGGAGGGTCATGTGATGGATGCTGCTCTCTTGTGGTTGCACATCATGTAAATGTATCCAATGGTGGGTCAGCATTGGCTTTGAGGAACTGGATTGTATCTGCTACTGTCTCTATCCGTCCATTCCTGAGCACTGGAATGTCCATACCAGGTTCTGATGCCACCAGCCAGGACACTCTCAGATTAAAGCAGAGTTCTCTGAACACTGTCATTCTGAGATAATATTTCCAAAAAGGTCAACTCTGTTTCTCTTTTGTGAGTCGTCATCAGAGCTTCCAATCATTTATTGAACCTCTGCTTTTAATTTTTGAAAAGTAAATGTGGTTTTGAAAACAAACAGAAAACAAACTAACTGGGCCACAGATGGGTACACTGCTCCTTCTATCCTCCTCTCACTGAGAACAAAATCTTTGTTTACTCATGTGGTTTTGACTTGAGCTATCAGCCAACATGCCAATAACTGTAGAATCTGATATCATGTCTAGCCAATGAAGGATCCCTGCCTTGTACTTCATCTACACACTCAATGCGTATTTTTCAATGCGATTCATTATTTTAGTTACCAGAACAGTTGACTTTATTTCTTACATCTTTCACATACGTGACGAGTAAAAATGTTTATGTTACATCTCTGTCTGAAATGTGCAATGTGCAAATTATAGTAATTTCTAATAAATAGCATGTAGAGTCAGATATACAACGGAACAGGCAATATAGCTTAGAAATACAATTGTGTCAGCATGAATTAAGTAGCCTGATGACCTTGTGGAAGAAGCTGTCCAGGAGCCTGTTGGTCTTGACTTTAATGCTGCGGTACCATTTCCCAGGATGCAGCAGCTGGAACAGTTTGTGGTTGGGGTGACTCAGGTCCCCAATAAACCTTTGGGCCCTTTTTACACACCTGTTGCTGTAAATGTCCTGAACAGTGGGAAGCACAGATGTGCTGGGCGGTCCGCATCACTCTCTGCAGAGTCCTGCAATTGCGGGAAGTACAGTTCCCATATCAGGCAGTGATGTAGCCGGTCAGAATGCTCTCATTTGTGCCCCTGTAGAAAGTCCTTGGGATCTGGGGACTCCTGTTGACCTTCCTCAACTGTATGAGGTGAAAAAGGCGCTGTTGTGCTTTTTTGCCACACCGCTGATATGCACAGACCAAATGAGGTCCTTGGTGATGTGTATACTGAGGAACTTAAAGCTGTTCACCCTCTCACAACAGAGGATGAGAGGTGTCCTGATAGAGGTGTATAAGAGGATGAGAGGCATTGATCATGTGGATAGTCAGAGGCTTTATCCCAGGGCTGAAATGGCTAACACGAGAGGGCACAGTTTTAAGGTGTTTGGAAGTAGGCACAGAGGAGATGTCAGGGGTAATTTTTCATGCAGAGAGTGGTGAGTGCGTGGAATGGGCTGCCGGTGACGGTGGTGGAGGTGGATATGATAGGGTCTTTTAAGAGACTTCTGGATAGGTACATGGAACTTAGAAAAATAGAGGGTTATGGGTAACCCTAGGTTATTTCTAAAGTAAGGACATGTTCTGCACAGCATTGTGGGCCGAAGGGCCTGTACTGTGCTGTGGGTTTTCCATGTTCTATGTTTCTCTCTATCCCAGATCCATTGCTGTCGATGGGGGTGAGCTTGTCTCCATTCCTCCTGTCGTCCACAAGCAGATTCTTTGTTTTTGCGACATTGAGGGAGAGGATGTTTTCTTGACACCACAGTGTCAGGGTGATGACTTCTTCTCAGTAGGCTGCCTTGTTATTATTTGAGATAAAGCCCATCAACATAGTATCATCTGCAAGTTTAATTAGCAGATCGGAGCTGTGGGTGTCGACACAGTCATGGGTGTAGAGAGAGTAAAGGAGGGGGCTTAAGACACAGCCCTGAGGGGCTTCTATGTTGAAGGTTAGAGGGGCAGAGGTGAGGGAGCACACTCTTACCGCCTGCTGGCGACCTAACAGGAAGTCCAAGATCCAGCTACGCAAGGCAGGGTGAAGGCCAAGGTCTCTGAGCTTCTTGTTGAGCCTGGAGAGAATTATGGTGTTGAACGCTGAACTGTAGTCCAAGAATAGCATTCTCACATAAGCATCCCTCTTCTCCAGATGTGTAAGGACAGTGTGTAGAGCTGTGGCTATTGCGTCATCTGTCGATCGGTTGTGTCGGTAGGTGAATTGTAGGGGGTCCAGTTTGGATGGTAGCAAGCTGCAGGTGTAATCCTTGACCAGCCTCTCAAAGCACTTGCTTATTATTGAGGTGAGTGCGACAGGACGCCAGTCATTCAGACATGTTACCTTGGTCTTTTTAGGTACAGGGACAATGGCGGATGTTTTGAAGCAGGAGGGAACAACACTGGGAGGGAGAGATTAACTGAGGAAAAGGGCGTTTGAGGAACAACTGGGTAATCCCTGCCCTCTTATATGTAGTGGTTTATCGAGATTGGTTCATCATTGTCACAAGTATCAAAATAGAGTGATATAGTTTTGTTTGAATGTCATTCAGAAAGATCATTCTATACATACTTACACTGAGGTAGAAGACAGAGGAGAAGAAGATCAGCTTTATTTATCACATCACATCACACCATCAAACATACAGTGAAATGTGTTGTTTGTGTCAATGGCCAACACAGCCTGAAGATGTCCTCAAAGGTTGCCATGGTTCTGGTGCCAACATAGTATGCCCAGAGCACACTAACTCTAACCGATAGGTCTTTGGAATGCGGGAAGAAACCAGAGCATTCGGTGGAAACCCACACTGTCACAAGGAGGATGTACAAACTCTTTCCAGGCAGCAGTGTGAATTAAACCCTGATTGCTGATTGCTGGCATTGTAATAACGGTATGCTGACTGCTGTGCTTCCATTTCATGCTGCCAGTAGTGAAAACTAAAACCAAACGGAAACAAACTGTTACAGTTACAGAGAAAGTGCAAGGGCCACGATGATGAGTTCAAGATTCATCTTTCAGCATGCGAGAGATCCTTTCAAGAGTCCACGTCTCAGTCTAAGCTGGAAGAGTATTTGAAATCTTTGATCATATAGAGAAGGCACTGGAGAGATACCAGGATTGCGGTCTCCACAAAATCCTCCAGCTCCATTAATGCACCAATGTCTATCTCCCCTCCCGGGGCGACAATCCCAGAAATACAATTCTAACTGTGCATATCCCTCCATTCCCAGCAATTACATGTGTCTGTCTAAATATTTTATAGAGGTCATTTCCCTGGCAACTTGTTCCAAGGACAGTGAAAAATATGCTCGTGAATTTCCTTTAAACTTCCACTGTCTCATTTTAAAGCTCTCTTCCCTGGCAATTGACTTTTCTACCCTGAGAAGAAGACTGTCTATCAATGCCCCTCATAAATTTATGAACTTCTATCAGGTATTCCTTCAGTACTAGATTGCTGTAGAGAAAGCAATCCACGTTTTTCAACCTATTTTACTCTCAAATCCAGACAGCATTCTGGTGAACACCTTCTGCACCCTTTTCAAGGCCTCCTCATCCTTCTTGTAATGTGGCAACCAGAACTGCATGCAATACTCCAAATGTTACTTAACATTTTATACAATTGCAATCTAACTTGTTGATTCTAATACTCCGTGCCTAAGCATTGCATGTCATGAACTTTCTTTACCACCCTATCTGCTTGTGTTGCTACTTTTAGAGAGCTATGGACTTTTGTAGGTCAATTCTCTTTCCATTAGCTGTATACTTTCCCCTTTTACTTGCAGCTATCTTCAGCCAGTGTTGATTGAATAACCCATCATGGCTTCTTCCTGAGAGCCCACCATCACAAAAGCCAGCCACTTCAATTCAATAGTTCAATCATTCCGTTTAATATCAGAGAAATGTATGCAATATACATCAGGAAATTTTTGTTCTTCGCAGACGTCCATGAAAACAGAAGAGTGCCCCAAAGAATGACTAGCAGAAAAAATGTCAGAGCCCCAAAGCCCCCCCTACTTCCCCCTTCCTATGCACAAGCACCAGCAAAGCAACAACACCCCTCCACCCCGACCCACTGCCTCAAAAAAAGCATCAGCACTCTTCACCCACCAAGCAAGCAGTAGCAGGGCCCCCAGGAAAGACCCATGACCAGCAGTACAATGAAATCTAATTGTTCACCCAATAATTTGACAAACCACACCGTCTTTCTCTCCCTCATAAAGGGGTGTCACCTTTTCACAGCGAGAGGGGAGACATAACAAAACAACTCGCTGACTTGCGACGATAAATCTGTGGTGCCGTTTTTTTCTGAGATCTCCGACTCAGGAATCAGCAGCAAAATCTGCCCCTCCAATGAGAGAAAGAAAGAGCACGATTCGCTGAGTACAGAGCCTTCGACAGCTGACTCGCCGCACCCGATGTTTCTGTTGTGCCCCACCATGCTTCAGTCAGCGTTACTGGCATAGAATCAGCACGTCCACAGGGTCACGAAGCCTCGGAACCCTGAGGGCACGCTCGGCTTCTTGGCCACATCCGAGGGATTGCCAAAAGCAGCTGGTCATGAGCCCCTGGGAGTGGGTCCCACCACCGTAGAAAACTGAAGTTTGAGTGTAACTCCAGGTCAGGGTCTTCAACAGAAACCCATCCACCCTGAAAAGGAAAAAGGGAGACATCGAAGGTCGTACTTAAGCTGTTTCCTCAGGTGAGCTTGAAGGAGTCGCTGTTAAGTGCATCGTAGCTCCACCCCTCACATTAGTTGAAATGGCTAAGATCACTGCCTACGGCAATGTTGTCTGTGATACTGAAGGTTTGAGCGTCAGAACCAGCTGCTCCTCTTAGCCTCTTGTTCTGGAGCAGGTAGCACTCTAGAATTGACTCAGCGATGTCAGGTACACCCAATCCAAAGCATCATATCTGACTGACTACTGTTCATTCATGCACGGACGTCAGTGATTGACCGTGCTGTAAAGAGGCAATTACTCACCAATAACTCGGTCACCAGTGGAATTCACCAGGACCATTTGGCTTCTGAACAGTCCAAACATAAATCAAAGAACTGAATTTTGGAGGTGATGTAAGAATGATTGACATTACCATTATTTGACTGAGGGTGACTTTTAGAGAATCTGCTAAGGGAATGCATTCTAATGGTTGGAGTCATAGCTTACATAAAGAAATATTTATTCCTTGCATTGGAGGTTCACCATGGCTAGAGTGTACTACTGAAAAAGATGAACTGCTTTTGCTCACTAAAGCTCCAACTGCAGGTCCTGAACCCATGACACGGTATGGTAGTGTAGCATTTGGCATAATGCTACTATAGTGCCAATGACCCAGGTTTGTTCATTCCCCCATGACCAAGTAGGTTTCCTCTGGATGCTCCGGTTTCCTCCCAAATTCCTCTGTCAAGAATACCACTTAGTTTAGAGCAGATGGGCAGAAAGGCCAGCGTGGCCGCGGTGTCCATCTCAATGACATACAACTCTATGACTATAAGGACATCTGCACAATCTATAGATTGTCCTCCAGGTTTCACTATCATACTTTGAAAAATATCACCCGCCTTTTGGCAAAATCCTAGAAATACCAACACAATGGCGCTTGAAAACATCTTCACTGGAGGACTGTAGAAAGTGGCTCACCATCATAAATGGTGTTTCTATATTAGGCCGTGATGCAAACAGCTACAATACTCTCCATTGGGAATCTGTAGAAGTTTGTCAAAATTTTAGGTGACGTGCTGAATCTATGCAAACATCTAAGGACGTAGAGATGCTGTCCTGTCTTCTTTGTGATAGCACTTATATGTTATCATATCAGAGGATCCGTTCTAAATAGCCTTTAGGGTAACTGCAAGTCTGTATCTTGGCTACCGCCTGGCTCACACTTGTGCTCGACAGCAGGTGCACTCTTTTTTGCTGGGGGGGATAGTTGCTTGCTGCTGCTTACGCGCGGGAGGGGGGAGCTGGGGGAGACTTTGGGGTTCTCACGTTTAACTGCCGGTCATTCTTGGGGGTACTTCTCTCTTTTTCTGGATGCTTTGCGAAGAAAAAGCATTTCAGGATGTATATTGTATACATTTCTCGGACATTAATTGGACCTTTGATCCTTTGAAATCAAATGCACAGTGAATGTTGAGGGCCATTCGGAATGATATTATGAAAATAAGACGTGCCAAAGTGCTGCTTAAAAGGTCCTGAACTTGTTTGGTCTGTGGTCTTTATGTCCAAAGTTTTATTTGTGTGCTCAATCTGTTCCTCCTTAAAAATTACACTTACTGTTTATTCCTACCAAGTCTTCCCCTTGCTGTTGACATTGTTACGGATTTCCCTGTCACTATCCCAGACCTCACAGTCAAACTTTGGCCTCATCATTTCCTTCTGCCACCAGACTATGTCACTGACTCTGCCTCGAATGTACAACCAACAACATCTCCATTCGTCTCATTCATGTCCCAACCTAACTCTTGAGGTCTCATGTTCCTCCCAACCAATATCCTACTGTCAGCCATCCCATCTTCTCAAGGGCGACATCCTCCCACCCTCATGTTACTGTACACCCTCATATCCCCATCCCAACCATACCTTCCCCAGCCATCAAGTCCACTCTCTGTACCCTAATTGTTTCCTCTACAAGACTAAGTAAATGCCTTTGCATGTTTTTTTAATATAGTGTGGTCATCTATTGTATATGGGAGCATAGAAGGAGACCAGATATATCACCAAAGACGCTTGTAAATTTCTACAGAAGGACCAGGAAGAGTATTCTTAATGATTGCAGTGCCTCATGGCATGGAGGCTTCAATTTGCTGGATTGAAAGAGATTGCAGAGGCCTAGCCTCAGCCAGCTCCATCACGGGCACAAGGAGGCAACATCCATCGTTAAAAACCCTCACCGACTGTGAAGTGCCCTTTTCTCATTACTGCCATCGGGGAGGAAGTACAGGAGCTTGAAGACCCACGCGCATTTTTTTATGAACAGCGACTTCCCTTCCACTGCCAGATTTCAGAGCATTCCACGAACCTATCAACACTACCTTGTCATTCATCTTGGCGCTATTTCTTTTTAAACTTTCAGGTCTTGCACTGCTGCTGCTGCAAAACAACAAATTTCACAACATATGAACATGACTCTGATTGGGAAATAAGGCCAGTAGTAGGTCATTCAGTCCTTAGAAAGTGATGATGTTTGATCATACATCTCAGCTCCTTATCCTGCTGGTGGATAACTTACATTTCCCCTTGATATACCCCATCTGACAGGTTGCTCAATCTCTCAGTTGCTCATATCCCTTTAAAACCTCTTTGCACCCCCATGCTATTACTCACATTTACTTTTAGTTTCACTTCATCAACAAGCTCGGGAAGGGTGAGCTTTGGTCCCCTCAGTTTTGAGCCACAAACACCGTAGAGTACACTCAATGGCCACTTTATTAGGTACACGTGTACATTTGCCCATTATTGCAAATATCTAATCAGCCAAACATGTGGCAGCAACTCAATGCACCTGACCACAAGTCCCTACAAAGGATTGTAAGGACTGCTGATTATTGTTGATATTAGAGATATTTATCAGGAGCTCTGCGTAGAGCATTGGTAGAGCATTGTTAGTGATCCCTACCATCTGTCCAACTATCTTTTGGACTCCCTACCATCAGGGAGGAGGAACCATGGCATTAGGACAAATCCTATCATGATGGGAAACAGCTTCCTCCACAGCTCATAAGACTCCCTCCTGCCACCCAGGTCTCATCATCTGTGAAGCACCAGTAACGTTATACTGTTTACTTCTTAACTTGTATTGTAAATGTACCTTATTATTTTTAAAATTTATTAATGATAACATATTACTTCATGCATTATGTGTGTGAGTTATACCTACTGTCCTGAAAAGGGGTCTCGGCCCAAAATGTCGACTTGTTTCTTCATTTCCACAGATGAAATGATTTCCTGCTGAGTTCCTCCAGCATTTTGTGTGTGTTGCTTTGGATTTCCAGCGTCTGCAGAATTTCTTGTGTTATATGTACTGTGTTGTACATCCTGGTCCAGAGGAATGTTGTCTCGTTTGTTGGTATACATGTATATAGTTGAATGACAAGCAACTTGAACTTGGAAAGCATACAGACATGGTCAAGATGTTCAGCTGTTTAGACCAAACATCAGAATGGGGAAGGAAAGTGATCAAAGTGACCTTGACTGTGGACTGGTCATTGATACCAGACAAGATCTCAGAAACTACTGATTTCCTGGGATTTTCACACGCAATAGTCTTTAGAGTTTACAGAGGCAGGTGTGAGAAACAAAAAACATCCAGCAGCTCTGTGGGCAAAAATGCCTTATTAATGAGAGAGATCAAAGGATAATGGCCAGATTGGCTCAAGCTGACAGAAGTGACAGTAACTGAAATAGCGGCATGTTACAATACAGGGTGACATCCTTGTATGCACCGCACTTCAACCTTTGAAGAGAGTGAGCTACAGCAGCAGTAGACCACATACACTCTCTGGCTGCTCTATTAGGTACAGGAAGTAAGACAAAGTAGCCACTGGGTCTATTCCTATTGGGCACCAAACAGGAGCAGGCCCCTCAATGGCTCTGGTGAGGTGTGGAAGAGTCATATTGCTTATAGCATAAATAATACCCCAGAGATTGCAGAGAACTCCTTTCACTCTGTTTCAGACAGAAACAGGAATATTTTTTATCTTGCTGAGGAAACACCTTTTCATTTAAGTCAAGGTCTTATCTGAAGGAAAGCGCTACCAACAGTGAGGATCTTACAATGAATTCCAAAATGTGAGCCAAAGTTTTCTGATTGAGAGGCAAGCATTTTTAAAACGGGATTGTTTTTTTAGATATTAGAGTGCCAAGGTAGCATAGTAGTTAGCATGGCCTTGTTATAGCTTGGGCCCCGTTGGAGTTTGGAGTTCGATTCCAGCGTCATCTGTAAGGATTTTGTACGTTCTCCCTGTGGAACATGGGCTGCCTCCGGGTGCTCTGGTTTCCTCCCACAGTCCAAAGATTGTAAATTGTCCTGAGATTAGGCAAGTGTTAAGTAAGTGGGTTGCTGGACAGCGAACGGATAGGCCTGCTCACTTCTAAATTTAAAAATTAATGAATTAATTCATTAATTTTGCACTGTGAAGGGACGGATGGCCTGGTCAATACAGAGTCTGCTAATTGCTTTGAAGTACTTTTGAAGTTTATAAGTAATATGGCTTTCAAAGCTGTGTGGGTGAAGGCATTTTGGTTTCTGGAAAGCAGCAGAACATTTTAAAGGCTTTCAAGAAAGCCTGTTCTTATTATCAGAGAACAAATTTTATTTTTGGTTTCACCTCTGGTAATGTGTGTAATAAATCAAATTTCTCCCAGTGTTTTTTTAGCACCATGAGGGGAAAGAAAAGAATCATTTCTCACTAAGTGCTTTTAGTCCCTGCGAGGTAGTCCCACGGGCTTTGTCTAATTCCCAGTAATATCCATTGTCTGGAATCCATGGCTGAATGCCATGTTTTAACTTCCCTCCTGCGAACACATGGACTGCATCATTGCCAGTAAGAGACAGTTAACAAACAATAAAATGCTTTGTCATAACTTCCAGCAAGTAACGTTAACTCTTTACTTGCTGATAATCTGTAGATCTGATTCTAGAAAATTTAGGTTATGAGTGCAGATTGAGATCCTGTTAGCCTCCACCGTTCCAGAAAAAACAGCCCAAGTTTGTCCACTGAAGTTTCATCAATACTCAGACTGAGATAAATGAGCAATGGATAGTTGTTCTGATCATCTGAAACATCAGCTCATCTTCCTGCCTCACAGATGCTGACTAATCGGCTGAGAAAGTCCATCAATTGTTATTTTATTTTGGATAATTCACATCTGTAGTTTCCCGTTTTTTTTCCTCTCAAATCAACATTTCACACATTTGTTTCAGCCCGGGGTGAACCGTGTGTGCAGAGATTTTGGACGACGTAAAGCACCTTGACCAGGCACAAAGGGATTGCAGCAGTGTGATATTGAAGCAATTGTGTACTAAAGCTGTTGACAGCATGCGTGAAATGTTGACAATGATGAAATGGTTTGTGGGGGAACTGAGTCAAGGTGGAAATTTTTCTTGTCTCATCTTGTTGCAGGGAGGTTGGTGTTCTAAGTTTCCACAGTTCTTTGCGAGAACCCAACTCCCAGGCCTGCTGTAGTGCTTTCATCAAAGGAAATCTACCGTTCACTGCTGTTGGGCCTCTGAGGAAGAAAAGTCCTTCGAGGAAGAGAGTTCTAAAGATTCATGGCCAGTGACAGAAAAATAATCAGCTCAAGTCTGTCTTTAATAGGTGACTATTATTAAACAATGAACAATTCTAGATTTTCCATATCCACTCCTTCAGGCATTCAATGTCCATTTAGAAATCAGATGGCAGAGGGGAAAAAATTCTATGGTTCAATCAGGTCGCCCCTGACACTTTTAAGTTACTTCTTATATTGGTCCTGCACACCTTTTCTAAAATGTTTCTGATCCATTAGCATCCTGCCTTAAATGAGAAGACTAATAGATCCACAGCACACCAAAAGAGAATAAATACTTCTCAGTGACAATGCAGTAAAACTTGAAACCCAACTTGTGCTGGCTGAATATGCAGCCCAGAGCTAACTCAGCCTTCAAAGGAAGAACTGGCCAGTTCTTCAAGTGATACTTAAAAAAATTTCTGCATGTCTCACCACCTCACTGTACAGTAGGCATCAATGTAGCCACTGCACCTAAGGTGGACTTTGCAGATAATTTAGGATAATTCATCGGGTTGGGATCATCACATGAAGGAAGTAGGGCATTGATTAGAGTTTTAGGAGTATAAGGATGAGGATCGAGAAGTCACCAGTCTGCTTTGCTGTTTTATAGGATCATGACTAGGACTATTTGTCAGTGTTTGTTATTCTTGACTTTTGGTTTATTTTTATAATACTATTGTACTTCTTCCCCTCTGCCATCCAATTTCTAAATGAACATTGAACCCATGAACACCACCTCACTACTTCTATTTTCTGTTTTTGCACAACCTATTTAACTATTTCATATACTTATATACTTACTGTAATTCAGGTTTCTTTTCTCATTATTAAACAATGAACAATTCTGGATTTTCCTACATCTACTCCTTCACAATACCGTAGGATCTTATATGTTTCAATCAAATCACCTCTCATTCTTAGAATTTCCACCTTATACCTTGTCCAAACTCCCCTCATTCCTGATCTTAGTCCTGTATGCTCTCCCGGTGATCACATGTTCAAGATTCCTCCCACATCCCAAAGACATGTGGGTTAGTAGGTTAATTGGTCACACGGGTATAACTGGGCAGTACAAGCTCATTGGACCAGATTAAAACTCAAACATTATTAATGTACCTGCCTCAAACACTTCCTCTAGCAGCTCCTTCCATATACAGGCAGCCCCCCGGAAAAAAAATTTTGCTGCTCAGGCTCCAATTCAATCTTTTCCATCTCACCTTATACCCATTTCCTCCAGTTCTTGATTCCATTACCCTGCAAGAACTGTAAAATGAACTTTTCTATATACTTCTATGCAATACTTCCAGAAGATCACCTTTTCCTCTTGTATTCCAATCAATGAAGTCCTAGCTTCCTCAATATTTCTATATAACTCAGTGCCTGGAGTTCTGTCAACATCCCCGTAGATCTTTTCTGCACTCTTAGCAACTTAATGGCATCTTTCCTATAGCAGGTAACCCAAACTGAACACAATATTCCAAACATTTGAGATTCTACAGATGGTGCAAATCTAGAGCATAATTCTGGATGCACCTATTGCAGTCTGACTTCCCATTCCTGTTCCAATACGTCTGTCTATGGCCTTGTCTACTGCCATGAAGAGGCAACACTCAGGGTGCAGGAGCAACAAACGTATTCCGGCTGGGTAGCCTCCAAACTGATGGCATGAACATCAATTTCTCTAACTTTTGGGAACTCCCCCCCCCCCCACCATCTCTTTATCCATTTCCCCCACTCCCCAGCCCTTCTCTTTTCCTCACCTGCCCATCACCTTTCTCCAGTGTCCCTCCTCCTTCCTATTGTTTCATGGTCTACTGTGCTCTCCTTTCAGATTGCTTCTTCTTCAACCTCTTCCACCTATAACCTCCCAGCCTCTTACTTCATCTCCCTCACCCACCCATCCACCTTCCATCTTACCCGGTCTCATCTATCACCTGCCAGCTTGTACTCTTTCTCCTCCTCCACCTTCATTTCCTGCCTTCTTCCCACTTCCTTTTCAGTCGTCATGAAGGGTCTCAGTCCAAAACATCAACTGTAATTCCCCTCCATAGATGCTGCCTGCCCTGCTGGGTTCCTGCATTACTTTGTGTGTGTTTCAAATACATCCTACATCCTGATAACAGCACATTTGGAAAGAGGTGAAATCATCGGACAAAGTCAGCATGGATTTGTGAAAGGAAAATCATGTCTGACAAATCTTATAGAATTTTTTGAAGATGTAACTAGTAGAGTGGATAGGGGAGAGCCAGTGGATGTGGTATATTTAGATTTTCAAAAGGCTTTTGACAAGGTCCCACACAGGAGATTAGTGTGCAAACTTAAAGCACACGGTATTGGGGGTATGGTATTGATGTGGATAGAGAATTGGTTGGCAGGCAGGAAGCAAAGAGTGGGAGTAAACGGGACCTTTTCAGAATGGCAGGCAGTGACTAGTGGGGTACCGCAAGGCTCAGTGCTGGGACCCCAGTTGTTTACAATATATATTAATGATTTAGACAAGGGAATTAAATGCAGCATCTCCAACTTTGCGGATGATACAAAGCTGGGCGGCGGTGTTAGCTGTGAGGAGGATGCTAAGAGGATGCAGGGTGACTTGGATAGGTTAGGTGAGTGGGCAAATTCATGGCAGATGCAATTTAATGTGGATAAATGTGAGGTTATCCACTTTGGTTGCAAGAACAGGAAAACAGATTATTATCTGAACGGTGGCCGATTAGGAAAAGGAGAGATGCAACGAGACCTGGGTGTCATTGTACACCAGTCATTGAAGGTGGGCATGCAGGTACAGCAGGCGGTGAAAAAGGCAAATGGTATGTTGGCATTCATAGCAAAAGGATTTGAGTACAGGAGCAGGGAGGTTCTACTACAGTTGTACAAGGCCTTGGTGAGACCGCACCTAGAATATTGTGTGCAGTTTTGGTCCCCTAATCTGAGGAAAGACATCCTTGCCATAGAGAGAGTACAGAGAAGGTTCACCAGATTGATTCCTGGGATGGCAGGACTTTCATATGAAGAAAGACCGGATCGACTAGGCTTATACTCACTGGAATTTAGAAGATCGAGGGGGGATCTTATTGAAACGTATAAAATTCTAAAGGGATTGGACAGGCTAGATGCAGGAAGATTGTTTCTGATGTTGGGGAAGTCCAGAACGAGGGGTCACAGTTTAAGGATAAAGGGGAAGCCTTTTAGGACCGAGATGAGGAAAAACTTCTTCACACAGAGAGTGGTGAATCTGTGGAATTCTCTGCCACAGGAAACAGTTGAGGCCGGTTCATTGGCCATATTTAAGAGGAAGTTAGATATGGCCCTTGTGGCTAAAGGGATCAGTGGGTATGGAGAGAAAGCAGGTACAGGGTTCTGAGTTGGATGGTCAGCCATGATCATACTGAATGGCGGTGCAGGCTCGAAGGGCCAAATGGCCTACTCCTGCACCTATTTTCTATGTTTCTATCCTCACCAACATCTTTCACAATAAATTGCTAGTTGATGAGTTAATTAGGTTCACAGTAGGATTAAGTGTGTCCCATACTAAGGAACTGAGGTCCAGAAGACCCAAGTGGTGAATGTAAATAACAATCTCCTGTTAGTCACATCCAGGGCCAGACTGATTTAGTTAAAGCCAGTAAAAGGCTCTGCCTATAGAAAACCTCTAGTAGAAATGAGCAAGGAAAGCTGACAAGATATACAAGAGCCCGTGCAGTTAGTAGTTGTGAAATCTCCCTAGCACACCATATCCTGGGCATATTTGTTATATGTTGTGTAGGGTTTGATTCACCATTACTGAAGTAATACCGCTTCACTTGCACACAGCCCCAAAGATGTTGTAACATGGTAGTTACATTTGAAACATCATATATTTTAACTGTAATATAACTAACATTTAGCTACGACTCACCTCAGTGGGAATACTCTGGCAAAACTTGGGCATACTTAAACACTACTGATACAAGAGACTGAAAGAGCTCAACACTTTTAAAGGCCGTCTACAGATGAGAACATCCTCACTGTGTGCTATGGAAGCTGCACTGTGGCGGCCCAGAGAGCTCTGCGATGTGTGGTTAAAGCTGCCTGATGCATCACCATCAAGGACATATCTACAGAAAGGTGCCAAGAAAAGCCAGAAATATCATGAAGGACCACACCCACCCTGTTCACGGACAGTTTGTTCCACTTTTGCAGGAAAGAGGCTGCCTTGCCAAGAACACTGCAGACAAAAACGATGACTTCCCCCAGCCTTCAGCTGATCAACACCTCAGAATCAGAATCAGAATCAGACTTTAATCGCCAAGTACCTATGCACATACAAGGGATTTACTTCCGGCAGATGTTGTCTCTCTGCTCATACCAATAATAATGATAAATATAAATGAAAATATAGATTATACATACAGGTAGTGCAATCCAAGTAATAGTTAGCCGACAGTTAACCGGCAGTTAACTGTTCAGCAAAGTGACCGCAGTAGGGAAAAAACTTCTCCAGTGCCTATTAGTCTTAGTCTGGAGGGATCTGAAGCGCCTACCAGACGGAAGCAGATCAAACAGTCCGTGCGCAGGATGGGAGGAGTCCTTTATGATGTTCCCCGCCCTCTTCTTCAACCTGGAAGAGTACAGGTCCACAATAGAGGGCAGGGAGGCTCCAATGATGCGCTCGGCAGCCCTCACTGTGCGCTGTAGTCTGGTTCTATCCTGCTTGGTGGCGGCTCCAAACCACACAATGATGGAGGTGCACAGGACAGACTCAATGACTGCAGTGTAGAACTGCAGCAGCAATTCCTGAGGCAGACCGTATTTCCTCAAGAGCCACAGGAAATACATCCTCCCATTAACACCCTCCACCACTACATACACATCACCTAGTGTCACTTTATGTACATATAATCACTCTATGTCTATAACAGTTACTTCTACATTGTGCTTTATAGGATTGCTTTTATATTTATATTTATTGTGGTTATTATTAATGTGATATTATGCTCATTGTGTTTTGTAATGCTGCATCGGAGGCGGAGTAGCAATCATTTCATTCTCCTTTACCGTCTTGTAAAGAGCGTTAATAAAATATCTTGAATCTTGATAAGTCACTTCAAAAACGTTCACAAAATCGAAATGTGACATCCTAACCAGCTTATAAGGTTATGTGACTTCTCAGCACGCAGCAAATTACTGAGCATCTTGCATCTGCCCTGTTGAGGCATAGAGAGGTCACGTATAAACATCAGACTGAACTCCCAGAGAGAGAAAAAAATCCACCAGCACATTCAAGTAACATCCATCCTACCTACAGGGAAAGCCTTCGAACCGCACAGACATCACAGAAATGGGCATGCGAGCAGGTCTCCCCTGTGAGACTGCATAATTGGATTAAAGGGCAGAAGAAGGAGCACTCAGCTGAGATTCCTGAGGCAATGAATCGTGTCTCTGTTATACTGTCCCAGCTTTTAATTTGCCACTTCAAGCTCAGCAATTGATTTCAATATATGCATGGGAACTCGGACTTCACTCAAGTACTGTGAGCAATCAGTGACTCAGCAGATGCAGTACTACTGACTTGAGTCAGGAGAACATCTACTCAGGTAAAGCCTTTGCTGGTCCAATTAAGTCAAGCATCCATGGGTTTGACGCCCACCTCAGAGCTCGGTGCAAGGCTCAGAGCAGGACCGAGAAACAATACCTGAATTGAGCCTCTTGTGAGATACCAAGGGAATGCTGTACTTCTGGTTGGCAAGATTTTGCCTGTTTTAAATCAAATCCCTCCTACTTTACTTGATATACACTCAGTGGTCACTTTATTAGACACACCTGTACATTAATGCAAATATCTAATCAGCCAATCACATGGCAGTAACTCAATGCATAAAAGCATGCAGACATGGTTAAGAGGTTCAGCTGTTGTTCAGACCAAATATCAGAATATGACAATGTGGTGTAAGTAACTTTGACCATGGAATGATTGTTAGTGCCAGACGGAGTGGTTTGAGCATCTAAAAAACTGCTGGGATTTTCACACAAAACAGTCTCTAAAGTTCACAGAGAATAAAGAAAGAAAAAACATTGAGTGAAAATCAGTTCTGTGGGCAAAAATGCCTTGTTAATGAGAGAGCTCAGAGGAGAATGGCCAGGCTGGTGCAAGCTGACAAAATGTGACAGTAACCCAAACAATGACACGTTACAACTGTGGTGTGCAGAAGAGCGTCTCTGAATGTCTAACACTTCAAACCTTGAGTAAATGAACTACAGATGCAGAAGTCAACACCATGCTCCACCCCTGTACCTAATAAAGTGGACACTGAATGTATGTAGTTCCATTAACACTGTCGAAAAGTAATGAGCGAGTAAAGCAGCTCTCCCTGCTGTTTTGCCCAATCTTTATCCTTCAGTCTGTATCAGTTATATGACTTCAAGATTCAAGATTGTTTATTGTCATTCTTCAGAACACAAGTGCAAAGGAGAACAGAATAATTGTTAATCCGGATCCAATGCAGTATAAAAAATCACAATAGTTATAAAGAACACAATAATAAATAAATAAATAAAGAATGAACGAATAAGTAAATAAATAGATACATAAATAACCAACCAAACAAACAAACAAATAAATAAATAATACGATCCTATAAAACACAGTGTTCCGCACATAGACTGATTGCATGCATAAAAGGTAATGCTCGGTGATGTATATGTATGTGAAGTGGAGAGGTGGTTTAGTGGGTTAGTGGGTGGAGATGTTTGAGGGAAGTAACTGGTCCTGCTGTTGATGCTGGATAGCCTCTTCCCTGATGGGAATAGGACAAACAGTCCATAAGTGGGGTGGGCGGGATACGTCATGATCTTGCTGACCCTTTTGCAGCACCTTTATGTATTTATGTTCTTGATGGCGGGAAGGCTGTTATCACACTGCTGCTCATGGGAGCTTATGATGCATTTACCATTTTATTTTATTATTGGTTTATAGGAGGCAGTAGTCACCAGACAGGTCGTTTTCCATCCATTCTGCACTCTGCTTGCTTTGCCATTTCCAAGTGCAGTTAAGACTGCACTGCACTGATGGCTCGATGGTCACAGGTAGAGGGTCCATTTTCTTCTCTCAGTATTACGTGCAGTCCTGGTCACTTAACTAACAGGGAAGATATCAAAAAGACTGAAAGAGTGCAGAGAAAATTTGCAAGGGCATTGCCAGGAGATGAGAATCTGAGTAATAGGGGAAGGTTGAATGGCTTAGGACTTTACTGGAGAATTAGGGAGCTCTCATAGAGGGTTACAAAATTATCAGGAATATAGAAAGGGTAAATAAGAATAAAATTATTGTTACTCCGGATCAGAAGCAGCATAAAATAAACCACAATAAGCATAAACAACACAACAAAGCAGGCTTTTTCCCCCGGAAGCTGGGTGAGATTAGAAGTAGAGGTCATAGTTTTAGGGTGAAAGGTGAAATATTTAAAGGGAAATTGGGCTGTATCAGCAAGCAGAGGGCGCGGAGCAAACTGTGAGCTTAAGTAGTGAGTGCAGGGGCATTTGCAATAATTAAAAGCAGTTTGAACAGAGAGTTTTATGGAGGGCTGTGGTCCGGGTGTGGGTCGAAAACAGATTGCCATGGACTGAATGGGGTCCTCTTTGATTCTGTGATCTCAGGGAGCCAAATGGATTTTCAGCATTCTGATCATTTCATAGTCATCATGATTGTTACTAATTTAGATTTCAATTCTATTTAATTGCTTGAATTAAATACCCCTCCTGCTTTATTGCAATAAAACATCTTAGACAAATACTTGCCGCTGCTGCTTGAATCCGGTGAACAAATTAATTGAAAGCGTTAACATGAAGATAAAGGTGCCACGCCCATTCCCACCTCACATTTCGAAATGGGAGCGCAAGAGGCAAGGGGCACAATGGTTCAGGTGGTGTCCTACTATTTCGAGGTCAACGAGGTACAAAGAGTTAATACTGGTGATACTGGCAATGCTTAGGTTCCTGAAGTGCATCAAAACACACACCTGCTCTTAAAGTATATCCCACCTCTGTCTCGTTAAGCTTTCAGGCCTCTGACTAATGCAGGAATCATTACTCCCACTGCTTGAGCTTGACAACTCTTACTGTTCCTGTTCTGACCAAGCCCTTTGTCTAGTCCAAGTCCTTATCGCCCTCAAGTATTTGCTGAGCTGTTTTGTTGCTGGGATGTTTCTGATGGGTGTCAACAGAATGATAGATGGCAGACTCATCATGCCACCACATGATTTCTCTTACTGCTTTGATATGCCTTGGTGAAGCTGCGTCTGCAGTGGATGGGAGGGTCAGAGAGCTTTGCTGTGGCTGGACCTGCTTTCTGTTAATGAAAAGCCTTCTTGTTTCTAGGTCTTACAATTCTGGATTTACGTCCATTTAAAGTTAACTCTTCAGTACTAAGACATATCACACATCCCAGGCCTTATTTCTCTCTCTCTCTCTGCAGATACTGTCTGACCTGCTGAGTTTTGCCAGCATTTTCAGAAGCTGAGGCTTTAAAAGGCATTGTTCAGACCACATCTACAGTATTTTCAGCAGTTCTGGGCCCCTTATCTAAGAAAGGATGTACTGGTTTTGGAGAGGGTCCAGAGCAGGTTCATGAGAATGATCCTGGGAATGAAAAGGTCAATGTAAGACAAGCTTTTGATGCCTCTGGGGTTGTACTCTGGAAGAATGGGGGGGAGGGGGGATTTCATTGAAAGCCCTAGACAGAGTGGACCTGGAGAGGATCTTTCCTATTGTCGGGGAGACTAGGACCAGAAGGCATAGCCTCAGGATACAAGGGTGCCCTTTTAGAAAAGAGTTGAGGAAGAATTTCTTTTGCCAGAAGGTGCTGAATGTGTGGAATTCAGTACCACAGATGGTTGTGGAGGCCAAGTCATTGGGTATATTTAAAGCGGAGATTGAAAGCTTCTTGGTCAGTAAAGGCGTCAAAGGTTACGGGGTTAAGGCAGGAGGAAGGCAGAGCAGGCTCAATGGGCCAAATGGCCTAATTATGTTCCTATGTCTTATGGTCTTTCCTCTTTTTACTGAGGGAGTGCTGCTCCGTCAAGGATATAAACTTCCAGGTGAGACTTAAGAACCTGTCTGTTTCCTCTAATGCATGGTCAAAGTCCCACAGCATTATTTTGAAGGAAAGTAAAGAATTCCTCTTTGATTCCTACACAATATTTATTCCACAATCAGTTACACTGGGACAATTGCCAGTTTACTGGAGAATGAATTTTGCAAACTCGTATTGCACTAATTAGACTTTAATTGTCGCCATTGCCCTCTTGGAGCCTCCAGTGAGGGTGAGGATACTATGGAAATGCAGATCATTTTTTAATTAATTTGGTGATGGGATATGATGCACAGATTGATCTCCATATATTGCTTCCCAAGCTCTTTGGACTGAACCACTGTTGTTATCCAGGTTTTTAGGACAGAGCCTTTTTGACACTGGGATACCAAGGTCTATGGAATTCTGACACCGAGGAGTTGAGGTAGGTCAGTCATGATCTCACTGAATGGCAGGGCAGGCTCAAGGGGCTGACTGGTCTAATATTGGCCCAATTTTCTTGTTTTCTTGTTCATGTAACAATCCCCAGTCTGAGGCAATCCCCAGTCTGATTAGTTTATTTGTTTTTTGTTAAGCCAAGTCTGCGTTGGCCAGGAGTCTATGGGAACTCGCTGCTTTTGTTTTGACTAATGCTAACTGTTCTCCAATGTTTGATAAAACAGTATTTACCCAGGAGAATCTTGGCCCAGATTTATGTTCAGAGGTCTTGGTATGAGTTTGCCAACAAGTTATGACTGACTGCAGTGCAGCATTCACCCTGAAGAGGAGACACAGAGTCTGCAGATGCTAGAACCTGGAGAAATGCATAGACAACTGGATGAACACAGCGAATTAGACAACATCTCCGTCAGGAAATGGACAGTCAATGTTTTGGTTCACTGTGTTCAAAGGCCAGTGATGCAGAAATTGGAAGATGGACATCTGAAGTCCAGGTTTCCACTCTGCTTGAAGCTCAGTGATATGGATGAAGGGCATCTGTGGATTTCGGGCTGCTCCAGGCTGGTGGGTCCCACTATCAAATGTCCATGCAAGCAGGAGGCATGAGGGCCCAACAGTTGCCGAGCCTAACATTCAGTGTCCCTTCATCAGCTAGTCTGGGGTCAATACTGAAGATCAAAGCCAAAGGCCAATTCAAAGTCTCGAAGTCAAACCCAAATGGCTGAAGCTTGGAGACTGGGGGCCTCTCCTAGAGTTGGAGGGCTTTCTTTGTGCGTGTGGTGGTGGTGTGGGAGTGAGGAAGGGTGAATTGTTCTGCTGTTGTTGTTTTGTTGCAAGTTGTGTTCAGTTTTGTTGTGTTCGCTGTTGTTCTACCGAGCATTGTGGGCATGATATGTTGGCACTGGATCATGTGGCCATTTCCCACCATAGCTGCTACCTGACCTGCTGAGTTTCTCCAGTGTTTAGTGTGTTATTCGTCATGCAGGGCAGAAGGATTGCATATTAATGAAGAGTATCAACATAAAGGAGAAAGAAATAAACAAGATTATGGAGAATGGAAACAATGTGTAGAATGTGAAGCCTTCCTCAGCAGAAAAGCTTATGAAAGGTTCAGAGAGCTAGGTAATGTTAGAGATCTAGAAGATTATAAGGCTAACAGAAAGGAGCTAAGGAAGGAAATTAGAAGAGCCAGAAGGGGCCATGAGAAGGCCTTGGTGAGCAGGATTAAGGAAAACCCCAAGGCATTCTACAAGTATGTGAAGAGCAAGAGGATAAGACATCAAAGAATAGGACCTATCAAGTGTGACAGTGGGAAAGTGTGTATGGAACCAGAGGAAATAGCAAAGGTATTTAATGAAAACTTTACTTCAGTATTCACTATGGAAAAGGATCTTAGTGATTGTAGTGATGACTTGCAGTGGACTGAAAAGCTTGAGCAGGTAGATATTAAGAAAGAGGATGTGCTGGAGATTTTGGAAAGCATCAAGTTGGATAAGTCACTGGGACCGCATGAGATGTACTCCAGGCTACTGTGGGAGGTGGGGGAGGAGATTTCTGAGCCTCTGGCGATGATCTTTGCATCATCAATGGGGACGGGAGAGGTTCTGGATTGGAGGGTTGCGGATGTTGTTCCCTTATTCAAGAAAGGGAGTAGAGATAGTCCAGGAAATTATAGACAAGTGAGTCTTACTTCAGTGGTTGGTAAGTTGATGGAGAAGATCCTGAGAGGCAGGATTTATGAACATTTGGAGAGGTATCATATGGTTAGGATTAGTCAGCATGGATTTGTCAAGGGCAGGTCGTGCCTTACATGCCTGATCAAATTTTTTGAGGATGTGACTAAACACATCGATGAAGGAAGAGCAGTAGATGTAGTGTATATGAATTTCAGCATGAAGGCATTTGATAAGGTACCCCATGCAAGGCTTATTGAGAAAGCAAGGAGGCATGGGATCCAAGGGGACATTGTTTTGTCGATCCAGAACTGGTTTACCCACAGAAGGCAGAGAGTGGTTGTAGACAGGTCATACTCTGCATGGAGGTCGGTGACCAGTGGTGTGCCTCAGGATCTGTTCTGGGACCCTTACTCTTCGTGATTTTTATAAATGACCTGGATGAGTAAGCAGAGGGATGGGTTAGTAAGTTTGCTGATAACAGAAAGGTTGGGGGTGTTGTGGATAGTGTAGAGGGCTGTCAGAGGTTACAGCGGGACATTGATAGGATGCAAAACTGGGCTGAGAAGTGGCAGATGAAGTTCAACCCAGGTAAGTGTGAAATGGTTCATTTTGGTAGGTCAAATATGATGGCAAAATATAGTATTAATGGTAAGACTCTTGGCATTGTGGAGGATCAGAGGGATCTTGGGGTCCGAGTCCATAGGACGCTCAAAGCAGATGCGCAGGTTGACTCTCTGGTTAAGAAGGCGTAGAGTGTATTGGCCTTCATCAATCATGGAATTGAATTTAGGAGCCAAGAGGTAATATTGCAGCTATATAGGACCCTGGTCGGAACACACTTGGAGTACTGTGCTCAGTTCTGGTCACCTTACTACAGGAAGGATGTGGAAACCATAGAAAGGGTGCAGAGGAGATGTACAAGGATGTTGCCTGGATTGGGGAGCATGCCTTTTGAAAACAGGTTGAGTGAACTCGGCCTTTTCTCCTTGGAGTGACGGAGGATGAGAGGTGACCTGATAGAGGTGTATAATATGATGAGAGGCATTGATCATGTGGATAGTCAGAGGCTTTCTCCCAGGGCTGAAATGGCTGCACAAGAAGCCACAGGTTTAAGGTGCTGGGAGTAGGTACAGAGGAGATGTCAGGAGTAAGTTTTTTATGCAGTGAGTGGTGAGTGCGTGGAATGGGCTGCTGGCAACGGTGGTGAAAGTGGAAACAATAGGGTCTTTTAAGAGGCTTTTAGATAGGTACATGGAGCTTAGTAAAATAGAGGGCTGTGGGTAACCCTAGTAATTTCTAAGGTAGGGACATGTTTGGCACAACTTTGTGGGCCTAAGGGCCTGTATTGTGCTGTAAGTTTTCTATGTTTCTATTTTTGCTATGTTTCAAAACAGACTGATTAGAAACACACGCAAAATACTGTAGGAACTCAGCAGACCAGGCAGCATCTATGGAAAAAAGTACAGTCGGCATTTCGGGCTGACATTTCTCTTGTTTGAAACTGATTAGAAAGGCTGGCTCTTTTATAGGAGAGAAACTGGACACACTGGAGGCTGTGGTAGAACCAAGGACCCTACAGAAAATCCTGGCAATTCTGGACAATGTTTCTCACCCTCTGCATACCCCCCTGGTTGAATATAGGAGCACTTTTAGTAATAGACTAAGACAACTGCGCTGCTCCGAAAAGAGCTACAAAAGGTCATTCTTACCCTCAGCCATTAGGCTCTATAATGAGTGAACCTCTAGCTGGGGAAGTGATGACCCCTCCTGTTAGACTGTTTGTGGTAACTCATTTTTTTATTCTTACTTGTTCTCTAATATTTTTATATCTGTGTACTCATAATGCTATTGTGACACTGTAATTCTCTTTGGGATCATTAAAGTATCTACCTGTTTAGCTATCTGAAGATCGTTAAGCAGGAGTATGTAGGTGAGTATTTGATGGTCTGTATGGATATGATGGACAAAGGGGACTGCTTGTGCCTCATGACTCCATGACTTTCTACAGCTCTAAAGACAATAGTTATGATATGAGCTCATTCTCTCCCTTTCTTTATAGCAATGGTAACACTTCAATATGAAAGGGAAACAAGATGAAATCCCCCACTGGTCTTTAAAAGCCTTAAGCTTGTTTTCAGATTCCTCCTATCAGTCACATCACAAAGGTCTCATCTAGCAACAGCTCCAGAAGCATCTATGGCTTATGGCCACGGTATCTTTGCTACAAAGTCATCAGTTATTAGGTTATAATTCTTCTCTAGGGACTTGTGCATGTACAGGATCTGCACTACTATGGGAGATACCACCTGATGGGTTAGATATTAAACTGAGTGACTCTCCCCTCGACTGGGAGGATAGAAAGGGTCCTAAGGCACTGACGACAAGGCACTTTGGTTAACATTCCTAAGCCTGACATTCTGCTGTCTCTATTGGAACTGGAATCAGAATTGGTGAATTATTTTCACATGTAACAAGATTCAGTAGGAGACTTGTCTTGCATAATTTTCATACAGATCAAATGCATTGAGGTAAAACAGTAACAATGCAGACTAAAGTATATCAACTACCGAGAAAGTGCAGTGTTGGTAAGCAATAAGGTGCGAGGTCATAATGGGTTAGATTGTGAGGCCAGGAGTCCTTAAGGTAACCATTAACAATCTTACAGCATTGGTGCAGAAACTGTCTTTGAGCCTGGTGGTATGTGCCTTCAGGATTTTCGATCTTCTGCTTGATGGAAGGGAAGAGGAGAGAATGTCTGGTTGGTAGGGTCTTTGATTATGCAGCTGCATTACTGAGCCAGGATCTTGCTGTGCATAAACTGGCTTCTGCATTTGTCACTGTACAGCAGTCAGTACATTTAAAAAGTTTAACTGGTTTGGTTTATTATTATTATTATTATTGTCACATGAAATGAGTTTGTCTGCATGCATTCTGGACACCCCACTCCATGCGTAATTGCATCAAAGTAGTAAACGGAAGACAGAATGCAGATTATAATGTTGCTGTTCCAGAGAAAGTGCAGTGCAAACAACATGCAAGGTTCACATCAAGGCCGACTGGGAGATCAAAAGTTTATCTTTTTGTGTGAGAGGTCCATTCCAGGGTACCTGATAATGGTGGGATACAAGTACCCTTGAATCTCTGTAGGATAGAAGCTGTAAGGTATTTTGAGACAGTTTTGCTATGAAAATGAAAATTTCTTCCTTTTTTTTCTCAGGTTGACACAGAAGAAACCTTCAACGTCAGCAACAGGCAGATACTAACACCTTCAACATAATGAAACATCCCTAAAGTGTTCCCAGCCCCCAAACGTGTTAACAAGTAAAACCTGACACTGAGCCTAATGAAGCTCATTTAGGGCAGGTTGCCAGAAGATGGCACAGAGAGGTAGAATTGAAAAAGAAAGAGGCAGAGGTGAAGAGTGTGGGATCTCTCTCTCTCTCTGTCTCTCAGTGCTGCTGGAATATGTTACTGCAAGTATGGATTGGACGATGGACTGTGGACATTTTCAGTCCTATGGTTTTTATATTCTGTGTTTTGCTGTGTGGCACGTTTTGTTCATTTTTTTGGTGCCTGAGGAGGGGGTTTGTGGGCTGATGTTCTTGTTACATTTTGTTTGTTTTTTGCGTGGGACATAGGGGTTTGGGGGGAGGATTGATTACCGCATTCCTGTTCTTTTTTTGTGTGGGGGGAGTGGGTTTGATGTATTTCTTTGAATGACTTGGTGGTTTTCTCTGTTTCATGGCTATCTGGAGAAGATGAATCTCAGAGGTGTATACTGCAATTTTACATTGATAATAAGTGAACCTTTGAACCTCCAAGTTAGGGAGGTATAGAAGTATGTAATATTAGGAAAGGCCTATAAGGTCAAAATCGTTTTCCATATTAAGTGCATTAAAGTCAAGATGGCATTGGTTTGAGGTGAGGTATAGGAGATTTAAAGGGGATCTTAAAGGTAAATTTTTATATGCAGATATCTGGAACATGCTGTCAGAGAGGGCTGGAATCAGATACAATAATAATAATTGTTATTTTATTTTATTTTCATTTAGAGACACTACATGGTTACAGTACCTCATGGCCCAATGTGCCTGCGCTACCCAATTACACCCACATGACCAACTAAACTGTACATTTTTGGACTGTAGTAGGAAACAGGAGTACCAGGAGGAAACCCATGCTGACACAAAGAGAGCCTCCAAACTCCTCACAAACAGTGACAGGAATTGAACCCGGGTCATTGGTGCTGTGCTGCCCCAAAAATCTGCAATGGCTGGTATTTGAACTTGGTCAACTGCTTGGAAGGCAGCTATACTCACCACTATAGCACCATTGCTCTGTAAATGTTGTTTAAGAATCTGTGATCTATATTTTTATGGTGTGTTTTCAGGCCGATTGAGTCATCTGGCGCTTTGTTGTCTCCAGGGGTTCCAAGCAAGGCGTGCGGCCTCAAGGCCAAGAAGCCTGGAAATGGTGTGCAAGCCCATGATCAACTCCAGTTCTCACCGATCTCACTGATTAAAGCATCAGGAAAGGTTGAAATCATCGAGGTGAGAGCAGAAGGCATTGGGTGTTCAGCGCCGTCCAGCAGCAGCTCACTCAAAGCTGCTGGAGGAAGGTGCCATGTGATCCCTCTCTGCCTTGATGCTGTTGGAGGATGGTGTCGGAGTCCTGGGTCTGGGGCAAGGTTCAGTTGACATGGTGTGTGGATTCAACTCTGTAGTTCACATGATGTTGTGTTTCTGCTTTCTGGTCGCTGTTTTGTTTTTTTGCTGTTTTGTGCGAGTTCGATTAGGGCGGCTGGCAGATAATGAACAAAACATTGCTAGATTGAACTGAACTGGGCTAAACTGAATAAAATAAATTGAGCTGAACTGAATACGCCTAGACTCTTTTGATGCCTTTGAGCATCAATGTTTTATATTCAGTGCTTTTTGCTCTTTTATTTTGTCATTTGCATGACGTGTGTGTGTGTATATGTGTGTGTGTGTGTGTGTGCGCGCGCGTATGTGTGTGTGTGTGTGTGTGTGTGTGCGCGCGCGTATGTGTGTGTTAGGGGGGTCGATGTTTTTCTCTGAATGGGTTCCATGGTTTTTTTTTGTTTTGTGACTGTCTGTGGAAAGACAAATCTCAGCGTTGTGTACTGAATACATGCTGAATGTACTTTGATTACATTCCTAATGGAGGCAAATGGGCTTTGTGTCAATTGGCAAAACAGTTGGCTTGGACATGGTGCATGGCACTCCTCAGGAAGTCCATCGTAATTTCAGAACCTGGGGCTGTCCTGGTGGAGCAAGTATAAAACTGGTAAATGATTAAGGGATAGCGAGGAATACAGAGATGGACAGGAATAGATATGCTAGAGCAAGAGGGGCATGTGAACATAGAGGCATTTGAAAATAAGGATAAGAAACTTGAAATTGAAGAACAGCAGGGGAATTCTCCATGGTTTTCATATCACTCTAAAGTGTTAGCATTATCATGAAGAAAGGGAGAGATTGAGTTCATATCATAACCAATCTCTTCACGTTGGTGTTCACAATTAGTAGCCAACTCTAAGGCTAACATTTAATTTCTCAGAATCCAAGAATAGCAAATCTGAGCTGCGTATTGAGTCTAATTTGTCGAACTGTTAACTTAATCGTTAATGATAAATATAACTTTGTTTAAAGGAATTAAGGAATGAGATGATGCAACCAGTTTCAGTACAGACTTGAGTCAACTGTTTTTTGAAGATTTCTCGTTTTGAGAATAAACATTTTTTTCTTCTTGTCATCTGAAATAAATTATTCAATGCACTAAACACAAGCAACAATTTGAGCTTGGGTACAGTACTATCAGGACCTTCCGTTCCCACAGATTACCGACAGGAATCCATGTTAGAAAAGCTTCCTGTAAATTGTTTTGTTCAATAATCCAGAAGCAGCTTGCAAACTTTGGGTGCGCGAGGTTAGTGATTGCTTTCTTTCTTTAAGAAATGCAACTGCATTGCACCTGTTGCAGAGAATCACTTCCAGAGTTCATTGACGTGTTTGATAATTAGCATTAAAATGCTAGGTCTGATCTCCTTTGCGGTTTCCCAATAGGTGGCCAGTTTATTAGGTACAAGTGTTCACCTGCCCATTAATACAATCACGTGGCAGCAACATTGAGATATGGTCCAGAGGTTCAGTTGTTGTTCAGACCAAACATCAGAATGGGGAGGAAATGTGATCCAAGTTACTCTGGCCAGGGAATGACTGTTGGTGCCAGACAGTGTGGTTTGAAAATCTCAGAAACTGCTGATCTCCTGGGATTTTCATGCAAAACAGTCTCTAGAGCTTATAGAGAAAGGCGCGAAAAACTAGAAAACATCCAGCAAGCGGCGAAGTCTCTTTGCTAATGGAAGAGGTCAGAAGAGAGTGACCGGGCTGGCTAAAGCTGACAGGAAGGTAACAGTAACTCAAACAACTACATGTTACAAAGATGGCGCGCAGAAGAATGTCTCTGAATGCTGAACACATTGAGCCTTGAAGTGGATAGGCTACAGCAGCAGAAGACCACGAGCATGCACTCAATGGTTATTTCATTAGGTACACAAGGTACCCAATAAAGTGCCAGCTGTGGGTGTAGTAGGTATCATGAAGGTTAATTGGCTGATATCTGGAGCTCTGGATGATGAGCTGAAGACATCAGTTTAAATCCTGTCACAGCTGCTAAGGATTTAATTTCAGACGATTAAGAGGATCATTATAGAAGATTCAACTCCTTCTTTCCCAGAAGGCCATAGGTCTAATTACCTGGCTGGCCTACAACTGACTCAAAATTCACTAACATGACTGTTTCTGCACACCACGTCAGTTCAGCTGCAATAAGACATCAGCAATAAATGCTGGTCCCCAGTGTTATTAACTGGATAGTAACATCTCACCAGGTGATTAAACTCTATTGTCCTCTATTGTCAAAATGCCCATTCCCATTCTGATATGTCTATCCATGGCCTCCTCTATTGTCAAAATGAATCCAAACTCAGGTTGGAGGAACAACACCTTATATACTGGCTGGGTAGCCTCCAACCTGATGGCATGAACATTGACCTCTAACTTCCATTAATGCCCCTCCTCCCCTTCTTACCCCATCCCTGGTATATTTAGTTGTTTGCCTGTTCTCCATCTCCCTCTGGTGCTTCTTCCCCCCCCCCTTTCTTTCTCCTGAGGCCTCCTGTCCCATGATCCTTTCCCTTCTCCAGCTCTGTATCACTTTCGCCAATCACCTTTCCAGCTCTTAGCTTCATCCCACTCCCTCCAGTCTTCTATCATTTCGCATTTCCCCCTCCCCCCACTACTTTCAAATCTCTTACTAACTTTCCTTTCAGTTAGTCCCGACGAAGGGTCTCGGCCCGAAACATTGACAGCGCTTCTCCCTATAGTTGCTGCCTAGCCTGCTGTGTTCCACCAGCATTTTGTGTGTGTTGTTAGGTGATTAAACAAATGTTATCTACAGGTGATCATTCTATTGTCATGTTCTTGCCATGAAAAGGTAAAAATGCAGAGCTGCCAAGGTTTATTCTTTGACTGAAATACTAAGGAATATAGCATTGAAGGAAATGTGGAACTTGTTAACACAGGCTACTGTGGTGCCAGAATGTTGTGTGTATTTAGGGCAGAGATTAATAGTTATTGATTGGATATGGCATCAGAGGTTACTTGGGAAAAGTTGGGGAATGGGGCTGAAGGGGGGAAAAGGATCAGCCATGATTGAATGGCAGAGCAGACTCAATGGGCCAAATGGCCTAAATCAGCTCCTATCTCTTATGGTCTTACAGTCAATATTCATTATATTCATCAAATGTTAAGGTTTATTGGTTGTAAAAACATCAGATGTGGGAGCAAAATAAAAGACAATGAATGATTATGTGGTCCGGGAATTGGGAGTCTATTGGGAATTGTTTTGAAACTGAACTGGGGTGGCAAAACTTTGTGCTGCACATTTAGGGCGACCAATATTGATGGGGCAGAGTGGGAGGAGGCAACAAGAAAGCTACATGTGGTAGGTCACGTATGAATTTTCAGAAAGATATCCCAGAGGGAGGAACCCATATTAGTCATAGGTGTATAATACCCGTTCAGGTTCAGCTCTCAAAGTGAAGTAATAGTGTACTAAATCACTACAGCACAGAACAGGCCCTTCAGCCCATCTACTCTGTGTTGAATTATTACTCTAGTCCCATTGAGCTGCATCCAGACTTCTTCCGCTGACTCAGGTTCTCAAGTCCCGACAATATCCTTGTAAATTTCCTCTGTGTTCTTTCAATTTGATTGATATCCCTCTGGTAGGTAGGTGAGGGATGTTTACAACATTTCTTTTTGCTTTCTGCATAATGTTATTTTGGAAGTTAGCCGCACTTGAAGTATTACGTTCCAAACATTCCACATGGAGTATTTTCAGTTCCGATCGCCTCACTATAGGGAAGATGTGAAAGCTTTAGAATGGGTGCACTTCCCAGTTTCGGGGGCATGTCTTATGAGGAAAGGCTGAGTGAGCTATTGCTTTTCTGTTTGGACCGAAGGAGGAGGACAGGCTACAATAGAGTTGTGCAAGATAACATAAGGCATAGACAGAATAACCAGCCAGTGAACTTTTCCCATGGCAGCAAAGGCTAATACCAGAAGACATCCTTTTTAAGGTGAGTGGAGGAAGGTTTAGGGAAAATGTCAGGAATGAGTCTTTTTTTTACACCAAGAATAATAAGTACTGATGGTGGCACTGGTAGAGTCTGATATATTAGGAACATTTAAGGGACTCTTAGATAGGCAAATGAATGACAGCAACTTGGAAGGTTATAGGCTATGTAAGAGGAAAGGATGAGATTGATCATGGAGTAGGTTGTGGGCTGAAGGGCCTGTACTGTGCTATACTATTCTATGTTCTCAACACACACGCACACACACATTTTTGACACAGATTTGATGGGTTGAACGTAGAGATAATGTTTGCCATGGAACTAAGAGTCACAGTCTCAGAGTAATGATTAGGCCAGTTAGGATTAAGGCCAAAAGAAAGTCAATAAATTGGTTTATGATCGTCACACTTAGCAAGCTAGAGAGAGAAACTCTCATGCCATCCATACGGATAATTTCATCACATCAGTACATCGTGGCAGCAGAATGGAAAAGCAATGAAAGAATGAGGATTGTGGTGTAACATTTACAGAGAGAGTGACGTGCAGCTGACAATAAGGTGCAAGGTCACGCAGAGGTGGATTGTGAATCCATCTCATCGTACAAAAGGTCCACTCAAAAGGCCTTAGGGCAGAAGATGTCCTTAAATCTGCTGGTATGTTCTTTCAGACTTTGTATCTTCTGCCTAATGGGAGGGAGGAGAGAAGACAATGGTTGTGGTGGGCGCGGCCTTGGTTTACACTGGCTGATTTACCAAGGCAGCAGGAAGTGTAGACAGGGTCTATGGAGAGAAGACTGATTTTCACAACGTGCTGAGCTCTGTCCACAACCTTGAAGTTTCTTGCAGTCTCGGACAGAGCGGCTGCCATACCAAACATTGATGCATCCCAATAGTATCTATAAATATAGTTGAGATTTAACCAAGACATGCTAAATTTCTTCAGCCTCCTAAGGGATTAGAGGTGCTTGCTAATGGCTTCTACGTGGTTGGACCAGGACAAGCTGTTGGTGATATTCACTCCTAGGAACTTAAAAGCTCTCATCCTCAGTACCGATGACATAAACAGGAACATGTGCATTCTCCCCCTTCCTGAAATCAGCTCCTTAAGTTTGTTGGCATTGAGGAAAAGATTTGTTATGACACCATGGCACTTGGTTAGATAAGATGGTGAATCTATGAAGTTCTTTACCTTCTTCTTGGAAGTCCGTCAGGAACGACGATGGCATCGATGATGCCTCTGTCGAGAGCAAAGCCTGAACTGGGAAGCGCAGGTGCGCCTGCAGGTCGGGCACGTGATGGCTATTGTCTCTCCTTGTGGCCCTGCCACTTTAGATTGAGGTCCTTCAGCCGCTGCTCTTCGAACGTACTGGTGTCTTTGTAGACTGCCAGGCACTGGTCTTCGGCCAAGACTTCACACCCAGTCACAGGGATATTGAATGCCTTCAAGGACACTTTCATGCAGCCTTTATAGTGACTTGTGGGGCGTCTCTGCTTTCTGGCGCTGAGTGCCAGCTCGGAAAAGAATACCATCTTTGGAAGGTGGTTATCATCCATCCGGACCACATGTCCAACCCACCGAAGTCGAGCCTTCATGATCAGTGTTTCATGACCAGAGTTCTTGGTCCTTCATAGCACTTCCGTGGTGGGGACTCTGTCTTGCCACAAGATCTTGCGAAGGCATCACAGGTTGACCTGGTCAAGCATCTTGATGCATCTGCAGTACAGGGTCCATGTTTCACAGTCATACAGCAGAGAAATAAGGACAACTTCTCTGTGGTAGACTGCCATCTTCAGTCTTTAGCCGGATGCCACGTTCTCCCCACACACACGTGTCCATAGCCTACCAAAGGATATACCAGCTTTTGCAAGACTGTTTGAGACCTCTCAATATAGACTGCTGGAGGAGGTGAGGCAGCTTCCCAGGTAGGTGAAGGTGTCACCATTGTTGAGCTGTGTGCCTTCACTCTCAATTCGTGGTACCGCAGGGTTGGTATGGGGTGCGGGCTTAAGTAGAACTGCTGTCTTTTGTAGGCTGATGCTTAGGTCGAATTTTCTTGCTGCCACAGCGAGGCAGTCAGTGAGCCCTGCAGGTTCCCATTCACAGTGAGCTGCAAGAGTGCAGTCATCTGCAAAAGAGGAAGTCTCGTACTATTGCTTCCAGTACTTTGTTCTTGGCTATGAGGTGTCACAGATCAAAGATGCATCCATCAGTCCTGTAGCGAATTGTTATTCCCGCATCAGTCTGTGAGAGAGCAGAAAACAGCATCGTGGCAAACAGCAGGCTGAACAGAGCAGGCGTGAGGACACAGCCCTGCTTGACACCATTAGTTACTAGGAAGGGGTCAGGGGTGCAGCCATTTTCGATGACCCTGGCCGTCATGCTGTCGTGGAATCACCTGACAACGCTGACCAGCCTCTGGGGGTGGGGGGGGGAGGGGAGAGGGCAGCCTAACTTGGTAAGGACATGCCAAAGGACTGTGCAACTGATAGTATTAAATGCCTTCATCAGGTCCAGAAAGAGGATGTAGACGTTCGGGTTTTGTTCCTGGCACTTCTCTCGTATTTGTCCGACAGCAAACATCATGTCCACTCTTCCCCTGTTAGATCTGAAACCACACTGGCTCTCTGAGAGAACGTTATCAAGCAGGTGACAGGTAATCCTGTTCAGAATGATACGGACCATGATCTTCCTATCTATGCTTAGGAGAGACATGCCTCTGTGGTTGTCACAGGATGCCCTGTCGCCCTTATTCTCGTACAGGTGGATGATGTTTGCATCCCTAAATTCCTGTGGATCTATGAGTTTATTTTCATTAGAGAGTTGTGGACTCTCAGATAAAGTTCATTCAAACCAGAACTTTGGATGTAACAGATGGACTAACCAACCTGCTGGAGGAATGATGGAGAGAGATGGTCAACAGCGCATGTGATCTGAGGCAGGATGTCAGTCCGAAACATCAACACTTTGCCTCCAGAGATGCTACCTGACCCACTGAGTTCTTGCAGCAGTTGTTTTATTCTGCTCCAGATTACAGCATCTGCAATCTCTTGTGTCTCCACACAACAATAGATTTCTGGGCGGGAAGATGGTATTGGGATTAAAGTTTAGCTGTGTCCTCAGTGAATGGCAAGGAAGACTCAAGGGGCCACGTTACCTACTCCAGCTCCTTCCTCTGATTTTCTGAAGCATAGAATGACGCAGGTATACTTTTTAACCCTTTCATTGCTGGTGCTCTACCAAGTGTTAAAGAAATCAGTCCCACAGCTCTGTTGTATTCTTTCCAAGGCATTTTTTTGTTTTTACTTCTGATGGTCTCCCGCTAAGTTCAAGCCTCTGCCAAGCTTTGACATTCAGAAGGAAGGTTGATAGTATTTATTTGATGTACCGCGTGGACTAGGCCCTTCCGGCCCTTTGAGCCGAGCTGCCCAGCAATTCCCCGGTTTAATCCTAGCCTAATCACAGGACAATTTACAATGACCAATTAACCTACCGAGCAGTGCGTCTTTAGGAGGAAACTGGAGCACCCGAAGGAAACCCTTCTGGCCACGGGGACAATGTACAAACACCCTACAGGCAGAGGTGGCAAATGAACCCGGGTCACTGGTACTGTAAAGCGTTGTGCTAACCACTACACTACTGTGTTCTTGCATTCTTATCTTCTTTCTACTGATACTTATCTAGCTTTCATGTAAAAGTATCAATGCTACTTGTATCAATAGTTGCCTGTGGGAAAGTGTCCCACATTCTCACAAGTTTTTAAGAGTTAGGAAGTCTCTGCAGAGTTCTCTGCCGCTGATATAAGCGACTGTATTTGCTGATTTTTTGTGTCTAACTAATGAATTGACTGTTTTGACAAGGTAACATGAAGGACCAAGGAGGATAGTATATTTAATATAGGCAGCTGACAAGAATTTTAGCAGCCGGTCTGACAAAGTTCCCTGTGTTAAGTTGATCAGGACAGTAATTAGAAATGGAGTCAAACGGAAAGTTGTAAATTGGGTCCATTATTAGTGTAGAAGTAGGTTTAGAGTTATAAAGTCATAGAGCACAGAAACAGTGCCTTCAGCCAGAGTCCACATTGACCATCAACCACCTTTAGTAATTACGTGTTCATGCCATTTTATTCTCCCCACATTTTCAACAATTCCTTCCAGATGTTGCCATTAACCTATGCATTAGGCCCAATTTGTAGCGGCCAGTTAATCTACCAAATGCCCACCTTTGAGATGTCACAGTCAGAATCACTGACACATTCGTGAAATTTGCTCTTTTGTGACAACAGTACAGTGCAAGGCATAAACATTTACTGCAAGTTACAAAATAAACAAGCAGATTGATAGATAGTGCCAAAGAGGGATAGCGAGGGGGTGTTCATGGGTTCACGGATCTTTCAGAAATCTGATAGCAGAGGGGAAGAACCTGTCCCTAAGATGTTGGGTGTGGGTCCTCCGTCTCCTGTACCTCCTCCCTGTTGGTAGTAATGAGGAGATAGCTGATGAGGGTCCGTAATGATAGATGCCAGCTTGTTGAGGAGCCTCCTGTCATTGATGGTTGGGAAGATTGTTACCACAATGGAGCTGGCTGAATCTGCAACCTCTGAGTCTCCATACCAGGCAGTGATGCAACCAGTCCATAGTACATTTGCAGAAACTTTCCAGTTATTCTTGACATATCAAATCCCCTCAAACTCCTAATGAAGTATTGCTGTTATTAGAACAATAGAACATAAGAAATAGGAGCAGGCCCATCTCGTCCATTGAGCCTGTTCTGCCATTCAATAAGATCATGACTGACCTGGCCATGGACTCATCTCCATCTACCTGCCTTTTCCCCACAACCCTTTATTCCCCTACTATGCAAAAATCTATCCAGCCTTGTCTTAAATATATTTACTGAGGTAGCCTCCACTACTTCACAAAGCAGTTCCTCCTCATCTCTATCCCAAATCTACTCCCCTGAATCATGAGGCTGTGTCCCCTACTATGAGTCTCACTTACCAGTGGAAACAACTTTCCTGCCTCTATCTTATCTGTCCCTTTCATAATTTTATATGGTTCTATAAGATCTCTTCTCATTCTTCTGAATTCCAGCAAGTACAGTCCCAGGTGACTCAATCTTTCTTCATAGTCTAACCCCCTCATCTCTGGAATCAACCTGATGAACCTCCTCTGCACCGCCTCCAAAGCCAGTATATCCTTCCTCAAGTATGGAGACCAGAACTACACACAGTACTCCAGGTGCAGCCTCACCAGTACCCTGTATAGTTGCAGCATGACCTCCCTGCTCTTGAATTCAATTCCTCTAGCAATGAAGGCCAACATTCCATTTGCCTTCTTGAAAGCCTGCTGTACCTGCAAACCAACCTTCTGTGATTTAAGTAATAATCTGATCTTCCATTTCTCCTTCCAAAGTGGATGGCCTCGTATTTCCCAACTCCATCTGCCAGATCCTTGCCCATTCACTTAATCTATCTATATCTCTTTGCAGACTCTCCATATATTCTGCACAATTTGCTTTTCCACTCAATTTAGTGTATTAAGCAAACTTAGATTACCTATACTCGGTTCCCCTCTTCCAGATTGTTAATGTAATCCGTGAACAGTTGTGGGCTCAGCATTGACCCCTGCGACACACCGCTCACCACCTAACTATATTGGCTATACCCATACAGTCATGCCGAGACCATGAAAACCACATGGAGGCAAACATCAGGCCTGAACTCTGAATCTCTGTGCAATGTGCTACCGTTCCATCCATGTGTACCAGTTGTTCTGGCTACTGGATGTCTGCTTGTAGGGGGCCAACTGTTACATTTTTGATTTTATTTTATAGTAGATAATCATGAATTAAATAAATGGGCCATTGTTATGAAATCTGAAGGTTTTACAAAAATAAGTGGCATTTATGTTGACTGGCATTGACACAATAAGTAGAATGGCCTGTGTTTCTTTCATCAGATTCTCCTATTCTTGCAGCTTTGCAATAGATATTTGAAGAACTGGAGTATCTTTACAGTGCATCCGTATCAATACACTCAAAATGCTGGAGGAACATAACGGGTCAGGGAGCATCTGTGGTGGGAAATGAACAGACACCGTTTGGTGCTGCGACTTACAAAGAGACTGATGAGGAACATTGGCCTGAAATATCATTTGTTCATTTTCCTCCACAGTTGCTGCCTGACCTGCCGAGTTCCACCAGCATGTTGAATGTGTTGATCCATATTTCTGGTGTCTGCAGTCTCTCTATAATGCATTTGCCAACTGACAACTGATCTGCATGGTGGCACAACTTGTCTAGGTGCTGCCTCACAGAGAGCCAGCCTCAGTCCTGTCCGCCGCTGCTCTCTGTGAGGAGTATGCAAGTTGTCCTTGTGACCGTGTTAGTTTTGTCTGGGTACTCCAAGTTTCTCTCACATCCCAAAGAAATCAGGTTAGTCAGTTAAATTGCTGCTGAAAGTTGCCCTTTCCGGATAGGTGAGTGGTAGAATCTGTGCAAATTGATGAGAATGTGGAGAACATTAAAATAAAATGATTAATGTAGGGTTGGTACAAATGGTCAACATGGACTTTGTGGGGAGAAGGGCCTGTTTCTGTCTGTACCTACAACTGCAAGGCTGTGACTGGAGGTGTGCCTCAGAGGATGGTGCAGGGCTCATTGTTGCTTGTATTCACCCTCTTGGAAGTTTTCATGTTTTATTGTTTTACAACATTGAATCACAATAGATTTAATTGGGCTTATTTTGATACTGACCAGCAGGAAAAGATTCTATCCTGTCAAAGTGAAAACAGATCTCTAAAAAGTCATCGAATTTAATTACAATTATAAAACACAAAAAAATTGATTGCGTAAGTCTTCGCCCCCTTTAATATAATACACCAAATCATCACTGGGGCAGACAATTGGTTTTAGAGGTCACATAATTATTAAATGGAGATCTGTTTTTGGAGAACTGTGTGAAGTCAAGGTGTTTCAACTGATTGTGGTAAAAATGCACCTGTAACTGGATGGTCCAACTGCTAGTGAGTCAGAATCCTGGCAAAAACTAAGTTGAAAGGAGACAAAAGAACACTTCAGGCAACTCCATGAAATGGTTATTGAAAAGCACAAGTCAGGAGATGGAAACAAGGAAATTTCCAAGTCACTGAATATCCCTTGAAGTCCAGTTAAGTCAATCATCAAGAAATGGAAAGAATATTGCACAACCATAAATCTGCCTAGAGCAGGCTGTCCTAGAAAACTGAGTGATTTTGCAAGAAGGGGACTAGTGAGGGAGGCTACCAAGAGACCTATATCAACTCTGGAGGAGTTAGAAGCTTCAGTGGCTGAGATGGAAGAAACTGCGCATACAACTGTTGCCCGGGTGCTTCACCAGTTGCAACTTTATGGGAGAGTGGCAAAGAGAAAGCCACTGTTGGAAAAACTCACATGAAATCTCAGCTAAAGTTTGCCAGAAGGCATGTGGGAGACTCTGAAGTCAGCTGGAAGAAGGTTCTATGGTCTGATGAAACCAAAATTGAGCTTTTAGGCCATCAGACTAAACACCATGTTTAGCATAAGCCAAACTCTGCACATCATCAAAAACACACTATCTCCATTGTGAAGCATGGTGGTGGCTGCATCATGCTGTGGGGATGCTTCACTGCACTAAGCCCGGGAAGGCTTGTGAAGGTAGAGGGTGAAATGAATGCAGCAAAATACAGGGAAATCCTGGAGGAAAACTTAATGCATTCTGCAAGAGAACTGCGACGTGGCAGAAGATTTGTTTTCCAGCAAGGCAATGACTCCCAAGCATAAAGCCAAAGCTACACAGAAATAGATTAAAGACAACAGTTAACATCCTGGAGTGGCCAAGACAGAGACCAGACCTCAATCCAATTGAGAATTTGTGGCTGGATTTGAAAAGGGCTGATCAATCACAATCCCCGTGCAATCTGACAGAGCTTGAGCGTTCTGTAAAGAAGAATGTGGAAGAATTGTAGTGTCCAGATGTGCTAAGCTGATAGATCCACACAAATTCAAGGCCATAATTGCTGCCACAGGCACATCTACTAAATACTGACTTGAAAGGAGAAATTGCTTATGCAATCAATTATTTTGTGTTTTATATTTGTAATTAATTTAGACAAATTTGTAGAGATTCACTTTGACATACAAGAGTCTTTTTCTGTTCATCAGTGTCAAAAAAAGCCAAATTAAATCCACTGAGTTTCAATATTGTAAAACAATAAAACATAAAAACTTCCAAGTGGGGGGGTGAATACTTCTTATAGGCACTATAGATCAACAACTTGGATGAGAATGTAAAAGGAAGGCATGGTTAGTAAGTTTGCAGATGACACTATCATAGATGGATTGTAGATGATGAAGAAGATTATTATCATGAATTACAATGAGACTTTGACTAGTGGGGTGAATGAGCTGAGGAATGGCAAATGCAGCTTAATCCAGGTGAATGAGAAGTGTTGCATTTTGGCAGGTGTAGAGAAGGTAGGACTTTCACAGTAAATGGCAGGGACCTGGGGGTAGGTGCTGTAGATCAGAGGGACCTTGGAATTCAAGAGCATAGTTCACTGAAACAGAAGTTACAGGTAGATAGTTTGTTGAAGAAGACCTGGTATGTTGACCATCAGTCAGGGTTGTTGGGAGTTAAGTTGAAGTTATACAAGATGCTGATGATGCTGCAGTTTGTGTATTGTGTTTAGCTTTAGTCACCCTGCTATATGAAATGTAGAGGAGGTTTGATCTAAAAGCAGAACAGCAGAGATGATTTAGCAGTAAACATTATCTTACTAATAAACTGCAAAATAACAAACCACGAAGGGCCGCAAAGTAAGAGAGAACAGATACTTAACAGGGCAAGGCAACAAAGTAGCTGAGGGCTAGGAACAACTGGTTGAAGCTGGCTGGTTTGAATGAGTGAACAAGGACTGCTGCTAGCAACTGTATTTAAATCTGTTGCAGGCAATGATGTGGCAATGAGTGGCGGGTGACTCCTGTTTTCTGGGTGGAGAATGGGCAGTGTCTGCCTGTTCAGGGCGTTCAGAACACTGCCCAATCCCCATGGCCCAGGATGGTCTAAGTGGGTTCGGTGGAACTCTTTGATAAGCGATGGATCCAAGATGAAACAGGACAGCCCCTTAGACTTCTCCTCTGGTGCATAACCTTTCCAGTTGAACAGATACTGGTCAGCCCCTCCACAATGAGAAGAATTCATCAACGTGCAAACTGTGTGCATTGGACCACCTTCCACCATCCTGGAGATGCAGACTCAGGTTGGTTGGACAATGGACTTCAGGCAGGACACATGAAAGGTAGGTATGATCCTGAGAGACAGAACATGACTGGATTGATGTGACGAGTGATCTTAAAGAGACCAATGAACTGGGGCGAGACTTGCGAGAGTCAATGCGCAGGGGCAGATCTCAGGTGGACTGTTTGTCATGGTCCCCAGGCAGGAGTAGGCTGACTGGACACCAACAGTGGCAGTAGACACAGCTGGCAGCTAGGATGGCCCTTTGTGCCCACTTCCAAGCATTCTGTAATTGGCAAACTCGGGCCCTGGCGGATGGGTCTTTTACCGTTGTCTCCGTCGTGGGGAACAATGGGGCTGGTAGCCATGAAGCACTTCAAAGGATGACATACCTGTGGCAGAGGAGGTGTGCAGATCATGGGACCGGTCAGCCCAGGGCAGATACTTCTTCCATGTGAGGCAATGAAACATCACAGATAGTTCTCCACTTGGCTTCTTCTGACTAGCCGTTGGTCTGCGGATGATAGCGGGAGGACAAACTCACTGAGCTGCAGAGGAGGGAGCAGAAGACTCTCCAGAATTGTGGGCCATGATCCAACACAATGTCCTCTGGAAGCGGCGGAGGTATCCTACATGTTAGAGGACCAGCCCTGGTAACTCAGCGGCTAACAGAGTCTGGGGAAAACAATGAAGTGATCCACCTTGGAGAACCACTTCACCACTGTCATGATCACCATGGCCCCAAAGGAAGTTGGCAAACCTGAAATGAATTCTATGGTGATGTGAGAATATAATCATCGAGGGACTGGCAGAGCCCACAGGAGCTCTGTTGGTTGCAGGAGCGATGAACTGACATACATCATTGATCATGGAGGGCCAGCAGAACTGGTGTTGCAGAAAATTCAAGGTCCATTGTGCATCTGGATGGCCAGAGAAGGATGAGGAGGGGGTCCACTTGACTGCTTCAGAGCACACAACCACCAGCATATACACACGGTTGTCAGGCATGGTGGCCAGGGAAGGCTCATGCTGTAGGGCCTAGCAGATCTGGTTTTCTAGGTCCCAGGTGAGTGGGGTGAAGATCTGAGTGGATGGAATGATGCAGTAAGAGACAGTCTCCATCTTAGCTCGGTTGAAGTATTGTGACGTGGCATCTGCCTTAGTGCTGTTGGAACCAGGTCAGTAGGAAATGGTCAAGTTGAATTGCTCAAAGAAGAGGGCCCAGCAAACCTGATGTGGGTTGAGTTGATGCATCTGTTGAATGGCTGTGATGTTCTTGTGGTCAGTCCAGATCAGGAAGACCTCAATGATTCCCATCAGCCAATGTCTCCATTTTTCCAACGTCCATTTGACGTTGAGGAGTTCCCTGTCTCCTACTCCATAACAGCACTGTGTAGAGTTGAACTTGTGCAAGAAGGCATGAGGGTGTGTCTTCACTGGGTCCTCATTGGGAGATGATGGCCCAGGCACCCGTGTCAGATGCATCCACATCTACCACGGAAGGTTTGGATAACAAAGAATGGTTGTGAAGCATCTCTTGAACTTCTTGAAAGCTGATCCCCAGTAGCAGACCAGGTTATTCATGAGGTAGGTGGTCGGCGAGGGATATGAGAGAAGCTGTAATTTGGCTGTAGTTCCTGATGAAATGGCGGTAGACGTTGGAGAAGCCAAAGAAGCGCTGTAGATGTTTGATGGAGCTCAGTCAGGGCCATTCAATAATGGTACACATTTTCTCCAGGTCAATATTTTTGCCTTAGGTGAAATGGCATAACCTGGGAAGAAAATGACTGAGTTGTGGAGCTTGCATTTCTCTAACTTGCAGAAGAGTTGGTTTTCAAGGAGAATCTGAAGGACTGGACGGATGCTATAGGTGTAGTCTTGGGGGTCCTTGGAGAATATGAGGATATTGTTGAGGTAGATGAACACATAGTTGTGTAGCATACCTCAGAGGATTTTGTTGATGAAGGCTTGGAAAATGGGTAGACTGTAGGAAAGTCTGAAAGGCATTGCCAGGTATTTGTAGTGGCCAGTGGGTGTTATGAACGTCATCTTCCACTCATTCCCCTGGCAGATGTGGATCAGGTTATATGCACTCCAAAGATCTGGTGAAGATCTGGGCTTCATAGAATGCCTCAACTATGCTATTCATCAGGAGGAGAGGGTAATGGTTTCTCAATGGTGATTTTGCTGTGTCCATGGTAGTCAATGCTGGTACAAAAACCCCCATCTTTCTTTTAGAAGAAGAAGAAGAATCCTGCGCCAGCTGGGGACTAGAATGGTTGAATGAAGCACTTCGGTGATGTAGTCGTTCATGGCTTGATCTCGGTAGGGAGAGGGTGAACAAATGACCCTGGGGAGGGATGGTGCCCCAAGGAGGTTGATCATGCTCTTGTCTGGTCTGTAAGGCAGCAGCTTGCTGGTTTCCCTTTTACCGAAGGCAATGGCTAAGTTGTGGTATTCCTGTGGCATTTTGGTGAGGTCAAGAAATTTCTCTGTCTCCTTGGACTTACAGGGTGAAGTCAGCTGAGGTTGCAGGCAGGTGTGTCTCCAAACAATGCCAGTGAATTGGATGACCAGGCGAAGTGAGGGTCATGAGGGGAGAGCCAGAGGTAACCCAAGATGAGTCATGTGTTAGGTGAGCTGATAAGAAGGAATTGGATGGAGTTGGGATGTTCCCCTATGCTCATGTGCATAGGCCGTATGCACGCACAGACCATTCCAGACCCCAAGGGACATCCATCAATAGCCACAAGGCAGAGGGGAGAGAAATAGGCTTGATAGGGAGTCCAAATTGCATACATAGAGTCTGGTCCAGAAAGTTAGCTGTGGTGTGGGAATCCACCAGTCTCCTGTGTGCGTAGAGCCATCAGAGAGTGAAGGAGGACAGAGAGGGCAATGAGAGACCTGGGTTCAGGGAACGCTTACCAGATAGGAGGCCCCTTGTCTCTACCTGGTGGTGCTGTTTTCCCAGACACACCAGCCATTTGAGGCATGGATGATCAGTGCTCTGCAGTAAGGGCAGAAATTGCTTCTCCACCAACACTCATGCTATTGGGTGGTTAAGGGAGCTCTCCCTAACTGTCTGGGTTCTGGAGGCATTGATAATGAAGGTGCTGTAATGAAATGGTTCTGAGAACTAGGGTTCTGGCTGGTGGTCAGGAGGGTCATTACTTAAGACGCTTATCAATTTGGGAGGCCAGAGTGATGAGGCTTTTAAGGTCAGTGGGCATCTCCTTGGTAGACTGCTTGGCTTTCAAGCACCCTGCAAGGTCATGATGGTACTGAGTCAGCACTGCTTGTACATTTCAGCCCTACACACCACAAGGGCCCTGAATTCCACAGTGCAATCCAGCACCAAAACCGGGAGCCTGGACGCAGGTGAAATTTCCAATCTGTTGCCTCACATCCTCTTCCTGGATGGTCAAAAACCTGGCACATCTCAGCAGCGAATTCCTCATATTTACTGCAAATGGCAGTTGTATTGTCCTGGTTAGAAGTAGCCAAAGTCAGAACTCACTCAAACTTTTGTCTCGGTCTGTAACATACATAGATAGCTGGAGCTCGAGGTTTAACACGCACTGGGACGGGAAGTAGTGGCATTTGGTTGATGATCCACTGAAGCGTTTGGTCACTGGAATCTGGGGAGGAAGTTGACTGGTGCGGGTTATTGTGTTGAGATGGAAAGTTGGTTGAAAGTGGCAAGCAGATGGTCAATGGTTTCCTGCTGCTCTGCTGCATTAATCATTGGTTCACATATCCTGTCGGGAAATGTAGAGGCTTGACCCGAAAGCTGAGTGGAGGAGATGACTTAGCAGTAAGCGTTATTTTACTAATAAACTACAAAATAACAAGCGATAAGGGCCACAAAAAAATAAGAGAGAACAGATACATAACAGGACAAGATAACAAGTTAACTGAAGGCTAGAAACAACTGATTGTGGCCGGCTGGCTCGTATGAGCGAGCAAGGATTGTGCATGAAAGATGGGTTTAAATAGGTTGCAGGTAGCGATTTGGAGCTGAGTGGTAGGTGACTCCTATAAACTGGGTTGAGATTAGGGGGCGCCTGCCTGTGCAGGCCTGACAGATGTTACCAAACTTTAAAGAGTACAGAAAGAATATTACAAGGGTCTTATCAGGACTCAATACACTGAGTTATAGGGAGAGACTGCACAGACTAGTACTTTTATTATTGAAGCTTGGAGGACTGAGGGAGATTTGATAGATGTGTATAAAATCATGACAGACATAGATAGTGTGAATGGACTCAGTCTTTTCTCCAAAGTCAAGAAATATTGGACTTAAGATGAGAGAGCAGAGGAAGGAACATTATTTTTACACAAAGGGAGGCACATACACGCAATGGCTGCTTTATTAGATACCTCCTGAACCTAATAAAGTAGCCACTTAGTGTATGTTCATGATCTTCTGCCGCTCTAACCAATCCATTTCATGGTTCAACATGTGCATTCAGAGATGCTCTTCTGCACCACCATTGTTGTAACGTGTAGTTATTCGAATTACTGTCACCTTCCTGTCAGCTTGAACTAATCTGGCCATTCTCCTCTGGCTTCTCTCATTAACAAGGTGTTTTCACACATAGAACAGTGGCTCACTGGATTTTTTTTTTGCATTTCTTACCATTCTCAATATATTCTAGAGACTGCCATGCATGAAAATCCTAGGGCACCTGCATTTTCTGAGATACTCAGACCACCCTGTCTGGCACCAACAATCATTCCACAGTCAGAGTCACATACATCACATTTTATCCCATTCTAATGTTCAGTCTGCAGTACAACTGAACCTTTTGACCATATCTGTGTGTTTTTGTGCATTGAGTTGCTGCCACATGATTGGCTGATTAGATATTTGCATTAACAAGCATGTGTACAGGCGTTTCTAATAATGTGTCCACTGAGTGTCGATGGAAGTGGTTGAGCGAGGGCCAAACTCAGGCCAATGGGACTCGATATGATGGACATCTTGACCAGAAGGGATCAGTCGGGCTGAAGGGTCTCTCTCTATGCTGTATGACTCTGTGACTCACAAAGCCACTCAATTACTTAAAGTCGTCAATCTTTGATACACAAATCTTTCTTGGATCAGACGTTATCAGAAGTGTCTATCATTTGTAAACTTTGCTATGTGCAGCTGGTTTGGATGATTCACACGGGTGAATCTCTTGCTGCAGCCTGCAGTGCTGATTCAGAATCCCTCATCAAAAAAGCTATTTTGCATTTGCCCAGTTATTACATTTACATGGAACCCCAATGAAAGAGATCTGAGTAGTTGATATCAATCACACATAAGGGGAAGAACCCCCCCCCCCCTCCCCCTTGGTTTTGCTAGATAGTGGATGGTTGCCACTTCACTTAGAAGCATTCAGCACATGCAATTGCCTGGAAAGTTCAATGCTATTTGTGAGTTCATAGTGGCTGTGACTGTAGATGAGGGTGGCCGGATCTGAAGTGCTGGGGAATTGTGGCTTTCTGTTCAATTTTTTTTTGCCACTATGCTTGAACCTCTATTTTTGGGGAATAAAAATTTTGTTCCATTAGACCATAAGCATTAGAGCAGGATTAGGCTGTTTGGTCCATCAAGCCTGCCATTCCATCATGGCTGATTTATTATCCCTCTCAATCCCATTCTCCTTCTTTCTCCCCGTATACCCAGTGACTTGGCCTCCACAGCCATCCATGACAGAATTCCACAGATTCCCCACCCACCGGCTAAAGAAATTCCTCTTCATCTCTTTTTTTAAAGGATGTCCTTGTATTCTGAGGCTGTGCCTTCTGGTGCTAAACTCCCCCACTATTGGAAACATTCTCTCAATGTCCACCCTATCTGGGTCTTTCAATATTCAATAGGTTGGACATAGATATGCCACTGTGCAAGGGAGAAGAATGCATGAGAAACATTGACATCCAGAATGTGCTGCGTCCCAGAACAAAAGTCAACATGCAACAGGTGACATGTTAGGTCTGATCAGTGGCCACAGAGGACAGAAGCTGGCATTACTTCAGATTAGAGAAGGTACACTGGCATCTCATCATAAGCAGACTTAGAAAACTGAGACCAGTGTTAATCGAATAATAAATGCTGGTTAGGACGTCTGCGGTAGCATCCTATCTTTGAAATAATGCTGGGAGTGCTGCCTGAAAGGGGCTTTAGCCCCACATTTCATCTGAAAGATGGGGGCTGTAAATGCAGAGTATGTTCTCAGTTCTTCTTGTGTTGTGTCATCTTGGACTTGTCTTTTGAAGCTACTGTACTGTAATATAGTGAAGGCTACAGAGGCCTCGACAAGAGGTAGATACATTCAGTGGCCACTTCACTAGGTATCTCCTTTACCTTATAAAATGGCTATTAAGTGTACGTTCATGGTCTCCTCCTGCTATAGCCCATCCACTTCAAGGTTCAATATATTGTGCATTCAGGGATGCTCTTCTGCACAGCACTGTTATAACACGTGGTTATTTTAATTACTGTCACCTTCCTGTCAGCTTGAACTGGTCTGGCCATTCTCTAACAAGACATTTTCAACTACAGAACTTTGGTCACTGGATGTGTTTTGCTTTTTACACCACTCTCTGTAAACTCTAGAGACTGTCGTGTGTGAAAATCCCAGGAGATCAGCAGTTTCTGAGATACTCAAGCCAACAATCATTCCACAGTCAAAATCACTTAGATCACATATCCTCCCCGTTATTATTATAGGTTTGAACAGTAACTGAACCTTTTGACTAAGTTTGCACACTTTTATGCATTAAGTTGCTGCCACATGATTGGTTGATCAGATATTTGCATTAATGAACAGATGCACCGGTGTACCCAATAAAGTGGTCACTGAAGGTAGAACCAACAAAATCAGAGAAGTTTATGGGGAGGAATGTGAATGATCGTTAACTAAAGGCAGCTGCAAGAATCAAGACTGCAGGCCAGAGAATGCAGCTCTCTCTTTCTGAAAGAAAGTTTTCTGTTAACTGTGGTTTTCCTATGAGTAACAAGGCCCCTATGAAAATAGTCAGTAACAGCAACTCTAGATGTCCCTGCCTAGCCACAGGCCATGAAACATGATGTACAATTTTCAGAGTTGAGTTGGGCTCTGGTGACAAAGGGCTAACAAACAAATGACATCTATCTTTCTACAAGCAAGCCAGGCCACAAAGTAGACCTACTACAGTTTCATTACTTCTCAGATGAGTAAAACATTGACCAACAAGAGAAACTTTTATTTCGTTTTAACTTTAGACTGCAGTCCCAGCAACGGGTTCTGAAACAGAGTGAGCTCATTATTTAACCGTTGATGTTCTGTTCTCGTTTTTCTGTCTCGGCTGCACACTATCGTTGTTTGCACCCTTTGACATGACTGCTAGTTTTCCCTGTGACCACTACAAATTGAACCAGATTCGTTCCCTCTGATGCTCCTGCCTTCAGACATAAGGGAGCAAGGGAGGGTCAGTTGCTGGAAGGAGGGATGGGGGGGGGAGGGGAGGGGGTAGAAGAAAGGGTTAAACATCTCTTTCAATACCTTAGCAAAGTTGAATTGAGCAGGGGCATTGGTGAAGTCCATTCAGAGGCTGATCTGCACTCTCCTCTGTGCTGGGCTGTCTCACTCATCACAGACTGTAGTGCAGGCTAAAGCTATGACAATGGTCACCAGTTGAAGGTCTCTTGTACTGTAGTATCCTTCACGTGATGAAGGAAGCATAATCTCCCTTCTCTTCTCTTCTTTGTCACTTCCCTCTACATTTTTCACCACCCAGTTTACACAGAGTCTTGTGCATATTGACTCTTCCTTTTTCTCCCTTAATCTCTCTTACCCTTAACCCTCATTCCACCTTCCACACTGTTCTTCTTCAATCCCAAACCTTCCTCCACTATTCCGCACTCCCCAACCCAAACTCCCACTCCACAACTGTCCCTCTGCCATTGTCACTGTTCCTTCCTCTATATCCACTTCACTTGAACCCCTCACCCTTCACTTCCTCTTCTGCCATCTGACACTCCCCTTCTTCTTAGGTACACCTGCAAATGCCTCAATTTCACTCAGTTTCCCCATTCCTCTTGCAGCTGTCCCATCATCCCAGTAAACGTCTGCCTGCCTGGGCAGCAATGAAAAGCCCCATAGCCCTCACTTCAAAGCAGCAGAAAAGTGGATCTCCACCCATCTCTTCTGACCATCATTGATGCTGAAAAGGAAATTATCGCTTTCATGTCAACTTCCTAATTATAGGAGCTTCTGCACAAGTCACATTCACTACATCACAGCAATGACTTCAGTTCAGTAGTGCATCATTGACTGGAAAGCACTTTGGGATATTACATAAATGCAAATCTATTCCTTTTTTCAAAAATGCAAATGAAATAATCTTCTCGTGATCTTGCTGCTCCCCCTTTGTCTATCGATATGCCGCTTTCTTCCCAGATCAGGTTCCTTTGCATGCAGCCGGTAATATTGTTTAAGTAAAGCAGAACTTGCTGCAATAGTCCAAGGAGCTCAGACGGCAGTTGTAGATCAAGAAAAAACAAAGCTAAAGTCTCAGATCCTTGCAATAGAACACAACATTAATCTGTCACATTGAGCTGAAAAGTCATCCTGGTTATTCTCTGTACCTGCTGCTCAGTATTCATTTACTTATTCAGAGATACTCTGTGTGGAGCGGGCCCTCCTGACCCTATGAGCCATGCTGCCAGCAACCATTCTACTTTTTTAACCCTAGCTTAGTCACAGGACAATTTACAATGACCAATTAACCCAGTAACCTCCATGCCTTTGGACCGCAGAAAGAAATCAGAGGAATCCGGTGCGGGTGAAAAGGACATACAAACTCCATGCAGACGGCATTGGAGTTGAACTTGGAACTCTGATGCCCCGAGCTGTAATAGCATCACTCTAACCACTACATTACCGTGGCTGTAATTTGCTTTGGAGCAATTGCTTCTGAATTAGCTACAGTTGCTTTGTAAGATTTAAGAGTCACAGGGTAATGATGCAGCTCTCTAAAACTCTGGTTAGGCCACACTTGGAGTACTGTGTCCAGTTCTGGTTGCCTCACTATAGGAAGGATGTGGAAGCATTGGAAAGGGTACAGAGGAGATTTACCAGGATGCTGCCTGGTTTAGAGAGTATGCATTATGATCAGAGATTAAGGGAGCTAGGGCTTTACTCTTTGGAGAGAAGGAGGATGAGAGGAGACATGATAGATGTATACAAAATACTAAGAGGAATATATAGAGTGGACAGCCAGCGTCTCTTCTCCAGGGCACCACTGCTCAATACAAGAGGACATGGCTTTAAGGTAAGGGGTGGAAAGTTCAAGGGGGATATTAGAGGAAGGATTTTTACTCAGAGAGTGGTAGGTGTGTGGAATGCACTGCTTGAGTCAGTGGTGGAGGCAGATACACTAGTGAAATTTCAGAGACTACTAGACAGGTATATGGAGGAATTTAAGGTGGGGGTTATATGGGAGGCAGGGTTTAAGGGTCGGCACAACATTGTGAACCTAAGGGCCTGTACTGTGCTGTATTGTTCTATGTTCTAAGATTAGATGATGATTATCTAGACCTTCTAGGTTCATATGAGCTCATATACGTATTCCAGCCTTGTACCAAAGACAGGAAACACCCTTAGCCTTGCTTAGCCAATTAATGTAACTTTATACTGAAGACCTGAGTCCTATATTCCAATATCTAGGACTTGGACCCTCAGTATAAAGTCATTAGCCTTGGCAAATACTATATAATTCAGATGTGTCCTCTAATCTTGGCATAAACTTGTCCCACTTGGACTGATGAGGTTATGGTCCCATCAATATAGTCCTACTCACTGGATGTCATCCTCTGTGGATAATGAGAATTCAATCAACAGCATTTATTGGTGCCGAATCCTTTCAGTAGACTCACATTGAGAGACAATTCCCGAAGAGCTTTGTCAGTGTTGGTCTATGTGAGACAGGGTCTTGTATGGGGAGCCAAGCCAAGGGTTCAGGAGAAGACAACTCAAAGGTTGTAGATGGTGGATTCAATGGCCCATTAACTCATAATTGATTACAATTGCAGCCACCCCATTACAGCAAGGATGTGTAAGCTTGAGAAAGGGTACTGAAGAGGTTTAACATTATGCTGCACGGTTTAGATGGCATTAGCTGTAAAGAGAAATTGGACAAACTTGGGGTGCTTGCTATGGAGGGGGCTGAGGGGGCATCTGAATGAAGTTTATGACATTATGCAAGATATGAATAGGGTAGGGAGTCTGAATCTTTTCTTCCCAGGGTAGAAATGTCAAGTAGCAGAGAACATGCATTTAAAGTGAAAAGGGTAAAGTTTAAGAGAGAGGTGCAGGCAGGTCTTTTTTAATGCGGACATGATTAGTTGCTTGGAACAGGCTGCCAGAAGTAGTAGTGGAAGCAAGTACGATAGTTTGAATTTAAGTAGACTCATGAATATGTAGGGCCTGGAGGGTATATAGGTCATGCATAGGCAGAAGAGATTTAGTTCCTGATGAAGGGTCTTGACCCAAAACATCAACTGATTATTCTTCTCCATAGATGCTGCTAACCTGCTGAATTGTTCCAGCATTCTTATGTGTGTTACTCTGGATTTCCAGCTCCTCCAGAGCCCTTTGTGTGCATAGTTGAATTTGGTATTGTGTTCAGCACAGATGTCACAGACTGGAGGACCTATTCCTGTGCTGTACTGTGTGCTTTGTTCACTATCATGTCCCATGAAAAAAAAAGAATTTTAATTACATTTCCAGGTCAGATAATGTAGAAACGAGAACAGGAAGGTCACACCAAAAGAAAAAGTACAGATGTTGGAACTGAGAAAACCAAAACAGAAAATGCTTGAAATACAAGAATCATCTATGGACAGAGAACTGGAATTAACACTTCTGTTCAGAACAATGATTTCCTGCTTTTGCTGCATTAAACATCTGAATTTCACACCATTATTGACCTGTAACTAACACCGAATCCTCTGTCTGGTTTCACTTGGAAGGTATCTCACAGTTTTACACATAGTTAATCTCATTTGCTTGTTGCTGCTATTCCCAGAATGGTCTAAATGGGGATGCCAGAGCCTTACTAAAATTCATGGCCACTAATACTCTTTTTCTAGTGGAAGGGTGCCCATAATGAACCAAAAGATTCAGTGATAAATGATAAGCTTTCTAATCTCTTCCATCTTACTTCTGTAAAATGAGCAGGTCCTGAGGGGAGGAGTTTTCAAAGGTGGGCCATCAAGTGGTCAAGTCTCTGTTACACTCTGCTTTACTTATCAGAGAGAATTCTGCAACCAGCTTTTTAAAAATGCAGGGGTGCTTTAGCAATGTTCTGCAGATGTGGATTGTTGCAATTGTTGTCCTCTGATCTGCCCTGCAATGAAAGTCATGCTTGTGGTATCGTCCTGATAATGAGTTGTAGTTTATATTTCAAGCTCAAGATGTGCCCAGTGTCATGAAGCAGATCTTCCAGCATCTGTCAAAGACAGCTGATAGGTATACTCAGTGGCCACTTTATTAGATACACCAGTATACCTGCTTGTTAATGGAAATTTTTAATCATCCAGTCATGTGGTAGAAACTCAATGCATAAGAGCATACTGACATTGTCAAGAGGTTCAGCTGCTGTACAGACCAAACATCAGGAGAAATGTGATCTAAGTGACTTTGACCACTTGTTGGTACCAGACTGGGAGGTTTGAGTACCTCAAAAATGGCTGATCTCCTGGGGTTTTCACATGCAACATTATCTAGAGTTGAGAGAGAATGGTGTGAGAAACCAGAAACAAAATCCTGTCAGCAGCATTTCCGTGTTAATGAGAGAGGTCAGAGGAAAATGGCCAGACTGATTTAAGCTGACGAAAAAGTGTGCAGCAGGACGCACAGCACATTGGACTCTGAAGTGGACGGGCTACAGCACTAGAGGACTTTGAACTTGCGTTCAGTGGCCACTTTATAAGGCTCAGGAAGTACCTAACCAAGTGGGGGCTGAGTGTATTTAGGCAATGGAATTTGGATGCAACTGGTAGTAGAGATGAACATTTCACCCGTCACCCCTATAATTTTGTCCCCGGTTGTCCTGATTTTGCTCCCTTTCTCTATCTATAATCTCTGTCAGCTCTGTAACCTTTGACATATTTGATCTCTGTCACTTCTGGTCTCTTTTGAACCCCGGAACAGAGTTGCCCAACACTGTTAATTATATACAAGACAGCCGAGAGTCTGTATTTGGAAAATTGTGCTCAGTTTTGGTGACCCTGCTATAGGAAAAATGCCATTAAACTGGAAAATGTGTAGAGCAGATTTGCAAGGAAGCTGCCAGGACTTGAGGGACTGGATTATGGAAAGACCTTAAGCAGGTTTGGACTTTTTTCATTGGGGTATAGGAGAGGAGGGGTAAGCACACAGAGATGTATAAAATCAGGTGAGAATAGATAGGGACCCAGACTTTTTCTTGGGATGAGGGAATTAATAGGGTATAAGTTTAGAAGGAAAGGGGAGAGATTTACTAAAAATCTAAGGGGCAACTTTCTCCCCCAGAGGATGACTTGCAGTATGTCAGGATTGAGCTGCCAGAGGTGACTGTCGAAGCAGGTAAATGAGCAATATTAAAAAGTTATTTGGATCAGGAAAAGATTAGAAGGATGTGGGCCAAAAGCCGACAAGACACTAGCTTCTTGTTCAGTATGAGTCCGAAGGGCCTGTTTTCATACGGCATAATTCTATGATACTATGCCTATAGCTTCCAAGGCCCAAAGATCATAATTACTTCCCCAGACCTATCTCTCTCTTTTTCTGTCTGTCTCACTCTCTCACTAGTAGGTGATACAATGGTTAAGTAATTTTAACCATGGAAATATTGCTCTAAATATCAGTGTCTTTGGGTCAATCTTCCTGGCTCTTCAAACAACAAGCCCCTCATCCCAGGAATAAGAATCCCATTCCTAAAATTAAAAAATTCCAAAACTAAATCCTAATTGTGGTTTTTGAATTGATGCAGATTTCACTGCACTCTGTTTGCCACGTCACTGTTCTAGTCATTTGCAAGCATGATGCATACTACAGAAGACCTGCACTGCAGTTTTACCTAACATAGAAGGATGGAGCTAGAAGATGACTGACACTGTGGGAACTATCTGGGTTTGTCTTTTAAAAATAATATTTAAACCACATCATAAATCAGCAACACCACATCCTAAGGGGCGGGCAACCTGTTCTTTTGTGAAAGAGACTGTTCGAAATCTCCGTTTATCTTTGATAACAGAATTTCCTCAGATCTCAAAAAAAACAAAGGGGTTCTTTATTTACACAAAAGGCCAGCTTTACTGCTTTGACTTTTATTTGAAGAGAGGGAGGGGACAAATTTGGCAGATACTTGAGTAAGCCTATAGACTTTGAAGACTCAAGCAGTCATAGTCAATCATATTGATAAACCTTGTCAAGTTTGATCATTACTTTTGAACTATTTTTCAACATAGTCAAAGACTATCTGAATTCAATAACTTAGCATTCAAATTTTATTAATTCGAAAGAAATACTGGTCAATTGTTGATTACGTTTTATCTTTCTAAGAAGATGTGGGTGTCATTCTTAAGGAACAATATCATTTTCAAATCTTTCACCATTTCCGATTCAAGTTCTTCCATGAAGTCCAGAGGATAAGAAATGTTGGCTGCAGAAATACTGAAGTTTTCAGAAGCAAAAGAAAAGATAAAAGGTCATTGATCTGAAACTACAATTCTGTTTGGCTCCTTGTACAACTGTCTGACCCACTGGCGACCTTCTGCATTTTTTTTCTTTTCATTTTCAGTAGGTTTCCAACTGATTGCCAGATCCTTCAATCCCTTGTCCTTAAGGAATAAAATTGATGAGTTTTCCAACTCTGTTGTAATATCAAATGATATGGGAGCCATTTGCTCTTCAATTTGATTTCCTTTCTCAGCCAAAGCATTAAGAGTTTTCTATCACTGACTTCAACAGTTTGCATGAATTTGTCTTCAGAGTGGTAGCGTGATCACCCGAGATGAGTATGATGCTCTTCCAAGGGGTTATTCTCTTAATGGGGTATGCCTGTGAGTGAATTGGTTTAACGTAGGGAGACTGATGCATGGGCAGCCACCTTGACAAATCCGCATCAGGGTCCAGTGGCATGGAAGGTAAGATGGTTGGGGACCCTTCCTGCTACAGCCTTCCTCCACTTCCACTGCTGTTGTGATGTGTAATCATCTTCCACTACCTCCACTGCTGGGATCTTGAGTTGGACCACTCTTTGCCTGGACCATGCCCCTTGACCTTACCGCCATGTGTGAACTTACCAGGAGCTAACCTCCAGCCAGCATCACTCTCGAGATCTCAGAAACTCATGAGTATCTCCACCACAACAAGGTGATAATCCTTGGAGAAGATTGTCTCCTTGTCTTCAGAACTAGATTATGGGTCCTGTAATTCTGCCCTCTATATTAATAAATTTTTTGAAAGCACCAAGTACCCATAATTTGCAACGTTCCAGGAAAATAAAGAAAGATGTCAACCATTGCTTAATTTGAAATGTGGTGAAAAGAAACGCTCATTTTTTAAATATGACTCTTGATTTTTTTTCTCTCACCCGTCCTGGTTCTGTGCAGATTACAGCAATGACTCTGCAGCATCACTTTCTTTGCAGAACCAGGGCCCAGGAGTGAGTACTTTTCTGCAAAAGGTATTGTGGAGATGGAAATGTGAACGGTTCAGTTTGGTTGTGACTTGTATATCTACCATTGTGCGCTTCACATGAAGGTTACAGCCCATCTGACCTCTGAGGTTAGTTGCATCATTTACAGATTTCTGAGCTAAGTTCAGTCTGTAGCTAGCTTGTTGCTATGGACTCTTGCTGTTTTCTGCTTTTTTTTTAAGCACAATGTCCTTCATAAATCAGAGTATTAACTACAGGAATTGGGATGTTATGTTGAAATTTTATAAAATGTTGGTGAGGCCTAGTTTTGAGTATTGTGTGCCGTTCTAGTCCCCTACTACGGGAATGATATCAGTAAGATTGAAAGAGTACAGAGATAGGCAAGTGTTAAATAGGTGGGTTCTTGGATGCATGTCTCTTTAGGCCAGAAGGGCCTGTTCCATGCTATATCCCAAATAAAATTTAAAGGATGTTGCTGAGACTTGAGGACTTGATTTATGGGGAAAGGCTGAATAGGTTAGGACTTTATTTCTTGGAGTGTAGGAGAATAAAGGGAGACTGGATAGAGGTATCTGAAATTATGAATGGTGTAGATAGGGTAAATGCAAGGTTAGGTGAGGCTAAAACTAGAGGTCATGGGTTAAGGGTGAAAGGTTAAATATTTAAGGGAAACATGAGGGGGAACTTCTTCATCCAGAGGGTGGTGAGAGTGTGGAATGAGCTGCCATCAGAAGTGATGGATGCGGTTCAATTTCAACATTTAAGGGAAGTTTGGACATTTAAGAGAAAAGAAGTTTTAGTCTCTGCAAAGGATTGCAGACTCAGCCAGCTCCATCATGGGCACTGGCCTCCCCAGCAACAAGGACATCTTCAAAAGCTAATGACTCAGAAGGGCAGCATGTATCATTATGGACCCCCATCACCTAGGGCTTGCCTTCCTCTTTTTATCGTGGAGGTACAGGAGCCTGATGACACACACTCAATGTTAGGAGCAGCTTCTTCTCCTCCAGCCCACCAGATCTCTGAATGGACAATGAACCATGGACACTACCTCTCTATTTTTGCTGTCTTTTTGTACTACATCCTTAGCTTAATTTTGAATAACTGGGGAAGCTCATGCCCAGGCTAAATGAGATGTTAAACCTTTTGCATCTGTAAGTGAGGGGCTAACATCTGCCGATGTCTCATTTTCACGAAGGGTTCTCCCTAATACAAGCACTGTAGGACCGTGAGGACATAGGGTCAAGGTGGGGCAAAATTAAAATATACATTGAGTGGCCACTTCATTAAGTACCTCCTGTACCTAATAAAGTGGCCACTAAGTGTATATCCGTAGTCTTCTGCTGCTGTAGCCTATTCAGTTCAAGGTGTGATATTTTGTGTATTCTGAGATCTCTTCTGCACACCACTGCTAGTACACATGATTATTTGAATTACTGTTACGTTCCTGTCAGCTTGAAGCAGTCTGACCACTCTCCTTTGACCTCTCTCATTAACACGCCAATTTTTTGCCCACTGCATCACCACTCGATGGATTTTTTTTTTGCTTTTTGCACCTTCATGCATTCTCTGTAACCTCTAGAGATTGTTGTGGTTTCTTAAGGCTGTTGTAGCTGGGGATGGTAATGGGGTTAAGCTCCCACTATCTATTAACTGCTTCCAATGGTGTGCACCTCAAATAGCCTCTGACAACTAAGTCCAGCTCCTGTACGTCACGTGCGGCTTGGATTCTAAGCTCAACAGGACTGTTTCTACTGACTGGAGAAAGGGCAAAGGCAGGTTACTGCCACCATAAAACCAGTTACTTTGGGGAGATGGGCCTCTTAGCTGTGGTTGGCAGTTCATTCAGCAGAAAGAAAACTCTGCCCTCAGGCGTCCACTGCCTTGCGGCTATACCCACTCGTGGGGAAGGCTTCAGGGGTAAACCCCATCGGAAAAATCTAGAGCTGAAGTCCCTAAGGCGGTCCTACGTTGAGTTCAATGCTGACTGGCAACTCCTGCAACGCCGATGATAACGAACTGTATCGGACTCTCCCCGCTTTGTATTCATCAGATGCGTGGACAGAGTGGAGCTTGCTACATGGGCACAGCATGCTCTCCATATCGTGCTGCCCAGTCTTGCGTATCTAGACAGCTAGGACACAACATCAACGATCGACCCTGACATACGGAGGCCTCAGCGTGGTGCGTGAAAATCCCAGGAGATCAGCAGTTTCCGAGATGCTCAAACAACCCTGTGTGGCACCAACAATTCATTCCACAGTCCGTCACTTAGATTACATTTCTTCCCCATTCTGATGTCCAGTCTGATAAATGACTTGACCCTTAACCATGCTTTTATGCACTGAGTTGCTGCCACATGATTATCTTTTTAGATAGTTGCATTAACAAGCAGGTGCACAAGTATACCTAATAAAGTGGCCACTGAGAGCAGCTCAGCCATAACCTACTTGAAGGGTAGTACAGATTCGAAGGACTAACACGGCAAAACAAAGCAAAGCCAATTGCTGTGGAGACAAGTAATGTGATCAATATTTCCTTCACCTCCTAGGTTCAATCTTGTCTGTGCCCAGTGACTGATTTCAAAGCACGCAACAACAAAGGAATCATTCAGTATGCTTCCGTCCAGGAAAATATGACATACCTTCTATGACCCCACATTATGCAACAGCCTCCTAGACAGTACTTAAGTTAAACTACTGATACCGTGTAGACACTAATAATGATTGTGAAAACCTCGGGCAGACTCTGTGAGTGTTTCTGTTGTGTTTACTGGTGCCAAACACACTGGCCCATTAATAGCCTCAAGCTCATACCCTACAACTATTTACTGTCTAGCCTCTTGCTGGCTGTCAGACACCAGGCACACACAGGCTTCAATAGATTTGCTAAAGCCCAGATCGGCTTATTGATGTCCTAAAATTAGTCCTGCGGAATTCTGAAAATTCCCAACCAATTTATCTTCCCTATTCAAGACTCCACCTCCCACTCCTGCCAAAGCAGGCCGAATGATCATTACATATCCACCCCTGACCCAGAAGGTCAGAGACAGCTCTGGAGATCAGAGAACGAAGATCAAGACTCAGAGTATCACAGGAACAAGGAGGGAGGAATTGCAGCGACAGAAGGGCGTAATGAAAAATAATCAGAATCAGGTTTATTATTTCATAACATATGTCATGAAATTTCTTATTTTGTGGCAGCAGAAATAGAAATTATTATAAGTTACATAAATAAGTAACTGGTGGAAAAGGTGATTAATGGCAGACAGTAGAGTTCATGGGTTCATAATAGTTCAGAAATCTGATAGCGGGGGGGGAATTAGCTGCTCTTTAAAGAAGAGTATGTGTCCGTAGTGCTGTAGTGCTGAAGAATTAAAGGGAGTGTTTTAGTATTGAACAGTACCGAGGAGTAGTGTGGTATTAAATGATCGGTACTGAGGAGTGGCGTAATATTAGACAGTACTGAGGGAGCGGTGTAATATTAGTACTGAGGGAGCAGTGTAATATTAAACAGTATTGAGGGAGTGGTGTAATATTAGACAGTACTGAGGGAGTGGTGTAATATTAGGCAGTACTGAGGGAGCGGTGTAATATTAGTACTGAGGGAGCAGTGTAATATTAAACAGTATTGAGGGAGTGGTGTAATATTAGACAGTACTGAGGGAGCGGTGTAATATTAGACAGTACTGAGGGAGCGGTGTAATATTAGTACTGAGGGAGCGGTGTAATATTAAACAGTATTGAGGGAGTGGTGTAATATTAGACAGTACTGAGGGAGTGGTGTAATATTAGACAGTACTGAGGGAGCGGTGTAATATTAGTACTGAGGGAGCAGTGTAATATTAAACAGTATTGAGGGAGTGGTGTAATATTAGACAGTACTGAGGGAGCGGTGTAATATTAGACAGTACTGAGGGAGCGGTGTAATATTAGTACTGAGGGAGCAGTGTAATATTAAACAGTATTGAGGGAGTGGTGTAATATTAGACAGTACTGAGGGAGTGGTGTAATATTAGGCAGTACTGAGGGAGCGGTGTAATATTAGTACTGAGGGAGCAGTGTAATATTAAACAGTATTGAGGGAGTGGTGTAATATTAGACAGTACTGAGGGAGCGGTGTAATATTAGACAGTACTGAGGGAGCGGTGTAATATTAGTACTGAGGGAGCAGTGTAATATTAAACAGTATTGAGGGAGTGGTGTAATATTAGACAGTACTGAGGGAGTGGTGTAATATTAGACAGTACTGAGGGAGCGGTGTAATATTAGTACTGAGGGAGCAGTGTAATATTAAACAGTATTGAGGGAGTGGTGTAATATTAGACAGTACTGAGGGAGCGGTGTAATATTAGACAGTACTGAGGGAGCGGTGTAATATTAGTACTGAGGGAGCAGTGTAATATTAAACAGTATTGAGGGAGTGGTGTAATATTAGACAGTACTGAGGGAGTGGTGTAATATTAGTACTGAGGGAGCGGTGTAATATTAGTACTGAGGGAGCAGTGTAATATTAAACAGTATTGAGGGAGTGGTGTAATATTAGACAGTACTGAGGGAGTGGTGTAATATTAGTACTGAGGGAGCAGTGTAATATTAAACAGTATTGAGGGAGTGGTGTAATATTAGACAGTACTGAGGGAGCGGTGTAATATTAGACAGTACTGAGGGAGCGGTGTAATATTAGTACTGAGGGAGCAGTGTAATATTAAACAGTATTGAGGGAGTGGTGTAATATTAGACAGTACTGAGGGAGTGGTGTAATATTAGTACTGAGGGAGCGGTGTAATATTAGTACTGAGGGAGCAGTGTAATATTAAACAGTATTGAGGGAGTGGTGTAATATTAGACAGTACTGAGGGAGTGGTGTAATATTAGTACTGAGGGAGCGGTGTAATATTAGTACTGAGGGAGCAGTGTAATATTAAACAGTATTGAGGGAGTGGTGTAATATTAGACAGTACTGAGGGAGTGGTGTAATATTAGTACTGAGGGAGCAGTGTAATATTAAACAGTATTGAGGGAGTGGTGTAATATTAGACAGTACTGAGGGAGCGGTGTAATATTAGTACTGAGGGAGCAGTGTAATATTAAACAGTATTGAGGGAGTGGTGTAATATTAGACAGTACTGAGGGAGTGGTGTAATATTAAACAGTATTGAGGGAGCGGTGTAATATTAGACAGTACTGAGGGAGCGGTGTAATATTAAACAGTATTGAGGGAGTGGTGTAATATTAGACAGTACTGAGGGAGCGGTGTAATATTAGTACTGAGGGAGCAGTGTAATATTAAACAGTATTGAGGGAGTGGTGTAATATTAGACAGTACTGAGGGAGTGGTGTAAAATTAAATTAGTACTGAAGGAGTTCTGCTTCGCAGGAGTGGGAATATTGAGACACTATCATATTGTTGGATGGGTAGTACTGCGAGTGCTTTCCACTATCAGTGTTGAGAAATCTTTGACCTAGTAACACTGAGCAAATGCCATTATCTCACATCATCCGCACCACATCCTCCAGAATTCTGGGCAATGTTTGTTCCCCAAACATCACCCTACCAATAAACACACTGCCTGGCCATGGGATCTTTCTCTACAATTTTAGTCTCCATGTTTCTACGCTGAAAGTGACCACAAGATTCTTAACCAAGGAGCATAATGGAAATTACCATGAATCACTGCAAGCAAATATTGCTAAACCTCCTCAGAAAGGGTTAACCAGCTGGTGGGTTCTGAGACATCCTCAAATTTGGGCCTATTGCCTTCAACTATGACATACTTTGCTGCTACTTGTTTGTTGAGTCATTGTCTCCTAGTTTGGTTCCCAGCCAGCGCTCTTCTGATTTGCAATGTGATTTATTCCCCCACCATGGTGCATGTTAACCTACCCTTGTCCTAATCCAATGATGCTTCAAGCCTGAGGCTTCACCATTCCCCATCTTTTTATTCATCTCCTATCCTACAAGTTATCTACATCCTTCTAATTCCCGCCTTTTGAACATCCCTAATTAAATACAACGTAGAATTTAGAACAAAGAACAGTACAGCCCAGGAACAGGCCCTTTGGCCCACAATGTTGTGCTGATCCAAATAAATTAGTAATCAAATGGCCAGATAAGCTAATCCCTTATGCCTACACAAAATCCATTTCAGTCTCCGTTGCTCCAGAGAGAACAACCCAAGTTTGTCCAGCCTCTCATGATAGTACATGCCCCTTAATTCAGGAAGCATCATGGCAAACCTCTTCTGCAGCCTCTCCAAAGCCTCGACATCCTTCCTATAATGGGGTGACCAGAACTATACGCAATACTTCAGATGCAGCCTAACTTGAGTTTTATAAAGCTGCAAGATAACTTCCTGACTTTTGAACCCAATGCCTCGACTAATAAAGGGAAGCGTGTATAAGACTTCTTAACCACCCTATCAACCTGTGTAGACACCTTCAGAGAGAAATGAACTTGAACTCCAAGATCGGTCTGCTCATTAATACTGCTAAGGGTTAAGTTAGATTATGAGAACATTCAGTCCTCGTTTATTGTCATTTAGAAATGCATGCATGCATTAAGAAATGATACAATGTTCCTCCAGAGTGATATCACAAAAAAACAGGACAAACCAAAGACTCACACTGACAAAACCACATAATTTTAACATATAGTTACAGCAGTGCAAAGCAATACCGTAATTCGATAAAAACAGACCATGGGCACGGTTAAAAAAAGTCTCAAGTCCCGATCGACTCCAATAGTCCCAATATCAGGCAGCAAAAAGGGAGAAACTCTCCCTGCCATAAACTTCCAGGCACTGACAACTGATGCCTTGGAAGCACCCAACCACAGCAGACTCTGAGTCCGTCCGAAAACTTCGAGCCTCCGACCAGCCCCTCCGATACAGTCTCCCGAGCGCCATCATCTGCCGAGCGCCTTCGACCTCGTCCCGGCCACCGAAACAAGCAAAGCCGAGGTCTCGGAGGCCTTCTCCTCCGGAGATTCCGGACCGCACAGTAGCAGCGGCAGCGAAGGGGGTTCTTGCCTTTAACAATGTACTGTCTCTTTACATTTGACCTACAAAGGTGCAGCACTTCACATTTGGCTGTGTTAAACTGTATCTGCCATTCCTCTGCCCATATCTGCAATTGAACTATATTCCACTGTATTCTTTGCCTGGCATCTATGCTATCCACAACATCACCAATCTTCATATCATCTGCAAACCTACTCGCCCACCCTTCTACATTTTCACCAAGAACATTCATATGCATCACCAACAGCAGAAGTCCCAGTATATGTCACAGACCTCTAGCTAGAATAAGTCCCTTCAACCATCACCCCATCTTCTATGGGCAAGCCAGGTCTGAATCCAAATAGCTAATTTGCCATTGATCCTGTTCATCTTCATCTTCTGGATGAGCCTCCCATGCAGGCCCTTGTCAAATGCCTTACTGAAATCCATGTTGACATCATCCACAGCAGGGGTCACCAACCTTTTTTGCACCGTGGACCAGTTTAATATTGACAATATTCTTGCGGACCGGCCGACCGGGGTGGGGGGGGGGATGTTAATCACGACCAGAATACAACGATACTCAAAAGGGATTCATTATGTCCAGTCTATTCCGCAACTTAGTTTTCGTGGCTATCAGCACTTGCTTCTGTTCCGCTCAAAAAACTCAACAGGTTTGTCTTTAAGTACAGGATGCTTGGACTCAAGGTACTGGAGCAGTTTTGAGGGCTTTATTGCCTCATTAGACAGCCTCAGTGCCCTAACTCCAGCCTCTTGCCCATCTGCCGTCAGATGCCTTGGCCAGGTGCAGCTGGTCGTCGGTGGGGTGAGAGGACAAGGTCAGGCCAGAGGTCCTCGCGCTGGGGCCACGGTGGTCACAGTCCGGAGAGAGCAACCGACCAAGTGAGGAGTCCGATACCCCCCTTGTAGGTAGGTAGGATCTATCAGCCGGCAAAATTTTGGCTGGAAGGATGATTTTCAGTAGATCACAGCGAGGTAGCTGCCCTGCTAATTACGAAACCCTGAGCCTGAACTAGGTCATCTGCAAATATTTTAGCACTGGGTTCCCCACAAACATTCGATGTGCTAAATGGGTTTAGATGCAGCGCCCATCTGTCTGCGCTCCAGGCCAGTAGCAACGGCACTTCTCGCCGGCCATGTGAGGTGGCCGTTACCTGAGGCCAACGAGTGATCCTTGGCGCTAAGGTATCACTGTGTTTAGGCGACTGATGACCTCGCGTGCGTTCAAGTTCAACAGTGGGCATGACAGGGAATGTGGAAAGATGCAGCTGACTCATATCGTTTCATGTCGCCAAATCATATCATATCATTTGGTAGCACATGGTTTGCGGCCCGGTACCGGTCCGTGGCCCGGTGGTTGGGGACCACTGTTCCAAAGCTCTACCTTCATCAATCACCCTTGTCACCTTGCCAAAAAGTCAATCAAGTTAGGAAGATATGACTTGCCCTGCACAAAGTTATGCAAGCTCTCCCTAATTAGGCCATGGTTTTTAAATGCTTATAAATTCTCTTTCACTTCAGATGGTTGAAAAAGTTTGGTATGGGCCCCCAAATCCTAAGAACTTTCTACAGGGGCATGATTGAGAGCATCCTGAATGGCTGCATCACTGCCTGGTATGGGAACTGTATTTCCGTCAATCGCAGGACTCTGCAGAGAGTGGTGCGGACAGCCCAGCACATCTGTAGATGTGAACTTCCCACTATTCAGACATTTTCAGAGACAGATGTGTAAAAAGGGCCCAAAAGATTATTAGGGACCCGAGTCACCCCAACCACAAACTGTTCCAGCTGCAAATGGTACCACAGCATAAAAGCCAGGATCAACAGGCTCCGGGACAGCTTCTTCCACCAGGCCATCAGACTGACACAATTGTATTTTTATGTTATATTGACTATCCTGTTATACATAGTACTTACTGTAAATTACTATAAATCTCACATTGCACATTTAGACAGAGACATAACGTAATGATTTTTACTCCTCATGTATATGAAGGATGTAAGTAATAACGTCAATTCAATTCAATTCCATAAGGCAAACCTCACCGGATGATGTGGATCATCACGTGTGAGTTCAGTGTCGGACATCACTATTTCCTTTGCACTTTGGAAAGCCATCTCACACTGCTTTATCCATTTCTTCCAGATCTGTAGTAATGAGTTCAAGATGTGGAGCGCAGTAGCCAGGTTTGACAGGAATTTGTCATACTAATTGACAAATTGTTAAAAGGACCACAACTGTGACATGTCCTTTGACCTCAGGGCATCCAACACTGCTTCAATTTTCTTAGCACTCTGAGTAAATCTTGTTAATCAATGGTATGACCACACTAAGTCTTGATTGGTTTAAAGAATTCACACTTACTGTGTCATGCTCTAAACCCATAATCTTTTAATCTTTTTAACACTGTTTTGAGATTTTGGAGATGTTGCTTGTCATCCTCACTGATAACAATGATGTCATCAGCTAACACCGAGCGCCTGGGCAGCCTTAGAGCACCAGGTCCATTACTTTCTACTGGATTGCAGGTGCAAATGCTACTCCAAAAATAAGCCTATTGTAGTGATAAAACCCTTTGTGAGTGTTTATGGTGAGAAATACTTTGGACTCTTCTTCCATCTCCATCTATATGTAGGCCTCAGCTAATTCTAAGTATTTCCCTCCAGCTTTGCAAAGAGATCTTCTATGCTGGGTAGAGCGTATTGATCTACTATCAGTATTGGATTAATGGTGACCTTAAAATCACCACAGAGCCTGACAAACCCATCCTTCTTGGCTACTAGGACCACTGGCGTTGCCCATGGGCCCCACTCAGCCATGGAAAGTATTCCGTACAATCCAGCTCACTGGCTACTTCATCACGTGTATAAGGAACCAGACGGTATTTGTGAAACCTGAGTGTGGCATTTTCATGTAACATTACCCTTTATATGGTTGAGTTTTCCAATGCCATCCTTGAATATTGCTGTGGCATCATCCAGTACCTTTCTTAATTTGATTTCAGTTGACACTGTTGCTGGGGATGTGGCATGCAAATGGTAGATAGATCTCCAATCAAATTTTAGTTGTCTCAGCCAATCACAGCCCCACAAAGTTGGCCCTCCTGCTTTTATACAAACACAGTATGGCTTATTGGTGCAACACACACAAAATGCTGGTGGAACGCAGCAGGCCAGGCAGCATCTATAGGAAGAAGCACTGTCGACATTTCGGGCTTATTGGTGTTGTATTTCACTGTTGCGAATGTCACTCACACAGGAGATACCTTTTCTCCTGTATAAGTTCTTAGTTGGATATCTGCAGGCTTCAGTTCAGTATCTATGAAATATTTTTCAAACTCATTTTGTGGAATGACTGAAACAGCCGAGCTAGTGTCCAATTCCATTTTCATTAATTTGCCATTCACTTCTGGTGTAAACGGAATTGCTTGTCTGTTGTTAGTTTTCACTTTGTAAATCTTAAGGCCACTGTGGTGAACTACATATACCTGTCTGGACACGCCCCCACCCCCCCTCCGCTGACTGCTCCTGTGACTCCTCCCACAGACCCCTGTATAAAGGCAATTGGAGACACTGCTCCTCCCTCAGTCTCCAGGATGTTGTGTGACGGTCTCTTGATGCTGACAGTGCTTTCTTCCAGCTAATAAAAGCCTATCTCTCGCCTCACGTCTCCGAGAGTTATTGATGGTGCATCAGCCACCAAATCCTGTGTCTCTCTCATCATTATCAAGTTTTTCATCAACAGCATGCAAATTAGTGCTCTTCTTGAAACTGCAACTTGACTTTTTATCGTTTTCTTTTGTTTGTCCATTTATTTTTGTCTGCCTGACATACTCTTTGTATGTGTCCCACTTTGTTGCATTTTCTGAAAGCTTCACCTTGGTCTGGTGTATGTGAGCCCCTGCCACAATAGTAACACAATTTGTTTGGCCAGACCGGTTTTTGTTTTGCCTTTGCAATTTTGTTCCTGCTCACATTCATTCCTGACTGCAAACTCAGTTGCATCTTTGTCTGCTGTTTCCATTGATGCAGCAATTTCAGCTGCTCTTTTAAATGTGAGTTGAGCTTCAGTTAGGAGCCTTTTTTTAATGCTTTCTTGTAAGATTTCCCAAACTACACCATCTCTCAGCACATCATTCAGCCCATTGCTGAACTGACGATGCTTCGACGATCTCGTCTATTCAGTCACATAAGCTGAAATGAACTCCCCTTCTTTTGATTCCTCTTATAAACCTAAAGCATTCCGCAGTAAACAATGCTTTTGATTCTAAATGTTCCTGCATTACATTCAATGTATCAGCAAAGCCAATTTCAGCTGCATTGGTTGGAGCAGTCAGACTTCTAAGCAAACTGTATACTTTTCCACCGATTACAATCAGCAAAACTGGCAGTTGCTTTTCATTGGCTATTTCATTTGGTTCAATATACTGCTCTATTCATTCAGTATACATCACCCAGTTATCTGTTGCGCAATCAAACGTGTCTATCTTTCCGATGTAGCCAGCCATTTCTGCTTTTATTGATGTATTACTATCATCCAATACTTACTGTTTATGAACCCATGCTCTGTCCATTTTCTGCCATTTGTTTTAACTCAGCCATCTTTCTCTCTTTCTGAAGAAACACACGCTGTGCTTTTTTTAAACTCAAGTTATCTCCCCATCCAAAGAAAGATAAATATCTTGAGCTTTTTTTAACTCGAACGCCTCACTGCACTTCAGCAGGTAGGCAGTCATCTCGGGTTCATTTTAAAACTTACTCATCACCACTGTTATGTTTTGTAGCTCTCGAAGGTAAAACTAATTGAAAGAAGAACATGGGAGGTGAGGATAGCATGACCTTGCTTACCTTTAGTCAGGTGCTCACATGATGTGGTGCTGTAATGACATATGCCATTCACGTACTTCTTACACACAGTCTGTAATGAATTATGTAACGAAAAAAGAATACTTGATCAAATAATATATTTACAATATTAATCAAATATTACTGAAGTATTAAATACACACACTGGGAAAACCACCTTAGTGCTCTTTAACAGGTCTAACACTATCTCCTCCTTTCCTTCAAAATGCCCTAGCATTGCTAGACTCAGCAATGGTCTCCCTCTCATCCATGTCCTTCTCCTTGATAAATGCTGATGTAAAGTACTCACTAACAACCTCAATCACCTCCAAGCAAATGTTCCCCCCTTATTGTTGACTGCTCTCACCCTCTCACAAGTTATCCTCTCGCTCCCGATGTAATTATGAATGCCTTCAGATTCTCTTTAATCCTATTTTGCTTTACCCTTGTTTTAACATTGCTAAACTTCATTTGCCTTGCTAACCACAGCCCACGTAAATCTGCTAAAGCTTTCCCTGACGACAGAGTGCTAATACCAAATTGTGTGCATTCCTGTTGAATAATGTTTAATCATTCAATTTGCTAAAAATAAGTTTGCAATATTTCAACTTCATTCCCAGACTGGAAATGCTTTGATATGAAAAGAGATTTGTCTGTAAGGAGTTTGTACGTTCTCCCTGTGACCGCAAGGGTTTCCTCTGGGTGCTCTGGTTTCCTCCCACGTTCCAAAGATGTACGAGTTAGTCGGTTAATCGGTCACATGGCTCTAATTGGGCAGCACCATCTCATTGTGACAGAAGGGCTTGTTATTGTGCTGAATTTCTAAATAAGTAAAACGGATTAATTAAGCTGTGATTAATGAGTTTGGAATGGAGGAGGTTGTGGGGATAACTAATTGAGGTGAAATAAATTGCAAAAAGGCTTAGCAGAATCCTAGCAGAATCCTTAGCAATGTGGAATTCAGATTAAATAATTGGCAGAAGAATTGCAGAGAATTAGATTCTTTTTTACCCAGTTGGAGTGAGCAGCCTAGAACTCACAACCTGCGGCTAATGAAGGCAGAAGCCCCTGTCGTATTTTAAATGGCTGAGCACTTGAAAAGCTCCTATGTCTGCCTTATGAGTTCATTTCATTGTGCTCCTTCCCCCAACACAAGCTCATCCCTTGCACCCTTTTCATCCTCCCTACACCATGACCTTTCTCCAGCTGTCTCCGAGCTCGGGGAGAAATGTCAGTCACAGGTTTCAGACTGAGTTTCTGTGCAAGCATTTGGAACGGGGGGACACCATCTGCATGGGGCCCACGACTGATCTTCCCTCAGTCAGAACCCTGGCGAGTGGATCAGTACCACTAAAGGTTTGTCTATGCAAATGGCATCACACTGTCATCACTAGGCTGTGTTGAAGCTGTGAGGAATCAGTGACACGTTGTGCAACAGGTGATCTGTGGAACCTCACACTAAATCACAAATCACTGCCAAAAACACGTACCAGTTAAGTTCAAGTTTATCGTCAAGGGAATGCATATCTGGGTATAAAAGTGATCAAAATTAGCTGCAGCACCGTACATAACAGGTATGACAAATAAAAATTAACATAGATTATACATAACCTACATGACAAAATAAACTTAACAACATTAGTGCAGATTGAAGCAGATCAAAAAATAGACCAATATTAGGACTTCTCTGGTTGGTCCAAGAGCCTGATGGCAATGGGGAAAAGGCTGATGTTGGCCCTTGAGATGAGTCTTTTCAGGCTCTCGTACCTCCTGCCTAATGGCAGCAATGAGAAGAGGGCATGGCCCAAATGGCGGGGGCCCTTAATCAGAATCAGAATCAGGTTTAATATCATCGGCATGTGTCGTGAAACTTGTTAACTTTGCAGCAGCAGTTCAAGGCAATACATAATAACTTTTAAAAACTGTGAATTACAGTAAGTGTATATATGTATGTATCTTAATATGTATATTAATCAATATGTCTATATATATATATATATATGTGGGGGTAACCGGCTGGTGGTGTAGTGGCATCAGCGCTGGACTTCGGGGCGAGAGGTCCCGAGTTCGAATCCGGCCGGCTCCCTTGCACGCTCTCCATTGAGTGTCGAGCTAGCAACTCGACCTCGTAAAAAAACCTGGAGAGGGATGGGCTCCGCCAGGTTTCAGATGCCCAAGACACGCCGTACGATGAGCGATCACCAAAAAGATCGGTGCAAAAAGCTTGTCATGACGGTGCCCCGACGACCGACTCCACCAGGAGTTAAGGGCGCACACACACATGTGGGGGGGGGGGGGAGATGTGTGTGTGTGTGTGTGTAGAAGTAGTAGTTCAATGAAATAAGTAGTGCAAAAACATAGAAATAAAAAAGCAGTGAGGTAGTGTTCTAGGTTCAATGCCCATTCAGGAATCAGATGGCAGAGGGGAAGAAGCCGTTCTTGAATCACAGTGTGCCTTCAGGCTTCTGTACCTCTTCCTGACAGTACCAATGAGAAGAGGGCATATCCTGAGAGGTGGGGATCCCTAGTGTTGGACACTCATCCCTTTTGAGGCTTCGATCCTGAGACATCTCGTATGAGCATTGAAACTAAGGCAAGCATTTCTCTGGCCCCTTTCCCGATCTCAAAATGCCCCCAGATATTTTACATCAGTGGAGTGACTCCACTATTACAACGCAGGAAATGCAGCAGCCAATTGTCACATAGTGATATCGCAGCTTAATAATAATCAGGTGAACTGTTTTAAATGACTAATATTGGCTGGAACACCCTCTGTTGTTTGTTGCACTGTTGTAGACATGACAGTGCAAAATGACCTTGGTTTTTACAAAAAGGATGTAGTGTTTTGTTTGATGTTTCATCAGGAAATAAAACCTCGACAATATAGTTTACCTTTCATGCTGCACTAGTAAGTTCAGTTTAGATTCTTCTATGAAGTTTGAGAATTCAGGCCTCACATTAAGAAGCAAAGATACAGATTTATGTACTGAGAATATTCTTGCATTTTCTTAAAGACCAGAGAAATAGGCATGTGGAAAAAAGACATAAAGTTCCCCAGCAAGTCTCACAATGTCCTGACTTTGGTATCTGTTGCCATTTCTTCACCACTGCCGCAGCTAAATCATAAATCTCCCTCTCCAACGCCACTGTGAGTCACCTTCATTGCACCAACTTTAAGGCGGCTCTACATCATTTTCTTTTGGGCAAGCTTAAATTAAGTTTATTTCTATCATGAGAGGCTGGATAAACTTGGGTGGTTTTTTTTCTGGACAGTCGGAGACTGAGGGGAGATCTGACAGAGGTTTACAACATTATGAGAGGCACAGATAGAGTGGATAGAGAATATCTGTTTCACAGGGTTGAACTGCCTAAAACCAGAAGGCTTGAATTGAAGGTGGGAGGTGGTAGGTTCAAAGGGGATGAGAAGGGTAAATTTTTCATTCAGAGACTAGTGGATGCCTGGAATGCACTGCCTGTTATGGGGGTAGAGGCAATTTCATTACAGGCTTTTAAGAGAAGTTTGGATAGGCAGATGGATGTGAGGAAGATGGAGGGATATAGACATGGTGTAGGTAGGAGGGATTAGTGTGGGTGTTTCTGACTTGCTTTTTAGCTGGTTCTGCACAACATTGTGGGCTGAATGGCCTGTCGCTGTCTAGGAAACGACAATACTGGTTGATTGGTGGAGCCACATCCTGAGACAGTATCATTTTTAAAAGATTCCATGAAGAAGTAACCCATCCTGGAAATGGGGTACTTGACTGGGAAAGCTGGTGTAAGTATGAGTGTGTGTGTGTGTGTGTGTGTGTGTGTGTGTGTGTGTGTGTGTGTGTGTGTGTGTGTGTGTGTGTGGTGTGTGTGTGTGTGTGTGGTGTGTGTGTGTGTGTGTGTGTGAGAGAGAGAGAGAGAGAGAGAGAGAAAGTGTATGCACAAGCGTGTGGGGGGGTGTTGGGAGTGTGCAGATGTGCTGGGTGTGTCTGGGTGTGTCTGTCAATATATGTGCTTATGCTTGTCAATATGTGTGTGTGATCTCTGTCAATGTATGTGCCTGTATGTGTGTGTGTGTGTTTGTGTGCGTATCCATGTGCACATTCAAGTGGCTGTGTCAGCATGTGTGGGCGTATTTGTCAATGTGTGTTGCTTGTATCTGTCAATGTATGCGCGTGTGTGTGTGTGTGTGTGTGTTTTGTCAGTGTACGTGCTTCTGTGTGTTTGTCTCTGTGTGTCCATGTTCACACACAACTGTTTGTGTGAGGGTGTGTGCGCATGTATGTGCGTGCATACACATTGATAATCATGGGTCTTTCTTGGACCCGAGCTCAGTGGTCACACCTGCAGTTTCAGAGCTGGTGCAGAGGTGTCAAATGATCTGGGACTGGCTACACAATTAAACTCTGTTTGTAAACCCCTTCCTTCCTGCTCCCTTCCCATAAACAGTGAGTCACAGGATGCAGTGTGAATTTTCTGGAACAGCTTGTTGTGTCTGAATTGAGCTGGCTGCTGTTCAGTGGAATAGCCACAGGCACAAATCATGCGCAAATCCTTAGTTAGTAGACACGAGGGGCTCTCCCTAAGGGTGGAGGTTTGAGTAGGGAATGAAAAAGTGTGGTGGGGGGATGGGTTGCTTGAATAGAGTGGACACCGCAGTGCTTGCCCTAGACAGGAAGTTAGATTGAATAACCCAATAAAGACAAAGAATTTCGTTCTCAGAAATTCTATGTTATAAACTACCTTATCAGAGGAAGTTGCTAAGGGAAAAACATATTTATTTTTAAGCAGCTTTTCAACTTTTTAATGTTTCTTTGGGAATATGCTGTTTGGCTGTTGTGAATTTACTGCCCATCCTTCATTATTAATACAAATTATGAAGTAATGTATTGAGGGTGTGTGAATGAAAGCTGTGACCGGCGGTTGTCATAAGCTGAATCATTCTTTCTTGGACATTTTACTCAGCCCCGAAATAGGCTAAAGGTTTTTTTTACTTTCCCCACAAGCAGGGACAAGATAGAGAAGCAAAAAGGGGGGGTCCACCACTAATCAGGGGGCAGCCCCATGTGAGTTCCAAAAGGCTCAGCTCTCTCCACGCATTCATGTTTATTTACGAGTCGCTGCTCGGCCAGCTTGCTCAACGTTACAGGGCCCTGCCCTCACATGCATGCCAATAAGACGAGGCCGTACTGCCCATCTACCCCTTCCTGACACATCTTCCATCGTGGAGCTAAGCTATTTCCTGAATTCCCTCGGAGTTTTTGGCCTCTTCTTTGCTCTCTAGACACCTTTGCAGAACATGCTCTATTGCGTAGTGAGTTTCCTGAATTCAGTCCTGAACTCGACAACTCTCTTAGCTGTGGTTAACTCAAAGTGATAGTAAGATTAAGTGTCTCTAACCCACCGTGCATCTTGTACACATCTTTATGAGGCCCTTCATAGTGTGGTTTTGCTTTGAATTTGTCTGGGTCAAAATCTTTACAAGCCTTTCTCACATTTCACTCACCTCATTGACAGTGAGTAATTCGGTGTTACCATTGACTCCTAGAGCCATCTAGAAAGCTCACATTAACTGTCACAAATTGTTCTTCACCTCAAGTATCTTTCTCTCATTTAAAACTACCTTATGCATGACTCTTGTCCCAATCTTCTCCTCTATCTTTAACATCTCACAACCATCTTTAACATGCTGTTTGCCTTAGATCCATAGCCTCTCACTCAGTTTGAAACCCTTTAATAAAACTTTCATGACCTGATGCACTGGTGAAACTAGCTTATCAAAATTGCAGATAGCTACTGTGAATGGAAATTTTCTTTGTTCCCCCCCCCCCCCCCCAATTCTTGGAACCATCTATTGTGCAGAAGGTTTGCACTTTTTAACATACAACTCAGTGGCCACTTCATTTGGTACTTCCGGTAGTTCAAAGTTCAAAGTACATTTATCATTAAAGTATGGATACATTGTACAGCTTTCATATTCCTCTCTTAACAGGCAGCCATGGAACAAAGAAACTCAAAAACAAGCCCCATGCATGTGAAAAAAAGACTGTCTAATACCCAAAGTACAGATAATAGAAAAACCACATCGTGCCCATAAGAAAATAGAAGAATAAAATAGCCCACAAAAAAGACCATCGAACACCCAGTGTGCAATGTAAAAGAGAACATCATGCAATCAGTAACCGCAAGCAAACAGCGTTTCTGAACTGAAGTCCACTAAGAGAGTCCGAGACCCGTAGTTCAGCGCAGAGCCGAGTAAACGTCGTGGGCCACAAAATGGCCACCGAGTGTGTGTTCACGGTCCTCTGCTGCTTCTGCTCATCCACTTCGTGCTTTGATGCATTGTGCATTCAGAGATGCTCTTCTGCACACCACTGTTCTGATGTGTTATTATTTGTGTTGCTGTCGCATTCCTGTCAGTTTGAACTAATCTGACCATTCTCCTCTGACCTGTCTCATTAAAAAGAAGTGTTTTTGTCCACAGAACTGCTACTCACTGGATGTTTTTTGATTCTCGCACAATTCTTGGTGAACTCTAGAGACTATTGTGCATGGAAGTCCCAGATGATCATCAGTTTCTGAGATACTCAAACCACCCTGTCTGGCACCAACAATTATTCCATGGTCAAAGTCACTTAGATCAGATTTCTTCCTCATTCTGATGTCTGGTCTGAAGAACAACTGAACCTCTTGACCATGTCTGCATGCTTTTATGCATTGAGTTGCTGCCACATGATCGGGTGGGGGTGGTGCAGGTGCAGACACACCCAGCTCTGAAACACCAGGCAAGGTCATTTGATTCCAAACAATTTGTTTATTGATCATTACAGAATGTCTGGCTGGTGCTTCTGCTCCCTCCCCTCTCCTTTCCCCTTTTCCCAACCATGATTCCCCTTCCCACTCTCAGTCCACAATAAAGACCCGTATTAGAATCAGGTTTATCACTGAGATATCGTATGTCACAAACCTTGGTTTTTTTTGCAGCAGCAATACAGCGCGGCACATAAAATTACTACAGTATTGTGCAAAAGTCTTAGGCTTCCTAGCTATATATATGTGCCTAAGACTTTTGCACAGTACTGTACAAACATAAATAGTTGGACAGGCTGATTAGCTGCAGTTCAATGACACAGCTCGATCTCAGCCTGGAGTGTATGTGGCTAAATTGACCTCGCTATACTTGGTCACTGATCTAACCAGTCAATTAAGTTATGCACAATATGTTGAGGTGCAGCCACAATGAAAAACTTGCTTGCAACAGCATCACAGGTATGTAGGTACAGAAAACTTACAGAATATAAATTAAGCATGAAGTATATAAGACAGAAGTTCAAAGTTTAAAGTCACATCAATGGCTGTAGTGATTCTCTCCAGCCTGATTCTGACTTCCTCGTAGGCCAATATCAACAGGAAACCGAACAAATGTTATTGCATCCCAAAAGTACAGAGCTGTAGGGAGTAAATAGACTTTTATTTTGCCTACTGATCAGCCCTGGATTGGCCTTTATAGATACCTGAGCTTTCACCAATAGACAACCCCTTAGGAGAATATCGTATTGAACTCAAGTGATTGCACTGCTATGTCACCATATATACTATCCTGAGATTCGTCTTCTTGCAGGCATTCACAGTAGAACAAAGAAATACAACAGAATCAAAGAAAAACTAACAATGCAAAAAAAAAGCACGATCAGAGTGAAGTGGATGGTAGTCCAGGGGCTGGTTTGCCATGTTTCACTGCTGATGTAAGATCAGGGCTGTGGAGGTCAGTTCAGAATCCCGCTGGTTGCAGGAAAGAAGCTGTTCCTGAACCTGGCAGTGTTGGTGTTGGGATTAAAGCAATTGGATCTAGCTGTCAGATACTGAGGTGCAAGTTTAAGAGTGTGGAAAAACACATTGTACTTTATAACTAAGAGTGTTGCTTTTACATTTGATGTGTGATAGCTGTGTTTGTTGTGTTTACTTTTCCTTATGTAAGCTGATTTCCAATGTTTTATTATACTCAGTATGTCTTAATTTGACAGTTGGAACTAGCTCTTGCACCTGGTCCTCATCTTTGAACGGACAGCTTGTATGTTAAGGATGAACTTTCATCCTCACAATTCACCTTGTTGTGGACTTGCACTTTACTGTCAATCGACACTGCACTTTCTCTGTAATGGTAACCATAACACGATGTTCTTCATTGTGCAATTGTGCTTCCCTTGTATCACATCAATGTACTTAACGTTTTGAAGTAATCTGTCTGGATGGCCCGCATCCAGGAAGGAGCTGGCCAAAGTTGACTGGACGGATAGCCTAGCAGAAAAGACAGTGGAACAGCAATGGCAGGTATTCTTGGGAATAATGCACAAGGTGCAAAATCAGTTCATCCCCCAGAGAAGGAAGGATTCAAAGGGGGGAAAGGGGCCTCAGTGGCTGACAAAGGAAGTCAGAGACTGCATAGCATTAAAAAAAAGGAAATATGACAGAGCTAAGGTGAGTGGGAGGACAGATGATTGGGAAGTTTTTAAGGAACAACAGAACTTAACTAAAAAGACAATACGGGGAGAAAAAATGAGGTACGAACGCAAGCTAGCCAGGAATATAAAGGAAGATAGCAAAAGCTTTTTTAGGTATGTGAAGAGAAAGAAGATAGTTAAGAACAATGTTGGGCCCTTGAAGAATGAATTGGGTGAAATTGTTATGGGAAACAGAGAAATGGCAGAAGAATTAAATGAGTACTTTAGATCTGTTTTCACTAAGGAAGACACAAGCAATCTCCCAGATGTATGGATGGGCCAAGGACATAGGGTAACAGAGGAAATGAAACAGATTGACATTCGGAAGGAAACGGTGATGAGAAGACTGATGGGACTGAAGGCTGACAAATCCCCAGGTCCAGATGGTCTGCACCCTAGGGTACTAAAGGAGGTGGCCCTGGAAATTGCAGATGCATTGGTAATCATTTTCCAGTGTTACTTAGATTCAGGATCAGTTCCTGAGGATTGGAGAATGGCTAATGTTATCCCACTTTTTAAGAAAGGAAGGAGGGAGAAAACAGAGAACTATTGACCTGTCAGCCTGACATCGGTGGTGGGGAAGATGCTAGAGTCCATTATTAAGGATGAAATAGTGGCATATCTAGATAGCAGTGATAGGATTGGGCCGAGCCAGCATGGATTTACCAAGGGTAAATCATGCTTGACTAATCTGTTGGAGTTTTTCAAGGATGTAACCAGGAAGTTAGACAGGGAAGATCCAGTGGATGTAGTGTACCTCGATTTTCAGAAGGCATTTGATAAGGTCCCACATAGGAGATTGGTGGGTAAAATCAAAGCTCAGGGCATCGGGGGGAAGACATTGACATGGATAGAAAACTGGTTGGCAGATAGAAAGCAAAGGGTAGCGGTGAATGGGTGTTTCTCGGAATGGCAGGTGGTGACTAGTGGGGTGCCACAGGGCTCGGTATTGGGACCACAGCTGTTTACAATTTACGTCAATGATTTAGATGAAGGCATTGAGAATAACATCAGCAAATTTGCTGATGATACTAAGCTGGGTGGCAGTGTGACATGTGATGAGGATGTTAGGAGAATTCAGGGTGACTTGGATAGGCTGGGTAAGTGGGCAGATACTTGGCAGATGGCGTTTAATGTGAATAAGTGTGAGGTTATCCACTTTGGGAGTAAGAACAGGAAAGCAGATTATTATCTGAACGGTATAGAGTTGGGTAAGGGAGTAATACAAAGAGATCTCGGAGTCCTTGTTCATCAGTCACTGAAGGTGAATGAGCAAGCGCAGCAGGCAGTGAAGAAGGCTAACGCAATGTTGGCCTTTATTACAAAGGGAATTGAGTACAAGAGCAAGGAAATCCTCTTGCATTTGTACAGAGCCCTGGTGAGACCACACCTGGAGTACTGTGTACAGTTTTGGTCTCCAGGGTTAAGGAAGGACATCCTGGCTGTAGAGGAAGTGCAGCGTAGATTCACGAGGTTAATTCCTGGGACGTCTGGACTGTCTTATGCAGAGAGGTTAGAGAGACTGGGCTTGTACACGCTGGAATTAAGGAGATTGAGAGGGGATCTGATTGAAACATATAAGATTATTAAGGGATTGGACAAGATAGAGGCAGGAAATATGTTCCAGATGCTGGGAGAGTCCAGTACCAGAGGGCATGGTTTAAGAATAAGGGGTAGGTCATTTAGGACAGAGTTAAGGAAAAACTTCTTCTCCCAGAGAGTTGTGGGGGTCTGGAATGCACTGCCTCGGAAGGTAGTGGAGGCCAATTCTCTGGATGCTTTCAAGAAGGAGCTAGATAGGTATCTTATGGATAGGGGAATCAAGGGATATGGGGACAAGGCAGGAACCGGGTATTGATAGGAATTGATCAGCCATGATCTCAAAATGGCGGTGCAGGCTCGAAGGGCCGAATGGTCTACTTCTGCACCTATTGTCATAAAACTAAGTGTTCACTGTACATGTGACAATAATGAACTAATCAAACAGCGGTGTGCAGAAGAGCGTCTCTAATAGCACAACACGTTGAACCTTGAAGTGGATGGGCTTCAGCCGAAGACCATGTACATACACTCAGTGGCCACTTTATTAGTTACAGGAGGCCCCACTGAGTGTACATCTGCTCGATCTCTGTCCTTCAGTTCACCACATGAGCAGATCTGGTCTACCTTCCCCTTGAACTTGTTGGCATTAGATGACACCACACATCTTTTGGCATGAGAAACCTGAAATGGCATGATGGCACAGTGGGTAATTTTGCAGAGTGTTGTTTGAGCAATGTAACCATAGGAATAATGTTTGCCAGCTGTCACTGCTCAAGAGGTGTCAAGGTTCCTTTCCCTATTGTTAACCAACCTCCTCTTAATAAGCAGCGATTTATTAAAATAAATCTTTTTCAGCAATTTTGAGTGCACCTCTGCCTGTTGGTGGGCACTGTCACCATGGTAATCAGAACTACTTCAATTGTATGTTTTAAATCCCACTAAAATTAATACAGGTGGATGAGATTGCCAGCAGAATCATATCACTGATTGTCACCTTTATGTAAGCATTCTGTGGGGGCTGTTACCATGACAACATCCCCTTTAAAGGACGTTACAATGGCAGGCTCAGAGTGTTGTGGTGGCCTATCATTTGTGATTGAATAACTTAACCTGAAGAGAATTATTTTGATTTATGCTGGTTTGATTTAACGACTTATTTCTGTACAGGTTTAAAAGGATATGGTAATTACGTTACAGCACAAGCAATCCAGAGTTGATCAACCAATCTCATGGATCAAACCCCCATCATTTGGAGTTTAAATTCAGTTAATTAAATAAAATTACAATTAATAACTATTTCTAATAATGGGAACATGATATTACAGGACTGTTTTTCAAAATACTTCATTAAATCTGAGGTAATTTCTGCCTTCTTGAAATGCCCATATCCTGAATATGAAACAAATTAATACAATTTATCTGCCCTTTGATTGTTACTGAAAATAATTTTCTATGTTTACATTAAGTTTTGTATAAACCCATCTAGAAGTTCGATGATGAAAATTTTAAAAAACTATTCTCTCCTAGTTTTGTACTTTTGTGATACATGGACATTTGTTGAGTTCCCCATGGGTGTTGGCCTACAGGTGAGTCACGCATTATAGGAAGCAGGCAAGAGAGAGGGGTAGAAGGCAATGTTTAGATCAACTATGATTATATTGAATGGTGGCACAGGCCCAACGCAGCAAATGGCCATTTCTTATGTTGCTGTGAAACTGGTTTCTAGCTTCATCTGCTTTCTGATTCCTATAAAACTGGGAAGTTGGCCAAAGCTGGCTAGCTCCCTCATGATGACTTGTAGGCTGGACAATCATCAACTACAGACAGTATTTACAAAATGAATAGGTCACCAGACTATTTGAATTAAAGCACCTACCAGTCATCTCCACTTTCCCTTACAACATAGAAGCAAGCCATTTCAGTCCATCAACTCTATGTGGTTCACAGAGCAATCAAATCCTCACATTAATATTTGCTGTAATCAATTCTTCCCAAAATCTTATCAACTTCACATAGATTCTACCACTCTCGTACACACTGGAAGCAATGTGCAGTAGTCAATTAACCTATCAACCCCTACGTCTTTGGAACATGGAAGAAAATAGTGTTTGTGTGTGTGTGCACTTTATAGGAAACCCTTGACCAGAGTTGCTTAGCACAGAAGTAGGTTGTTAAGCCATCCAAGTCCTGAGATCATAAGACTCAGCAGCAGAGCTCAGCCATTCTGCCCATCAAGTCTGTTCAACCATTTCATCGTGGCTGATTTATTATCCCTCTCAATGTCATTCTCCTTGCTTCTTCCCATAACCTTTGACACCCTTACTAATCAAGAACCGACCAACCTCCATGTCCATGCCAACCATCAAGCTGATTCCATTTCTTATTCTCCCCATTTCCTACAAATTCTCTCTGGATCCGACCACTCATCTACGTTCTTGGGACCAATTCATTCAAATACCTTTGGAAGGAGTCAGGAGCACTTGGGATAAACCCTCACAGTCATAGGGAGAGAGCGCACACTCCATGCAGAAAATATTCTCACACTTTGCTTCCTCCCAGTGAAGGCTGCAATGTTTTCATGTATCTGGTGAAGTGCTGACTGTACAGTGACTACTCATAAAGAAACAAATCAAGAGTGACCTTCACACCACTCTAAACTACAACCACAATGCTTAGACTCAACTTTGCAATTGAAAAGTTCAAACTTTTGCCCTTTACCTACACTGTAGGCAGGGTTGGACACAGACAAACGTGCAGAGATACAAATGTGACTATCAGTGAGAGAGCTGGTCCAATTCTTCCTGCAGTTCTGAATCTTTGCTTTGCTGTTACCAAGTGAAAAACAACAGTTTATAAATTAAGTGCAGCAAAGACGGAGAAGTCAATGTTCTGTACTGCATGACAGAGTGACATTTAGAGATAGCAGAGTGGTAGAGCTGCTCCAATGCAGAAACCCAGGTTCAATCCTGACCTCAGGTACTGGCAGTGTGGAGTTTGCAAGTTCTTCCTGTCACTGCATGGCTTCCTCCCGGTGCTTCCATTTCCTACCACATCCCAAGGACGTGTGGGTTGATAGGCTAATTCATCACTGTAAATTGCTCCAAGTGTGTGGGTGGGTGATAAGGTCTGGAGGGACTTGTTGGTAATGTGGGAAGAATAAAAAATGAAATTAATGTAGGATTATTGTGAGTGGGTGGTTGATGGTCAACATGGACTCAGCTTGGTGTTTCTGTGCTGCTTCTATGACATGGACCAGCTCAAGGTGCTGAATGGTGTCTGCTATTGCTACAGATTGACATCTGATGGTTGGAGAGGGCTCTGCACGCTGATAAATCTGTTGTAACACAAAAAATGCTGGAGGAATTGCAGGTCAGGCAGCATCTATGGAGAGAAATAAATGGTCAATGTTTTGGGCCAAGACCCTTCATCAGGACTGGAAAGGAAGGCCCAGAATAAGATAGATGAAGGGGAGGAGTATAAGCAGAAAGTTGATAGGTGAAACCTGGTGAAGGGGATGTGGGTGGATTGGGGAGATGAGGATGAGGTAAGAGGCTGGGATGGGGTAGGTGGCAAAGGTAAAGGACTGAAGAGGAAGGAATCAGATAGGACAGTGGGCCATGGGAGAAAGGGAGGTGGAAGAATACCAGAGGAAGGTAAATAGCAAGTGAAAAGAAGAGAAGGGGTAAGAAGGGAGTCAGAATGGGGAATGGTAAAGAGAGAAGAGGGGGAGAAATTACCCAAAGTTAGAGAAATCAATATTCACACTGTCAGATTAGAGGCTACATAGACAGAATATGAGGTTTAGCTCCCCCAGCCTGAGAGTGTCCTTGTTATGGCAGTAGAGGAGGCCATGGAACAATATGTCAGAATAGCAAAGGGGACTGGGATTTAACTGGTTAGTCACTGTGAAGTCCAATCTGTTGTGGAGGGAGCAGATCAACAAAGTGGTCCCCAATCTAAGTTGGGCCTCCCTGATGTAGAAGATGCTGCACCAAGAATACTGTTTTTATGCTGTCTCTATGCTGCATGCCTATGAGTCAATGACTAGAAGACCCAAGGACAGGTACGTAGAAAGGAAAGGGTTAAAGGGATGTGGGTCAAATGTATACAGATGGGACCAGTTTAAGTGAGTTCTTGGTCATCCTAGACCAGTTGGACTGATGGGCCTGTTTCCGTGCTGTTTTACTCCCTGACCTACCAGCCTGTTGCCCGTATGAAGTGTTCCAGCTGAGAGTCCAAATCTGTTTTCCATTGAGCAACGGAGGATAATGTTGGACATGTTTGATGTATATAGAATTATGAGAGGTATTTGGTGGATAGCCTGCAGGAATTCTTTCTCAAATCAGAGATAAGAGGACAGAGATTTTCAAAGATTCAAAGTACATTTATTATCAAAGTATGATTTCAAACCTCCGCTGCCTTGCGGCCATACCCACCCATGGAAAAGGCTTTGGGAGTAAACCCCGAGGACAAATCTGGAGCTGGAGTCCCTAAGGCCTTCAACTGTGTTCTAGCAACTCCTGTGATGACACCGGTGCCAAGCTGTATTGGTTGGTCCTTGCCCTTCCCTTGGACAACATCGGTGTGGTGGAGAGGGGAGACTTGCTGCATGGTTGGTCAACTGCTGGTCTTCCATACAATCTTGCCCAGGACTGCGCCCCGGAAACCATTCCAGGCGCAGATCCAAGGTCTCACAAGACTAATGGATGCCACATGTCTGCAGTATAAGAGCCTGAGATTTGTTTTCCTACAGACAGCCGTGAAACATAGAAAAACATGGAACCCATTCAAAGAAAAACTAAGGACAAAAAGAGAATTAGAGGGGACATTTTCCATGCATGTGTATTTGGGATAGACGGGCTGAAAGAGTGATGAAAAATAGAGTCATTGACAGCATTTAAGATGTGCTGAGATGAGCACATGAAATGCCAAAGCATGGTAGGCTATGGTACACGTGCTGGAAGTTGGGATGAATGCTGATGGGTGCCCAATGCTTGTTATGAATATTGTTGACTGCATAGCCTGTGTGATTCTATAACCTAAGAAAAGGTTTAGAAAAACAGATCCTGAAAGCATGTACCAGCATCTACCCCACTGCTGTATGACAATTGAACGGCTCCCGAGTATGCTAAGACAGACTCTTGACCTCACGATCTACTCCTTATGTTCTTGCACCTTATTGTTTACCTGCACTGCATTTTCTCGTGGCTGCTCACTTCATTCTGGGCTCTGTTATTGTTTCACCTCAATGCACTGTGTAAATAATCTGACGTGTCTGATTAAGTATGCAGGACAGGCCTTTCATGTAAAACGATAATAATACAACTCCAATATTCCCGGGATTCTGAAAAACGAGGGAGCACAGGTTTAAAGTGAGAGGGGAGAGATGGAAGAGGGGCATGAGGGGCAAGTTTTTCCCGGGGTGGGGGGGGGTGTGGGCCATATGTGGAATCAACTGCCAGATTAAATGGCTGAGATAGATACTTAAAAACATTTAAAAGGCGTTTGGACAGGTACATGATTAGGAGGAATATGGACCAGGTGGGGACAAATGGGACTGTCTTAGATCAGAATCAGGTTTAATATTACTGGCATACGTCGTGAGATGTGGGAATCGTGGCCGACGTGACCAGTTGAGCTGAAGGGCTTGTTTCTGTCCTGATTCGCTGTGGGCTGCCTCCAGCAACTGCAATAGTAACTGCCGGTCGTTCTTTTGTTCACGTTAGTTTTTCGTCCCCTCAGTTATCTTAAATTGTCGCCTGCCACTGTCTCCCTTTTGCGAGGTTTACCGCCCTCCAGCCTGGCAACCTGCCCAATGCTGAAGCCCGGAGGGTCTAATTAAACAGGGACAGATTGTTTTTAATGTTTTGTGGTGAACGTTAATCCGGCTCACCTGTTGGTTCTCGATGCGCCGAATCCAGACTTATTAATGATGCAGCCCATCACACCCAGTGAACCAGACAGTTCAAACCACAAACACATTCCCCCTGTCTGGATTTAACTGGGGACAGAGAGCGTGAGAGAGAAAACAAAACGAGATTAAGCACACTTTTAGACGGAGATAAGCATCATGTTGTGGACTCCGGCCTAAGAAATATTTGGTGTCGTAGGTAAGGTCCAGACACCAGCTGCGATAGATCAGATATGAGACAGGATTCAAGGCGAGTTGATAGATTTAGCCCTCCGCAGGTTGCGTGAGGCCAGATTAAGAGCCCTTGAAGCTCTCGCGTGTTTATGCTGTCCTCTCACTGAGGTGAACAGAACTGAGCGCGCCGGGCTCCCGGACACATCCTCCAAACAACAGCCACTTTGATTTTAAGCAACTCGAAGGGACTAACAAACCTTTATTTTTATATATACACACACAAGAGACGTATTGTGGGCGGGGCTCAACAAGAAGTTACTGTAATTTCCACGACTTCCCGCTAGAAAAAGGGCTCCAAATTGCAGTTTGGTAACTGGTCGTCCCAAGATTTGGGTCACTGTCTGACAACTGCCGGCGATCTACAATTCGGCCCACTGCCATATTCAGCATCTCCCATACGACAACCCAAAGGAAGAAAAGTTCCCGTGTCACAATGATCATACTGTTACTTTAAATCGCAGGAGAACTTAATTTAAGACCCAATTGTTGAAATCCAGAAGAAACAGACCAGAACTCAGTTTGCAAAAATTAAAGTTTTATTTGCTCTGATGCTTAAGTTTGTGTGTTGTAGTTTGAAGGGTCTGTTGGAGTTTCGTATTCAAGGGGATCTTTTTTGGAAATCCATGGGAAGTTGAAGGAAAAGCCACACACCGGGACAGCCATAAATATTAAATAGAGAAGAAATTTCTTCACCCAGAGGGTGGTGAATCAGATTTATTATCACTGAGATGCAGAATGTCCTCAAATTTGTCGTTTTGCAGCAGCAGTTCAATGCAATACACACAATATACTGCAAATTATAATAAAAATATACAGAATATGCACAATTAAATAATTAGAGCAAAAAATAGTGAGAGGGTAGGATTTATTAGTTCATCATCCATTCAGAAATCGGATGACAGAGGGGAAGAAGCTGTTCTTAAAATGTTGAGTGTGTGTCTACATGTTCCTGTTCTCCTCTGATGGTAGTGATGTGCAGGTGGTGAGGGTATTTAATGACGAATGCCACCATTGTGGAGTTCATTGCTAAAGAGGTCTGTTTAGGCCAGGTCAGGCAGCATCTCTGGAAGGAAATGGGCAACTGACATTTCAGGGTCATGACCTCTGCGTGGATAGCTTTGAGGCAGCTTCTACCAAGGAACAGTTGAAAACAGCCAACAATACAAAGCATCCAGGGCACTTTCAAGAGGCGATGCTGCAAAAAGAAATGGCACACTCTATTAACGACCCTCATCCCTCTTCTCATTGAGGAGGTACAGGAGCCTAAAGACACACTCAACGTTTCAGGAACAGCTTCTTCCCCTCTGTTACTATATTTCTGAATGAACAATGTACCCAAGAACAGTATCTTTCTCACTCTTTTTTTCCACTACTTATTCAATTTTATATACATATATTTCTTATTGTAATTTAATTTTATTATTATGTATTGAAATATACAGCTGCCACAAAGCAACATATTTCATGCCATTTTGCAGTGATATTAACCTGATTCTGATTTGTTAAACCCTGAGGAGTCGGAAATTGTGTAACAGCCTTTGGACTATTCTGTCATTAAATGAATATAAAGGGAAGATTTGTAGTATAGACATGTAAGGTTAATTTTATAAATGTAGTGAGCGCCACAACATATGCCATGCACTATAGAAAAATGTCTTGTACCATTAATGGCAATATATGAATGTGATGAATTGTATTTAGAAAGAAAGGATTAGATTTATTTATTACGTGTACATTGAAAGCATATGGCGAAATTGCATCAAATTAAATCAGCTGGATTATGCTTGGCAGGCTTCTGGCACCAACAAGGCGTGCCCACATCTCACTAACCCTAACCCGCGTGTCTTTGGAATGTAGGAAGAACGTTACTGTATATCTCCACCAATTCCCCATTGCACCCATTTACTGAACACCTCCCTCCCCCCCAATACATATTTACTGGACCCCTCCCTGACTTGGTCATTTACTGATACTGTCGATTTCTGCGCGTGGCTCCAACACGTTCCCCGTGGGAGAGCCCAAGGATCTTGGGTGCATGCACCACCAGGAATCTCGTCACCTCTTGCCACTCTGACGATTCGCATCCCAAATTGCCAGATTCAAGGTGCCGGCGAGGTGGTGGTAATAACGAGTTGAGAATTCAACAAGAGTGTGAACCACGCAGGACAGCCGAGGGAGGGCTCGGAGCAAGAAAAATAATCTTTAAAAACAAAAATTAACTAAGTTGAATAGCTGGCTGAGTCACAAGATTATAGTTATAATTTTGCAAAATACCTTTGTAATGTAGCTACAGTCAAAGTATCGAGATCTTCTTATCCAAAGAAGATAAATACCCTCATTATACTGAATGAAAATCTATACAATGCCCACAAGTAAAATCTATTTATTACAGACTCATAATTCAATTTTAATCATATGCACACCTTGTGAAACAGTAACACATTTAGTTAATTAATCTCCTCCCAGCCTCATTTTATAGGTTTTTTTCACATGCTGGGAGGGTGTCATTGGTGAAGTGGGATTATAGGTATTCTGAAAATCAGTAAAGTTCTCACTAGCTACTAATCAGTTGCTGTGGCTTTGTGTACACAGGAGGGGAACTGGCAGAAAGTAACTGACAATCCTTCATTTTCCATCAGATATCCTATCACAGCAGGAACTCTGCTTGTTGCTATGGTCATGACTAATTGGCCAATCAATAAGGATGTTGCTAGTTCATTGGCTTGTTGCCCTGGTGGAAATTATATGCAAAGCCTCTCTGCGTTCATCTCCAAAGTTATGCAGTTTTGATGTCAGTCTTGTTTAAAGCATACTGCCGCTTCATTCGTCTGCAGAATGATTATAGTAATCTTAGTGAAGTCCAGAAGACGCAGCAGCAGAAATAGGCCATTTGGCCCACTGGGTCTCCTCCACAATTGCAATACTCACGGTAGCAGTGGCTAACTGTACCAACATAAATAAGTGGCCTGTAAATGGTTCAAAATCCTATCTGACTATTCTATCTGGAGAGAACCATCAATATGATCATAATTTATTTGTATGGTATCACACTCAAGCAAACAATAAAAATACTGTTGACATCCTTACGTCCTCACCCTGATTTCTCTTGCACTTGTATTCATTTGAAATGCAGTTTAATGATGACTGATAATCACTGCTGAGTTCCCACTTCTATCCTTGCACTGTGAAATCCACAATCCAAAGTTCAACCAGTGACATAAAATGACGATCGCTTGACTTGGCAGACAAATCAGTTGTTTAGTGTGTAAAATGTTGCAATTGGATATCCATACTCAGTGGCCACTTTATTAGGAACCTCCTGTACCTAATGAAGTGGCCTTTGAGTTTACGTTTGTGGTCTTCTGCTGTTGTAACCCTTCTAATACAAGGTTTAACTTCTGCATTCAGACATGCCCTTCTGCACACCACTGTTATAACGCATGGTTATTTCAGTCACTGTCACTTTCCTATCAGCTTGAACCACTCTGGCCATTCTCCTACGACCTCTCTCACTGACAAAGTGTTTTTGCACACAACTGCTGCTCACTGGATGTTTTTTTTTGATTTTTTTGCATCATTCTATGGAAATTGTTGTGTGTGTAAATCCCAGGAAGTCATCAGTTTCTAAAATACTCAAATCATTCCATGGTCGAAGTCACTTGGATCACATTTCTTCCCCATTCTAATGTTTGGTCTGAACAGGAACAGAACTTCTTGACCATGTCTGCATGCTTTTATACATTGAATTACCGCTAAATGATTGGCTGATTAAATATTTCCATTAACAAACAGGTGTACAGGTGTACCTAATAAAGTGGCCACTAAGTGTAAAATGACAATCACTTTGCTTTGTCATACAAACAAATTGTTTAACTTATAAATATCTTTGTAATTGAATATCGAGACTAATCTGGTTTAATGGTATTGGCTCAGGGTTAAATGTTGCAAAGGACAGTCTATTGCAATTCTTTAAGTAGTGTCAGGATCCTATATACTCCCGAGAACTGACAGGATAAAGCTTGTATGTCACTTGGGATTTGAGCCCATAATTTTCTGACTGAGAGGCAAGAGTGCTGCCCACTCAATTAGAACAGCTCTTTCAAGTCAGGAAGAGCAGAAAAAAAATCCCGTTTCAGTTCTGCCAGTATTAATGAGCGGGTGTCAGGCAACAGGTAGCTGCCAGTATTCATGAACTGGAAGGCAAAATTTCAGAGTTCAGCCCTGATCAAGTCAAGTTTATTGTTATTTAACTATTTATATGTATGCCATCAAATGAGATGAGGTTCCTCTGGACCAGGGTGTAAATGTAAAGCACAGTAGTACACATAACACACACATAACAACATAATAACTTACAAAAGTAAGGATAAAATCTACAGATGAATTACACTTAAATAAATAAATTAAAGTACATAATTTAAATATTGCCAGATAGAGAACAGATTAGCCAGTGACACTTCGAATGTGATACGGCAGGGAGTTCAGAAGCCAAATGGCCTGAGGGAAGAAACTGTTTCCCATCCTGACCATTCTTGTTTATATGCATCAGAGTCTTCTGCCTGATGGTAGAGGGTCAGAGAGGATGCTGGGTGGAATGGTGGGATCGGTGATAATACTAAGGGCCTTGAGAACAGAGTGCTCCTGATAAATGTCCCTGATGGATGGTAGTGAGACCCCTATGACCCAGATCTCCAGATTCAATGCTGACCTTCAGTGTCACCAGAGTGGAATTGGCATGCCCCACCTGTGACCATGTGGGTTTCATCCGGGTGTACTGGTTTCCTCTCACATCTCAAGGACAAGTGGGTCGGTAGATTAATTTGCATCTGCGAGTCCCCGTTACTACGGAGGTAAACGGTAGAATGTGAGGGCAGTTGCGGGGAATGTGGTGAATTGGAGTAGGCTTAGTGTTGATTGGCACCTAATGGTGAATGTGGACTCAAAGTTCAAAGTAAGTGTATCATCAAATTACATCTATGTCACCATGTACTCCCCGAGATTCATTTTCTTGCAGGCATTCACAGCGGAACAAAACAATACAAACGGATCAGTGAAAAACTACACACAAAGGTGACAAAAAGCCAATGTGAAAAAGAAGACAAACTGTGAATACAAAACAAATTATAATAATAATAAATAAACAAGTAGCATGAATTGTAAAGTTCTTGAAAGTGAGTCCATAGATCGTGGAACCAGGTCAGAGTTGAGGTGAGTGAAGTTATATACAGTGGCTCAGGAGCCTGAAGGTTGAGGGGTAACAACTGTTCCTGAACCTGGTGGTGGGGGAACTAAGATATTTGTATCTCCTCCCGAGTGGCAGCAGTGAGAAGGGAGAATGGCCTAGATGGCGGGGGTCCTTGATGATGGATGCTACTTTCTTGAGCAGTTCCCCTGGTAGATGTGCTCAATGGTAAGGAAAGTTTTTGCTGTGGACTCAATGGGCTGAAGAGTCTGTTTCCATACTGAGTGACTCTATGACTGATCAGTAAGGAGCCAATTTGAGAAGTGGCGATTAGAGACACACAGATCAACTTTGATATCTTGGAACCCAGAAAATTATTGCCTTCTACTGGTGTGAATGTAAATGTTCTCTACCAACTCCACACCCCACCACACTCTCCCAATCCTACCTCCCTCCAAGTATATCAGCAACATAATTACAGTTTATCACAAAAATCATCTGCGAGTTGATTTCATTTCAATGAAACTTTTGGAATACAGAAAGGCCTGGACAGTGTGGATGTGGAGAAGGTGTTTCAATAGACAATAGACAATAGGTGCAGAAATAGACCATTTGGCCCTTTGAGCCTGCACCGCCATTCTGAGATCATGGCTGATCATCTACTATCAATATCCAGTTCCTGCCTTGTCCCCATATCCCTTGATTCCCCTATCCATAAGATACCTATCTAGCTCCTTCTTGAAAGCATCCAGAGAATTGGCCTCCACTGCCTTCTGAGGCAGTGCATTCCACACCCCCACAACTCTCCGGGAGAAGAAGTTTTTCCTTAACTCTGTCCTAAATGACCTACCCCTTATTCTTAAACCATGCCCACTGGTACTGGACTCTCCCAGCATCTGGAGCATATTTCCTGCCTCTATCTTGTCCAATCCCTTAATAATCTTATATGTTTCAATCAGATACCCTCTCAATCTCCTTAATTCCAGCGTGTACAAGCCCAGTCTCTCTAACCTCTCTACGTAAGACAGTCCGGACATCCCAGGAATTAACCTTGTGAATCTACGCTGCACTTCCTCTACAGCCAGGATGTCCTTCCTTAACCCTGGAGACCAAAACTGTACACAATTCTCCAGGTGCGGTCTCACCAGGGCCCTGTACAAATGCAAAAAGATTTCCTTGCTCTTGTACTCAATTCCCTTTGTAATAAAGGCCAACATTCCATTCGCCTTCTTCACTGCCTGCTGCACTTGCTCATTCACCTTCAGTGACTGATGAACAAGGATTCCTAGATCTCTTTGTATTTCTCCCTTACCTAACTCTACACCGTTCAGATAATAATCTGCCTTCCAGTTCTTACTCCCAAAGTGGATAACCTCACACTTATTCACATTAAACGTCATCTGCCAAGTATCTGCCCACTTACCCAGCCTATCCAAGTCACCCTGAATTCTCCTAACATCCTCATCACATGTCACACTGCCACCCAGCTTAGTATCATCAGCAAACTTGTTGATGTTATTCTCAATGCCTTCATCTAAATCATTGATGTAAATTGTAAACAGCTGTGGTCCCAATACCGAGCCCTGTGGCACCCCACTAGTCACCACCTGCCATTCTGAGAAACACCTACCGTATTCACCGCTACCCTTTGCTTTCTATCTGCCAACCAGTTTTCTATCCATGTCAATATCTTCCCCCCAATGCCATGAGCTCTGATTTTACCCACCAATCTCCTATGTGGGACCTTATCAAATGCCTTCTGAAAATCGAGGTACACTACATCCACTGGATCTCCCTTGTCTAACTTCCTGGTTACATCCTCGAAAAACTCCAACAGATTAGTCAAGCATGATTTGCCCTTGGTAAATCCATGCTGGCTCGGCCCAATTCTATCACTGCTATCTAGATATGCCACTATTTCATCTTTAATAATGGACTCTAGCATCTTCCCCACTACTGATGTTAGACTGACAGGACGATAGATCTCTGTTTTCTCCCTCCCTCCTTTCTTAAAAAGTGGGATAACATTAGCCATTCTCCAATCCTCAGGAACTGATCCTGAATCTAAGGAACATTGAAAAATGATTACCAATGCATCCGCAATTTCCAGAGCCACCTCCTTTAGTACCCTAGGATGCAGACCATCTGGACCTGGGGATTTGTTAGCCTTCAGTCCCATCAGTCTACTCATCACCGTTTCCTTCCTAATGTCAATCTGTTTCATTTCCTCTGTTACCCTATGTCCTTGGCCCATCCATACATCTGGGAGATTGCTTGTGTCTTCCCTAGTGAAGACAGATCTAAAATACTTATTAAATTCTTCTGCCATTTCTCTGTTTCCCATAACAATTTCACCCAATTCATTCTTCAAGAGCCCAACATTGTTCTTAACTATCTTCTTTCTCTTCACATACCTAAAAAAGCTTTTGCTATCCTCCTTTATATTCCATTAGTAGAGGAGTTTAGGATCGGGGGCACTGCTTCAGAATAAAGTGATATCCCTTTAGAACAAAGATAGGGAGGATTTTCTTCAGCCACAAGGTGCTGAATCTGTAGAATTCAATGCCATAAAATGCTGTGGAGACCAGAATTAGTGTCAGAATCAGGCTTTTTCTCATTGACATATGTCATGAAATTTGTTGTTTGGTGGCTGCTTACAGTTCAATATTTAAAATATGACTATGAAAAAAAAATATAAAAATTAAACAGTGAAAAAAGAGCTAAAATTGTGAGGTAGTGTTCATGGGCTGGTTCATTGTCTGTTCAGAAATCTGGTGACGGAGGGGAAGAAGCTGTACCTAAAAGGTCGAGTGTCTGCCTTCAGGTTCCTGTACCTCCTCCCTTTTTGAGGCATTGTTTTTGAAGATGCCTTCGATGGTGGGAAGGCTAGTGCCCATGACCAAGTAATTCATTGTATTTAAGTGAGAGACTTGCAGGTTCCTCTTTGGTAAGGGAGTTAAGGGCTTTGGGGAGATGGGGTTAAAATGTCAGCCATGATTGAAACACTGAGCGTGCTCAATGGGTCGACTGGCCTAAGTCTGCTCCTACATCCATAAATGAAGAACATCTCCCCATTCAATATTTCCTGCCAGTTGGGTAGATTTACATACACAATAAAAAAATGAAAAACCATGATGGTATCAACTTTCCAAGGCCTAGACGTGGGCACCAGTTCCGTTCCTAGAGAGCATTCTATTCCAGCAGCTGTTTCCTGTTTCCCCAACTCTTTGACACCTGTTTCCTTTACTCACCACACCACAACTCTACTTAAAAACACGAATCACCTATAAATCAATTAGCCAGCAGTACAGTATTCATGAGAAAGGAGGGGGAGTGACACCAATACTTTTTGTGGGTAGTTAATAAAATATTGAGTCTTTCACATGATTGAACATCCCAAGGAGCTATACAGGAACATTGTTAAACAAAAGCCTATGGCAAAACTTGTAGGAAAGTATAAGAACAAATGATTAAAGATGCAGATTCAAAGGAGAATATTGAAGAAGCAAGGAGAGGTAGAGAGAGATGTTGAACATTTGAATTCCAGAGACTACATGCTTGACAATAGAAGGCACAGTCACGTGGCCAGATGATTAGATTCAAGAAAAGTAAGTGGCTTGTATCTTAATGGCCTGTATTACAAGTGACCTGTATTGTAGTGGGTGCCAGGCAGAAGGTGGAGCACGACCGTAAAGAGACTTAGAAGCAGCCCCGAAGAATTTGACAAATAAAGGATATTGTTTACTTTGTTATTTGTCGGACAATGTCGATTCGGTGATGAACCAAAAGGCTAGCCCTGGAGCTTGAGCGTTAGTCCGGTGTTTGTGAAACTATTTATCATTGACGTGCATTTTCCGAGTCTCAAGGTCATCTAATGTAGAAAGAAAACTGGATAAGAGTAATAAAGCAAATTAGTTAAGGAGAAGCAACTAGCTGATGCCAATTGAGAGTGTGGATTGTCGGTGAAGACAACCGAGGAGCAATAAGGGTCCTGAGATTCTGGAAAGAATTATAGCTGGAGGCATAACTCTCTCTCCATCACAATAGGATTTCCTAGTGGCCATCCATTTAAATTCCACTGCCCATTTCCATTTCAATATATTGGTCCTTTGTCTATTCTATGGTCATGATGGTGCCACTGTCAGTGGAGAAGCAACACCTTGTATTCTACATGGGTAGCCTCCAAACTGATAGCACGAACATCAATTTCTCTGATTATCGATAGTTGCTTCCCCCACCCCTGCTCTCATTTTTCATTCCCCATTCCGCCTCCCCTCTTTCCCCTTTTCTTCTCCTCATCCACACATCAACTCTCTCTGGTGCCCTCTTCCTTTCCTTTCTCCCTTAGTACACTGCTCTCTCCTAGAAGATTCCATCTTCTTCAGCCCTTTACCTCTTCCACTTATCCCTTCCCAGCTTCTCTACTTCCCACCTTCCCCCCTCACCTGGTTTCGCCTATCACCTGCCAGCTTGGATTCCTTCTTCTCCCCCCCCCCCCCCCCACCTTCTTACTCTGGCTTCTTCCACCTTTCTTGCCAGTCCTGATAAAGGGTCTTGCCTGGAAACATCAACTGTTTAGTCCTCTCCATGCCCCTACTGGGGCATAGGCCACCCACAGTAGATCACCAAAATCCTCTGTCCTGGTCTTTCAAGCTGTCTCCAGGCGTAGTACATCTTCTTGGTGTATCTTGCTCTCCCAGAGATTCAGTCTTTGGAGTTTCTGTTGGCATTTCTCTAGCTCTGGTCTTCTACAGGATGGGATTGCTAACCCTGTGCTCACCTTTCCTCCTTTTGCAGCTGGGCATGGGACCATCCATGGTGGAATTATGTTATAGTGGAACTGGACAAACACTGTTTAGGTCTTTGTCAGTGTATCACACAGTGTTACCTCAAGATTTGACCATACTAGGAGGGATGCATGCAGAGGTTGCCAGGCTGGAAGGCTAGAGGAAGAGACTGGTTAGCGCACGATTGTCTTCTGGGAAACAAGGAAGTGAACAAAACAAAAGAGATTGTTGTTGACTTCAGGAGGGCACGGAGTGACCACTCCCCGCTGAACATCGACGGCTCCTCGGTAGAGATCGTTAAGAGCACCAAATTTCTTGGTGTTCACCTGACGGGGAATCTCACCTGGTCCCTCAACACCAGCTCCATAGCAAAGAAAGCCCAGCAGTGTCTCTACTTTCTGTGAAGGCTGAGAAAAGTCCATCTCCCACCCCCCCATCCTCATCACATTCTACAGGGGTTGTACTGAGAGCATCCTGAGCAGCTGCATCACTGCCTGGTTCGGAAATTGTACCATCTCGGATCGCAAGACCCTGCAGCGGATAGTGAGGTCAGCTGAGAAGATCATCGGGGTCTCTCTTCCCGCCATCACGGACATTTACACTACACGCTGCATCCGTAAAGCAAACAGCATTATGAAGGATCCCATGCACCCCTCATACAAACTCTTCTCCCTCCTGCCATCTGGGAAAAGGCACCAGAGCATTCGGGCTCTCACAACCAGACTATGTAACAGTTTCTTCCCCCAAGCTATCAGACTCCTCAATACCCAGAGCCTGGACTGACACCAACTTACTGCCCTCTACTGTGCCTATTGTCTTGTCTATTATTTATTGTAATGCGATTTTTTAGCAGGCATTACAATAAATAATAGACAAGACAGAGACTATCACATAAGATATATATAGGTGAATACGGGCAGCAATATATCTGGGTGGCATGGTAGCACAGCAGTTAGCTTAGTGCTATTACAGCTCCTGGGTTCAAGTCTGCCATTCTCTGTATGGAGTTTGTAAGCTCGCACCTTGACCGCATGGGTTTCTTCCAGGTGCTCTGGTTTCCTCCCTCTTCCCAAAGACATGCAGGTTGGTCAGTTAGTCACATGAGTGTAACTGGGCAGTGCGGGCTTGTTGGGCCTCCAAATAAATACTTAGAAACTGAAAACTACTAACTGAACCAAGGAATGGGATTAACTTTGATAGACCATTTCTGGCCAGAACGTGACTATGAATCTCACAGGAGATGAGCAGAAGAAAAGGAGAGCAGAGGCCTATTGAAATGGCCAGCTCTCTCAGTTGATCTTCCAGCAACACTAGACTTGCAACAGCTCTGCAGCAGTTCCTGATAGTGAGACCACAATGGGCCGTTTACTCGGAGCAGACATCTCTGAAGGTGATGCTGAGAGAAATGTGTCTGATAATAGACCAGACTTTCCTTTCATTTTCACAATAGTGACATTCAAAGAAATCACACTAACAACACGTGAGACAGCCTCTAGAGCTGTGGGCTTTCCTCCTTTTGAGACAACCACATCAAGAAGTGTTCTGCAAGAGCAGTCCCCCTACCTTTCTATTCAAGTAAAGCCTTTGAAAGGTCTGAATGAGTCTTCAGCAGAATGACAAGCATCTTTCTCTTTCTAATCTGGTTTTGCTAGCTTCAAACCAACATGTTTCTCAATTGTATGATATGCTGTTGTTTCAGTTTCTGGCCCTCAAACCTGGATTTTCATGTGTATCCCACTGACCCTTGCATCCTCCAAATTAGGCCAAGGTTCCAACAGGCTTCTCTCACCATGTTAAGTGATATTTAATTTTTGCATTCTCCCTCCCCTCACCACGGTTCCAGCTTTGAAACTGAGTCACTTATTCAAGACGATATTTTGCTTTGTGATTTCTCTCATGTTCTCGAGCTAAAGGCTCACAGGTTCCATTGAGAGGCAGAGAAAATCCCATCATGGCAGGTGGAAACTTCAATTCAATAACTTAAAGGCACTTGTGGTTAAAATTACACTCAGTGGCCATTTTATTAGGTACAGGAGGTACCTAATAAAATGGCCACTGAGTGTATGTTCGTGGTCTTCTGCTGCTGTAGCCCATCCACTTCAAGGTTCAATGTGTTACGCACACAGAGATGTTCTTCTGCTCACCAGAGTTGTAATGCGTGGTGATTTGAGTTATTGTCACCTTCCTGTCAGTTTGAACCCACCTGGCCATTCTCCTCTGACCTCTGTCATTAACAAGGCGTTTTTGCCCACAGAACTGTGGTCGATTTTTTTTCACCATTCTCTGTATAGACTGTGTGTGTGTGTGTGTGTGTGTGTGTGTGTGTGTGTGTGAGAGAGAAAATTCTAGGAGATCAGCAGGTTTTGAGGTACTCAAACCTCCTTCCTGCCCCCACCCCCCACTCCAACTGGCACCAGCAATCTTTCCACAAGCAAAGTCACTCAGATAACATTTCATACCCATTATGATGTTAGGTCTGAACAGCTGAACCTCTTGACCATGTCTGCATGCTTTTATGCATTGAGTTGCTGCCACGATTGGCTGATTAGATATTTGTACCTAATAAAGTGGTCACTGAGATTTGACAGTGTAGTCAAGTTCTGGAGTAAGAGTTGAGCCCACAAATGTCCCTGACTCAGAAATATGAGTACTACTCACTGAGCCACAGATGACATTTGCACATTAAGTCATACCACTGATAGGGTGCATTGGACCAACTCATGCTCCTATGATACAGCACACTTCCATTTTGTGTAGCATCTGTAATGACAGCAGAGTCTCTATATTCATATATCCTTGTCCATTTGGTGGGTGCCTTCAGGAGAACAAGATCAGGAACTTAATGGGGGAACGGCTGCAGCAGAGATAGCCAAAGTGTGACTGCAAGCAAGTGTAGGTGTGATATAACCATTGTGGGTGGAAATAGAATGTGTAAAGCACTCTGTTGGGAAAGAGAGGCAACTATTAATTTCTATGCAGTATGCTCCCACAAACAGCAAAACAATGACGATACCAATCAAGAATGTAAGCTTGACCGTTTTTAGAGGGCACTGCAAACATATGTGAACGTCTTAATATACTTAATAGCTATTGGGGAGGGTGGTAGGTGTCATCCATCCCTGGCCGGCCCCTCTGCTTCCACACTCCTGTGACATTAGTCTCTGAGATCAACTCCTCTCCAAAAGGAACAAAAAAAAGAGGAAATTATAGAAAATCTCAGCATCTTCGGAGAGAGAAACAGTCAGCATTCCAGACCTGTGACCTTTTGTCAGAATTAGGATAGACGGAGAAGCGAGTCAGGTGAGGAAAGTAGGATCGCATAAGTAGAACAAATGTGATAGGCATAGTCAGAATGGTTTATTAGCCGAGCTCCACGACATGGATATCAATAAGTTAGCTGTTATGTTTTCCCCTCGGACTAATTACTGACAAATTGAGTGTTTTAAATTCACTTCATGGGATCTTTTACACTAATTCAAAGCAGATCAGACAGGGTCTCATCTGGATGATGACTCATCTGAGTGTACAGCTCACTTGAGTTATTACAACGAAAGTATCTCAACAGATCTCTAGCAAGGTTTATCTTAGTTGAGGCTACCAGTTTAACCAGTCACACGAAACGTTTACACCACACTTTTAAGTAAGGGATATACAGCAATGACAGTTCTCCATTATGTCCCTTGATCTTACTTCCCTTAAGGCACGCTGTACTGGACAGGGAGATCCAGAGCAACACACACAAAATGCTGGAGGAACTCAGCAGGTTAGGCAGCATCTATGGAAATGAACAAGCAGTCGATATTTCAGGCTAAAACCCTTCTTCAGGATTGGAAGTGAAAGGGGAAATGGCAGAATTAAAGGACAGGAAGGAAGATAGCAAGAAATTGATAGGTGAAGCCAGGTGGGTGGGAAAGTTAAAGGGCTGGAGAGGAAGGAATCTGATGGGAGAGGAGAGTGGACCATAGGAGAGAGGGAAGGAGGAGGGGACCCGGGGGCAGGTGAGAAGAAGTAATAGACCAGAATAGGGAATAGAAGAATGTGGCAGATTTTTTTTTGCCAGAAGGAGAAATAGATATTCATGCTAATACCCAGATAAAGCAAATCGCTATCCTGGAGGGTGAATTTGGAACATAGATAGATAGATAGATAGATACTTTATTCATCCCCATGGGGAAATTCAACTTTTTTTTCAATGTCCCATACACTTGTTGTAGCAAAACTAATTACATACAATACTTAACTCAGTAAAAAATATGATATGCATCTAAATCACTATCTCAAAAAGCATTAATAATAGCTTTTAAAAAGTTCTTAAGTCCTGGCGGTAGAATTGTAAAGCCTAATGGCATTGGGGAGTATTGACCTCTTCATCCTGTCTGAGGAGCATTGCATCGATAGTAACCTGTCGCTGAAACTGCTTCTCTGTCTCTGGATGGTGCTATGTAGAGGATGTTCAGAGTTATCCATAATTGACCGTAGCCTACTCAGCGCCCTTCGCTCAGCTACCGATGTTAAACTCTCCAGTACTTTGCCCACGACAGAGCCCGCCTTCCTTACCAGCTTATTAAGACATGAGGCGTCCCTCTTCTTAATGCTTCCTCCCCAACACGCCACCACAAAGAAGAGGGCGCTCTCCACAACTGACCTATAGAACATCTTCAGCATCTCACTACAGACATTGAATGATGCCAACCTTCTTAGGAAGTACAGTCGACTCTGTGCCTTCCTGCACAAGGCATCTGTGTTGGCAGTCCAGTCTAGCTTCTCGTCTAACTGTACTCCCAGATACTTGTAGGTCTTAACCTGCTCCACACATTCTCCATTAATGATCACTGGCTCCATATGAGGCCTAGATCTCCTAAAGTCCATCACCATCTCCTTGGTCTTGGTGATATTGAGACGCAGGTAGTTTGAGTTGCACCATATCACAAAGTCCTGTATCAGTTTCCTATACTCCTCCTCCTGTCCATTCCTGACACACCCCACTATGGCTGTGTCATCAGCGAACTTCTGCACATGGCAGGACTCCGAGTTATATTGGAAGTCTGATGTTATGGCTGAACATGGCTGAAGATTATGAATTATGAGAGGCAGAGACAGGGTAAACAGAATCTTTCCCTTTGGGTAGAAAGGGCAGGTGCTCGAGGACATGCGGTCAAGGTCAAGGTGAGGGAGGAAAGTTTAAAGGAGATGTGTGAGAGAAGCTTCCTTTTACAGAGCAGGAGCTGTCTGGAACTGGCTGTCAGGAGAGGCAGTGGAAACAGGTACAATAGTGATCTTTAAGCATCCATTAAATAGGCATATGAATATTCAGGTTATAGAGGGGTATGGATAACGTAGAGGCAGAAGAGGCTTAGCTTAATTCAGCATCATGTTCGGCACAGATACTTGGGGGTGGGGGGCGGAACAAGGTCCTATTCCTGAGCTGTACTGATCTATGTTTACCAGAAAGGAGTAAAGAGGAACTGAGATGTGGACAAATTCCAAAATTGTTCATAAAATTATACTGAGTCCTTACAGTGGACCTTGAACCCACAAAGCAAAATGAGAATATTGCTCATCTAAGTTATAACTAAACACTGACTCAGTGCTCTAGATGAGGAAGATGGTATACATAGGCATCTTGAGGGATCATAAATCTTTGAATAACACACTCACAAAACTAGAAGAAATCAGCAGGTCAGGAAGCATCTAAGGAGGGGAATAAACATTCAAAAGATTTGGACCGAACATCAGGACCAAACCAAAATGCCAAATATTTATTCTCTGCCATAGATGCTGCCAGACCTGCTGAGATCCTCCAGCATTTTGCCTGTATTATTCTAGACTTCCAGCATCTGCAAAATCTCTTGTGTTCGTAAATCGTTGAGAACCCCTTACGGATGTTCAGTAGCTAAGATCTGGTAGATTTGGAGCCAGACAGAATCTGGAATCTGAGGAATTAAGCAGAAAAAAATAGATCATAAACACAGGATCAGACAAAAGGTGGAACAGGCTTAAGAGAACAATTCCCAGTCTTATTTCTTATGCCCTCAAGTTGTTATTATTCAAATGTTTAGAATTAAGGAGAGCTGTAGCTGTGGGATAGGTCAGTCTTCTTGGAAAAAAAATCTGCACTCAATGGCCACACTATTAGTTACACCTGTACACCTACTCATTAATGTATATAATGTATCTAATCAGCCAATCATGTGGCATTATCTCAATGCATGAAAGCATGCAGACATGGTCAAGAGATTCAGTTGTTGTTCAGGCCAAATATCAGAATGGAGAAGAAATGAGATCTTAGTGACTTTAACCATGGAATGATTATTGGTGCCAGACAGCATCTCAGAAGCTGCTGATCTCCTGGGATTTTCACACACAGCAAGACTTTACAGAGAACGGTGTGAAAAAAAATCCTGTGAACTGCTGTTCTATAGGTAAACATGCCTTGTTAATGAAAGAGGCCGAATGAGAATGGCAACAACAATGGTGTGCAGAAAAGCATCTCTGAACACAGAACACATTGAGTGTTGAAGTCGATGGGCTACAGCAGAAGACCGTGGCAATGCACTAAGTGGCCACTTTACCAGGTACAGGAGATATCTAATAAAGTGGCCACTCTGTTTTCATGTCAAGCAGGAAACCATGAGGATGGGAGAACATGGACAGTAGTTCAATTCCAACTCCCCGTGCCCAGTTATTATATTTAAACAGGTCAGCATCCTTGGGGGAAGGAAGCAAACAGAGTTCACAACGACAATAGACACAGAGAAAGCACTGGACTGATGACTTTGGCAGATTCTGCCGTCTAGCCCGATAAGGATCTGTTGTTTTTCCTGCTACCAACCACATCCCCCATCCACTCCACCAAGTCTATCCACAGCTGTCCGGCAGAGAAACAATGGAGAGGGATTGAGGTGCAGTCTCCAGATCCCTTATCCTAGTGCTGAATTTCCTAGTACTGTAACTGGAATACAGACTAAAAATAGTCTCTCATGTTTGCCTCACCAGTGACTCATTTAGCAAATGCTTTCCAGCCACATAGATCAGCTAAGTTCTAGACTCCATCCTCAAACTATCTCAAAATGAGCTCCGGTAGATCAAGAGGAAATAAACACTTTGAATAATATCCATTTACAGTAAAACTCCAACAGTTTGTTACCCAATTATTCTGGAATCCTGATACTTGGGCATTTGGCTCACAAAGTTAGGTTTAAAGCACTTCCTTTCAACTTGTCAGGACCACTACTCTCGCAGTCCCTTCCAATTCACTAGAGCCCTGCTTCCTGAGCTCACTGGAAACTCACTGGGTTCACTGGAAACACTACTAAAATACAGTGTAATTTTTTGAAAAGAATTGAATTAAAAGTGCAATGTGATACTGATAGGCAATACTACCAAACAGCCTGGAAAATCTGCCGGTCTGATTCTGCCAAATCCCAGCTGGAACTTAAAACATTACTGCACAGTCCAGGCAACTATGGCCCACAATGGTGTGCTGACCTTTTAACCTACTCTAAGATCAATCTAACCCTTCCCTCCTACATAGCCCTCCATTTTTGGTCATCCATGTACCTGTCTAAGAGTTTCTTAAATGCCTCTAATGTATCTACCTCTACCACCACCCCGAAAGCGCATTCCACACATCCACAACTGTGTTACCTCTGACACCCCTCTATGCTTTCTTCTAATCACTTTAAAATTGTGACCCCCACCCCCCAGTATTAGCCATTTTTGCTGTGGGAAAAAGTCTCTGGCTATCCACTCAATCTATGCCTCTTAAGATCTTGTATACCTCTTCCAAGTAACCACTCATCCTCTTTCGATCCATAGAGAAAAGCCCTAGCTCGTTTGACCAATCTACATAAGACATGCCTTCCAGCCCAGACAGTGTCCTGGTAAATCTCCTCTGCACCTTCTCTAAAGCTTTCACATCATTCCGATAATGAGGCGACCAGAACTGTGCACGATATTCCAAGTATGGACCAACCAGGGTCTGATAATGCTGCAACATTACCTCGTGGCTTTTGAATTCAATCCCTAACTAATGAGGGCCGAAACATTACATGCCTTCTTAACAACCCTATCAACTTGCCTGGCATCTTGAGGGATCTATATGGATGTGGACCCCAACATCCCTCTGTTCCTCCACAGTGCCAACAATCCTGCCATTACATCTATATTCTGCCTTTAAATTCAAACTTCTAAAGTGAATCACTTCACACTTGCCATGTTGAACTCCATCTGCTACTTCTCAGCCCAGCTCTGCATGCTGTCAATACACTGTTGCAGCCTTCAACAATCCTCCACAATATCCACATCTCTACCAAATTTGGTGTCTTCAGCAAACTTGCTAACCCACCCTTCCACTTCCTCATCCAAGACATCACAAAAGAACGGGGGGGGGGGAAGCCAGAACAGGTCTCTACAGTCACTACTGATAATCTTGTTGTGCTGGATTATTACAATTGGTCAGAGTTTTTTATGTTACAGTATCTTCTATGCCATCAGAATTTAAATCACTAAATACTGAAACAATCTGTTACATGGCAATAACCCTAATAGCCAAATAACACCCTAATTCTGGGCCACTGGGGAGAGGAAGAGAGAAGTGAAATTCTTTGGACACATGTTGATATCTAGTTGTGTCCATCCTCTGGGTATTCGTAAACTACAGAGGGATTCTACCCATATGTACATTTTTTTCAGATGATTCAATTAAAAGGAAGTATGATTAATTTTAACATTCTTTCCTCCATCTATTTTTGTATCTATTATATTCAGTGAATGTTGAAAATGGCACCAGTTAACCATGAATTGTGATGCCATGTCATTATGATCAACACTTGCAGAGGCCGTCAGTGAGAAGGAGCAACTTCCGTCACGTAACCTGTCATACTAAGAGTGATAGGGTGCAGATGATAAACACAAGGGGTTCTGCAAATGCTGGAAATCAAGAGCAATACACAAAATGCTGGAGGAAATCATCAGGTGAGGCAGCACTGATGGAGGGGAATAAACAGTCGACGTTTCGGACCGATGTGTCCTAGCAAAGGGACTCAGCCCGAAACATTGACTGTTTATCCCCCTCCTTCAAGGCTGCCTGAGTCGCTGAATTTCTCCAGCATTTTGTGTGCGGCTAGGGGGCGGATGATCCGCTTTGATGAGGCTGCTTGAGGAGCATTGTTACTGTGAACTCCTTGCTGATCTTTGGCAAAGGAAATAGGACTTTTGGTTCACATTTAAACTGGAAAACATAGAATTACAGAGCTGTAACTAAACGGAAAAGAGCCATTCGAGTTTGTATTGGGTTTAGCAGAACAACTGCATTTGTCCTTTACCCCAGCTCTTTCCTCATAGCCTTCAAATTATTTTCCCTCATCTTATCCAATTTCCTTTTTAAAACAACAGTTCATTGTGTTTCCACCATTCCTGTAGACACTGAGTTGGTGATAACTATTATCTGTGCAAAAATATTTTTCTCACACGTCCACTACATCTGTTTTACAAGCACTTAGTCCGTGCATGTCTTGAACCTTTCGCTAATATGAAATGCTTCTCTCTTCCTTGTTCTTATTTAAGCTGGGGCCACAGATTTAAAAGTGTGCCTTCAAGCCTCGTCTCAGTCTTTTTGTTCTGTTGTGACCTTAATTCCCACATCAAAGCTGCCTCAACGTGATCACCTCAGTTTTAATGTTGTTCGAAAATCGTAAAGGGGTACAGAGTGATCATTAACTCAAAGCTCTTGGAAGAAAAGATCTCTGTTGTGAAATGTGGCCAAGTTAAAGATACATTATGAAGATTTATAAAGCAAATGCCTTCTTGAGAAGAGAAACAAGATGTCTCTTATTGGATAACTCACTTATTGTTTAGAAATGCACATGGATAATGACCACCAGAATGAGACATTGGAAAAGGACCACTGCCATTGGGACTTTCCAGTAAGAAGCAATGGACAAGGTGGTAAGAATGGTGGATTGAAGGAAAAAAATTAAAACTATGAAGCCAAAACAGAATTTATATCCTAATATGGGGACTGTGTTCAAATCTCATTTCAAGCCACTTTAGTTGCAGCTCTTAGTTTAGTTACTGATCATTTGTGTCTTAGACATCCTCTACTCACAGAGCATGAGGTCTATAATTGCTTCATGTAAAACTGGAGCATTTGAAGGCTGCTGTGGATGTCCTGGATATTAAGATTAACCCCCTGCTCTTCACACTACCCCAGCCAATGCTTTACCAATATCTGAGTCATTTCCCATTCCATGAAGCTACAGAGGGCAAGTTCCATTTCCTGAGTATCATTGCTATGAATCACCTCCACACCAATGTTTACACTTGGAACTAAATGAAGATAAAACACTTGAAGCTTTCCCCTAAGGGATCATAGATAAATAGGGGTAAACCTGACCCATCAATGTCAAGAAGTATCTGAGTTTATTTCCCCCTTGACTTCTCCCCCCTTTACTTCTCCCCTTGAATTTTTTTAGGCTCAGATATAAATCACAACAATATTCACAGAGCTCAGTTAAGTTATAAGCAATATAAGAAAGTGTTTCTTGGAAGGTATTGACTTAATATGGGGAGTTTTAAAGTATTCAAGAAGTTTGAAGGCAAGAGACATTTTGCCTCCACACTCAAATAAATTACCAATTACACATTCTGTATTTTAGAGAGTTGTCAGGTTATTGGATTATTGAATCTGAAAGGGTATTCAAATCCCACCAAGTTAAGTAATTCAATAAATCATGAGTTAGCACTAACAATCAGAAGAATTGTTGGCATTATCTAGTTTGGCCAAAATACAACTTCAGATACATTAAAATTCTTGATTCTGGAATGACTGAGTCTAGAGGCTCATGAGGGATGGGGTATGGCAGTGATAATGACAGCCTGTGAATGAATAAATCTTCACAAGGAGGTGCATATGGAATGACTCACTGTGCTCCAACCACCTTAACCGTACAGCCAGAATTACTCCATACCCATTGGGTCCTTTACATTCAAGAGAGAAAAGTCTCATTGGTTAACTCAAGGGAAGATTAAAGTAAGACACTAAGCAAAAATATTTTTGAACATAATAACTTAAAAAGCAGCTATTAGAACTGAAGAACCTTTTAAGCGTGGCTCTGGTTTAATGTAGTAAACAGATGCTGCAGATTCTTGAAGTTCATCGACTGAACAGTAATTTCTCTCAAATTCCAGTAATTTATCTCCTGAGTTCCCCATTCAGGCTCCTCTTTTACTCCTTCTCTTCTCCTCACCTGCCCACCACCTCTCTCTGATGCCCCACCGTCTTCCATTTCTCCTATGGTCCATTCTGCTCTCCTATCAGATTACTTCTTCTTCAGCGCTTTGCCTTTTCCACCTATCACCTCCCAGCTTCTTACTTCATTCCCCTTCCCCCACCACCTACCACCCTCTCACCTGACTTCACCCATCACCTGCCAGATTGTACTCATTCCCCTCCCCCACCTTTTTATTCTGCCTTCTAGCCCCTTCCATTCCAGTCCTGATAAAGGCCAAAAATGTTGACTGATGAGTTCCTCCAGCATTTTTGTGTGTGCTTCAACAGATCATCTAATCAGTGTACAGCAAGCTCCCACTCTGATATTGATCTGATCATTTGCTTCTGTGCTGTTGATGAAGGAATAAATGTTGGTCTAGGACATTGAGGGAAATTTTTCTGTCCTTTAAATTTTTGCTGTGGGTTCTTTTCTACCCCCATATCCTGCCATGACCCATTTCCCTCTAAACCCCACCGATCCATGTCCTTATCCAAGGGCTTTAAGTGAGGTGAAAGATTTAAAATGAACCTGAGGAGCAATTTCTTTACAGAAGAGGCAGTGCATTATATGGAATGAACTGCCAGAGAAAAATGAGAAAATCGGATGCAGAGGGGAAGAAGCTGTTCCTGAATCACAGAGTGTGTACCTTCAGGCTTCTGTACCTCCTTCTTGATGGTAGCAATGAGCAGAGGGCATGTGCTGAGTGGTGGGGATTCTTAATGATGGGTGCCACGTTTCTGAGGCACTGCTCCTTGAAGACATCCTGCAGAGGCTAGTGCCCATGATGGAGCTGACAAATTTTACAACTCTCTACAACTTACCTCAACTTTGTGCAGTAACCACCCCCCATACCAGATAGTGATGCAGCCAGTTGCGAAGGAGAAGTTATGATTATGGGCCATAAAAAAAGAAATGGGATTAGCTTGTTGGGGACCATGGTCGACATGGATGAGCTGTGCCACATTATCGTCCAACTCAATGATTGTTGAATTAGTGAAAGGTTTGGTATGATTTGAAGAGTGGGGAGAGACAATGGCCCACTTTGGGTTTCTGCACCTACCCTTATTCAGATTCACCTTTGGCTGCTAAATAAGGCGCTCCCAGCAAGATCTCCAGCCAAATCATGAGCCCATCAACTGATTCAGGTGGGCATTAACTTCAGTCAGGGGTCAGGGTCCTCAGCGAGAGAGAGCAACAACCACAGGAAGAGGGATGAACAGAGGAACCAGAGGTTTCTGCCCTGATCGTGTGGGGAGATTCTCTCGTAATCCATCTCTGATACGTTACCACGGAGTAAGGGGAAAAGCTGCTGAGTGATTTCAACCAGCTTGTTTTCTTTGACCTTGATAGTAAAACCACTTCAAAGATGGAACTTGCGTCAAGCAGATAAGGACAAAGCAAAATTTGAAGAAAAACAAGGCACCCTATTTAAGGTAGTGGTTGTGAGGGTTTCTCTAAAAATGGTGCAAACCTTTTCCGATATAGGAATATGTGAAAAACTGTGCCAACTGACAATGAGCACACAGGACCGTTACTGCGCAAACACTGTGGGCTCCTTCAGTTTCAACTTTCATGTGTGGCTAAAAGACCCAACTGTGATAAAAAAAAGTTGTGATTTACACGCAACATCAAAGTTACGAATATCCTGTCTGTGTATATATGCTGCAAAGTATCTGTCCCTTTTATTACTGTCATTTATCAAGCTCAGTACAGGGCATTCGTTTTGGAATATCTTCTGTTCCGCATTTTATATGAAGAAGGAGGACAGTTTGGAGTTGGGGGGATTTACTGTCCACTCGGGCTGAGGAGGAGATGGCTGAGGGCTTTGAGCTCCTCGGTGTAAATATCACCAATCGCCTGTCCTGGTCCAATTACACAGACGCAAAGAAATCTCATCAGCGTCTGCACTTCTTCAGATGGATGATAAAATTCAGCATGTCCCAACCGAACCTCACCAATTTATAAACATCCAGTGGTCAATTTAATAAAGCGGCCACTGAGTGCATACAGTATTTTGTGGTCTTCTGCTGCTGTAGCCTATTCACTTCAAAGTTTGACATGCTGTGCATTCAGAGATGCTCGGTGGTTATTTGAGTTACTGGGGCTTTCCTACTGGCGTGAAATAGTCTGGCCATTCTCCTCTGACCGCTGTCATTAACAAGGTATTTTCACCCACAGAACTGCAACTCACTGGATGTTCTTTTGCACCATTCTCTATAAACTCTAGGGACCGTTGTGTGTGCAAATCCCAGGAGATCAGTAGTTTCTGAGATACTCAAACCTCCCCATATGGCACCAACAACCATTCCATGGGCACTGAGATCATATTTCCCCCCCCCCCCCCATTCTGATGTTTGGCCTGAATAACAACAGTAACCCTTGACCATGCCTGCATGCTTTTTATGCATTGAGATGCTGCCGCGTGATTGGCTAATTGGATATTTGCATTAATAAGCAAATGGACAGCTGTACAGAATAAAGTGGCCACTGAGTGTAGATGCACCATAGAAAGCGTCTGAATATCAGGATGCATCACGGCCTGGTATGGCAACTGTTCTGCACAAAGTATTATGTGCACAAAAACCAGTCTCCCCTCCACTGGCCCTGTCTACATCTTCTGCTGCCTTGGGAAAGCAACCAATATATTGAAAAAGTTCACTCATCTTAATCCTTTCTTCTCACCCGTCCCACCAGGCAGAAGATACAAAAGTGTGAAAATATGAACTACCATGTTCATTGGCAATTTCTATCCCACAGTTAGAAGGCTCTTGGACTTCTTGTGTGATAAAGAACTTTCAATCCACCGTGTCCTGGCTCTTGCATCTTATCATTCACTTTCACCATCTATTGTAACAGTCTAATCTGTATTCTGTGTTTGCTCTTTGCTCTGTACGACTTTGGCTTTGAAATGATATGTATGGACGGCATATAAAACACAAGTCTTTTCACTGTATCTCGATACATGTGACAATCATAGACCAATGACCAACTGCCTATTATATGAGGTAGTCTTGCTGTGTTGCTAGCATTGCCAGTTGTATTTTGCAGTACTGCATTGTCCATTTGTGTACATATCCACTGTGCTAGGGGACTCTTCACCTCTGCTAATGGCCTTTGAGATGGTAGTAATGGAAGTGTTTTCTCAAACCTCTCTTCAAGAAAGACCCTGTCATCCTTTTGGTCAAAGGGTTAATGAAGAAGGAGTTGCAAGAGTTAGACCCAGTAATGATGATGGAACATCGAGCCAGGATAGTGCCCTATTTGCATGGCATATTTTGTCTATACTCCTGCATCCTTTGTAGATGGGAACTGAATGACTTTCTCACTGTGTAAAGAGATCTCAAGAAATATGAATATTCAGATTTCACAAGATAACACTGTGCTGACAGTCTCTGCAGTTACCATCTCTTTTCAGGCAATTAGTTCCAGATCCCTTAACACCTCCTCAGTGTGAGAAGGGTTCTTTATCTCCCTGCTAATCCTTCCACTAATTACTTTGGATCTTCAGCCCTGATTTTTGACCTTTCAGCTACGGGAAAAATGTGTACCTCTTAATTATTCTTCAGAACCAGAATCAGGTTTGTTATCACTGACATGCAAATAGTGGCCACTTTATTTAGGAACAGAAGTGGAACCTGATGTGGTCTTCTGCTGGTGTAGTCAATCCGCTTCGAGGTTTGACATACAAAAAAGCTGGATGAACTCAGTAGGTCGGGCAGCATCTGTTAAAAGGAGCAGTCAACGTTTTGGGTCGAGACCCTTCGTCAGGACTAAAGAAGGAGGGGGCAGGGGTCCTATAAAGAAGGTGGGGGAAGGGTGGAAGGTGCCAGGTGATAAACCAATCAGAGGAAAGATCAAGGGGTGGGGGAGGGGAAGCAGGGAGGGGATAGGCAGGAGAGGTGAAGAAGGAATCTAAGGGGAAAGCACTATGGGTAGTAGAAGAAGGCAGAGTCATGAGAGGTGATAGGCAGCTAGAAGAGGAGACAGAGTGAAGGTGGGATGGGGGGAATGGAGAGGGAGGGAATTACCGGAAATTGGAGAATTCGATGTTCATACCAAGGGGCTGGAGTCTACCCAGACGGTATATGAGGTGTTGCTCCTCCTACCGAAGTTTGGCCTCATCATGGCAGTAGAGGAGGCCATGTATGGACATATCCGAATGGGAATGTAAAGGAGAGTTGAAGTGGGTGGCAACCGGGAGATCCTGTCTGTTGTGGCGGACAGAGCGTAGGTGCTCGACGAAGCGGAGCCCCAATCTGTGTCGGGTCTCACCGATGTAGAGGGGGCCGCACCGGGAGCACTGGATGCAATAGGTGACCCCAACAGACTCACAAGTGAAGTGTTGCCTCACCTGGAAGGACTGTTTGGGGCCCTGAATGGTGGTAAGAGATGAGGTGTAGGGACAGGTGTAGCACTTACGCTTGCAGGGATAAGTGCCAGGTGGGAGATCTGTGGGGAGGGACGTGTGGACCAGGCAGAACAAAAAAGCTGGATTGGGGGACTGCTTCGTCACAACGGACAGGATCTCCCGGTTGCCACTCACTTCAACTCTCCTTCACATTCCCATTCAGATATGTCCTAAGATGCCTCCCACTATGGTGACTTATGGCTTCACATACGTCACCCAAGTGGCAATATCTCATGCAGGAGCACTGGCTATTTGACTGCAGGGAGCTGGAGCCTGCCCATAAACCCAGCCACAGACCCCTCTCAGTAATGAAGCAGGTAGGAGAACCAGGCTTCGTATTTTAGAGTTCTACAAGAGCTACAATGGAAGAAACAGACCCCTCGGCCCACTGTCTGCACTAACTATCAAACGCTCAAGTTCTCAGTAACCCTAACTTATTTTCCCCCCAGAAAACACACACAAAATGCTGAAAGATCTCAGTTAAGTCAGGCAGCATGCAGGGAGGTTACTCAGGCCAAGGTTACTCGGTATTTCAGGCCAAGACATTTCATCAGGAGTGGGAAGGAAGGGGGCAGAACTCTCCACCCAGCCACGTCCCCCTCACTTGGTCTTACCTATCTCCTGCCAACCTTGTACTTCTTCCCTTGCCCCTCAAATTCTTACTGTCCCACCCAGCCACTCCCCCCCCCACCTATAACTTGTATTCCTCCCCCCTGATGCACTTCTTTTATTCTGGCTTCTGCCCCCATCCTTTCCTGTTGGCCCATTCCCCTCCACAGACGCTGCCTGAATTCTCACAGCATTTTCCTCGTTTTGCTCTGGACTTCCAGTATCTGCAGAATCTCTTGTGTTTATTATTTACCCCTAATGCCCATCTACTTCCCCTCATTCACATCAACACTAGAGACAGTTTGCAATGGTTAATTCATTTACAAGGCCTGCACACTTTTGGAAAGTTAGAGGAAACCGGAGAACCCAGAGGACACCTACACAGTTATGGGGAGACTACATGAGCTCTGCACAAGCAGAACCACAGGTCAGCATTGAACCTGTGTTTGTGGAGCAGTGAGGCAGCAGCTCTTTCAGTTGTGTCACCATGCCACCTTTTCCCAACATGCAGCTGCATAGCAACTGCGATGTCAGCGAGTTGATATCAGTTGCTAGAGCTGACCACTTCACATCAAGAGTTGGGACATTACACTCTGTGGCTGCTTTATTAGGTACCCCCTATACCTAATGAAGTGGCCACTGAGTGTATGTTTGTGGTCTTCTGCTGCTGTAGTCCATCTACTTCAAGGTTTAATGTGTTAAGCGTTTAGAAATGCTCTTCTGCACACCACTGTTTTAATGCACGGTTATTTGAGTTATTGTCGCCTTCCTGTCAGCTTGAACCATTCTGGCCGTTCTCCTCTGACCTCTCTCATTAACAAGGTGTTTTCAACTGCAGAACTGCTGCTCACTAGATTTTTTTCTTTTGTATCTTGCACCGATCTCTGTAAACTCTTGAGACTGTTGTGCATGAAAACCTCAGGAGATCAGCAATTTCTGGGGTACACAAGCCACTCCATCTGGCACCAACAATCATTCCATGGTAAATTCATTTCATGCTTCAGATCATATTTCTTCCCCATTCTGAGGTTTGATCTGAACAACTGAACCTCTTGACGATGTCTGCGTGCTTTTATGCATTGAGATGTTGCTACATGATTTGCATTAAGGAGCAGGTGTAAAGGTGTACTTAATGAAGTGGGCACTGAGTGTGCGGAGAGTTTTGAGACTGAACCTGGAATAATGTGTAGTTCTGTTCTCCAAACAATAGCAAAGATGTGGTTAAGCTGGAGAGGATGCAGAACAGATTTATAAGGCTGTTGACAAGACTAGAGAGCTTGGGTTATGAGAGAAGACTGGGTATGCTGGGACTGAGGGTGACCTCGTCGAGTTTAAAGGATCACAAGAGGTATGTTGGGATGCTATGTTGAAGTTGCACAAGACATTAGTGATGCTGGATTTGGAGTATCATGTTTAGTTCTGGTCATCTACCTACAGGAAAAATATCAATAAGCTTGCAAGAGTGCAGAGAAAATATACTGGGATAACACATACACACACAAAATACTGGAGACACTCAACAGGTCAAGCAGCAACTATGGAGAGAAAAGGAAAGCTGTCATTTCTGGTCAAGACACTCCATCAGGATCAGAATCAGAATCAGACTTTAATCGCCAAGTACCTATGCACATCAAGGAATTTACTTCTGGCAGATGTTGTCTCTCTGCTCATAACAATAATAATGATAAATATAAATGAAAATATAAATTATACATACAGGTAGTGCAATCCAAGTAATAGTTAGCCGACAGCTAACCAGCAGTTAACTGTTCAGCAAAGTGACTGCAGTAGGGAAAAAACTTCTCCAATGCCTATTAGTCTTAGTCTGGAGGGATCTGAAGCGCCTACCAGATGGAAGCAGGATTGGGATGTTGCAAGAACTCAGTTATTGGGAAAGGTTGATTAGATTAGGACTGTATGTCTTGGAGCATAGTTGAAAGAGGGGAAATATTTAAAATAACAAGGTGTATAGATAAGGTAAATACTGGCAGGTTTTTTCTCCTGAGTTTGGGAGAGGCTAGAACTAGGGGTTATTGGTTTAGGGTGAAAGGAGATATATCTAAGGAGAATCTCAAGGTGGCACAAGTTTGGAATGAGCTGCCAGTGGAAGTGGTGGATGCAGGTTCAATATTTAAGAGAAATTAGGGAAGGTACGTGGATGGAAGGGGTATGGAGGGCTATGGTTGGGACTAGGCAGAAAAATAGGCCAGCATGAACCAGATGGGCTGATGGGCCTGTTTCTTTGCTCTCTGACTCTTATGATTCTACAGCACTATAACATATGGTGAAGTCTTCTCCCATGGTAGGGGATCGTGAAACTAAAGGGTATAGTTTTAAATGAGGGGGGCAGTTTTTTCACACATACCCCACCCCTCATAATTTTATTTATTGTTTTTATTTATTGATATAGAGTGCGGAGTAGGACTTTCCAGCAATCCCCCGATTTAATCTTAGACTAATCACGGGACAATTTACAATAACCAATTAACTACCAATTGGTACGCCTTTGGACTGTGGGAGGAAACTGGAGCAACCAGAGGAAACCCACATAGTCACAGGGAGAACGTACAAACTCCTTACTGGCAGTGGCAGGAATTGAACCCAGGTCGCTGGCACTGTAAAGCAATATGCTAACCATTATGCTACCATGCCTCCCCATACATCCCTATCAAACCTCCCCTCGTTCTTCTGCACTCTAGGGAATAATGTCCTAACCTGTTCAACCATTCCCTACAACTCAAGCAACTCTGATAATCGAATTGCTGTTTCCAGTTATTTTCAAATGAGTTTTCCAGTATGTATTTTCTTAAGGCATTTTAAATTCTTAAATATTTAAGATATTTTACAGAGAACATCATTCTATAAAAATTATGAAAACATTGAAAATAGAATGTATATTAAAATTTCACTGGAAATACATACAAGAACTGGCTCACATCTTTGTGTGAGTCACCAGAGCGGAGTTTCTCTCTAATTATCCCTTGCTGAAGAGTTTCCAACACATAGTAAAGTTTATCACGCGAGGATGTAGAAACACAGCAACTTTTAAGGGGAGGTGGGAAGTCACAACTTCAGATGATTGAAGTAAATATTGGCCAAGAAACGTTATCCAGCAGCGATGCTTATTTCAGTGCTACGCAAACATGGATGTACTGTGGACTGAATTGAATATAGTAACTCCCTCAAGTCCCTCCAGAAACTCAACTGAACATTTCCTGCTTACGCATCCAACAATATTTCACCATCAACTTACATCATTTCCCATGATCCCATTGGCTGGGAAATTAGTCCACATTGTTCACTTTTGGAACAATCATAATTTCACTCTGACTAAGTAGCGATGATTCTAGTAGGGCTCCTTCCTTACTAACACTTCCCTCTATAGCCCTGATGAAGAGTCTCAGCCCGAAACCTCAACTGGTTATTCCTTTCCATAGATGTTGCCTGATCTGCTGAGTCACTTCAGCATTTTGTGTGTGTTACTCTGGATTTCCAGCATCTGCAGAATCTCTTGTGTTTATGGCCTCTACAGTTCAGATCTGCTTAGCCTTGAATCCTCTTGATCATTCAACATCTTCCTTCCTTCCTTGCCTTCCAATGTCTTCCTTCCCACTCAATACCTCACCACCCAACAAACCGAAAATTCAGTTTGCTCATGGCACGTGGAGCAATATTCCCTCTCAGGTGTGCGCGCACACACACACAACTTTTGCTACTAGAGCCCAAAGTAATTTAAACCACACACAAAAGGTTGTCACCCTCTACCTCATTGGCACGCTAAGTATATTTTATGAACGTACACAATCACAGTTTCTTTTCTGGTTTCCCGTGGATGAAGAAGGTATTTGGTAAACGAGACAGATAAAGTGATAAAATGGAAAATTGGCTTATTACTGACACATGCACCAAGGTATAGTGAAAAACTTGTCTTGCATACTGTCACACAAATCAATTTATTCTGACAGTGCATTGAGTTTCTGCAAGGTAAAACAGAGAGCAGAATAAAGAGTAAAGCCAGAGTGAAAGTGTAGTGCAGGTAGACAGGAAGATGCAAGGTCATAATGAGGGATTACAAGGTCAAAACTGCATCTTATCATACTCGTGAACCATTCAATATCCTGATAACAGCAGGGTAGAAGCTGTCCCTGCGCCTGGTAGGAAGTCTTTCAAACATTGTACCTTCTGTCCAATAGGAGGGAAAAGAGAGAGTGTCTGGGGTGGGTGTCTTTTTAAAAATTACATTGGCTGCTTTACTAAGGCAACGAGAAGCGGAGATGGAATGCATGGAGGGTAAACTAATTTCCGTGATCTGCTGAGCCGTGTCCATCACTCACTGAAGCTTCTCGCAGTCTTGGGCAGAGCAGCTGCCATACCAAGCTGTAATGTATCTGGATAGAATGTTTTCTATGGTGCATCGATACAGGTAGGTGAGAGTCAAAATGGGCACGGCAAATTTCTTCAGCCTCCTGAGGAAGTAGAGGTGTGGGTGAGTTTCTTAGCTGTGGCATAATGCAGGCTGGACCAGGTCAGGCTATTGCTGATATCAACCCTCTCGACCTCAGTACCGTTGATGTAAGACAGGAGCGTGTGCACGTACCCTTCCTGAAGTCAGCCACTAGCTCCTTTGTTTTGCTGACTTTGAGGTTATTGTCATGTCACCATATCATCAGCTGTCTGCCTCCTATGATGACATTACCAACTGTTATAATGATATCACCTACGAACTTGTACATCGTGTGGGAGCAGAAGCTAGTGAAACAGTTGCAAATGTAAAGAAAGTAGAGTAGGAAGCTCAAGACGAAGCGTTGTGGGGCACCAGTTTTGGATAATTTTGCTGGAGGTGTTGCTGCCTATTCTTGCTGATTGTGGTTAGTTGGTCAGTAAGTCAACAATCAGGTCCCAAAGGGAGATATTGAGTCCCAGGACCGGGATGACTTTGCTTCAGATTATAATACTGAAGGGGGAGCTTTAACCCCCTTAGAGGGAACATTGCTCCACATGTCATGAGCAACTGAATTTTCGGTTTGTTGGGTGGTGTGGTATGAACAATAGTCTAAGGTAAGTTTCTTTACTGTCCAAATGAGTGTAGGGCCAGGGAGGTGGTACCATGTTTCAGTGGTATGTGAACTGCAGTAGGACAAAGTTTACTGAGAGGTTGGAGTTAATGTATGCTCTCCCTTGAAGCACTCTGTGAGAGTGATGAAAGGACCACTGTGCGGTCGTCACTAGGGTAAATTAGCTTGCTTTTCTGTAAAAGATAGGTTTTTACAATAATTACACTTTTTCCAATGATGCCAAATTGTTTTTTAATTGAATTTAAATTCCCAGCAACCAAGGTAGCGTTTAGACCGTAAGACTGGAGAACCAATAGACCATAAGAACAGAGTTGGAGGATGTTCAGCCCATCAATTCCATGCAAGCCCAAGAGGAACGATTGTAAGATGTAGGAGCAGAATGAGGCCATTTGGCACCTCACGTCTGGTCCGGCATTCCAACATGGCTGATTTATTATCCCTTTCAACCCCATTCTCCTTCCTTCTCTTTTGATGCCCTTACTAATCAAGAACCTAACTATAAACACAAGAGATTCTGTAGATGCTGGAAATCCAGAGCAACATACACAAACTGCTGCAGGAGCTCAGCAGATCAGACAGCATCTATGGAAATAGATGCACAGTTGATATTACCGGCCAAGGATCCTTCATCAGAGCTTTGAAGCCTATCAAACTGTACTTTGTATATATCCGATGAGTTGGCCTCTGTGGCAATGGCTTCCACAGATTCATCACCCTCGGGCTAAAGAAATTTTTCATCTAGAAAGGTGATTGATAATGATTGAATGGAACTTGTGGAATATTGATTGCATATTGAAATAGTGGGAATGAGAATAGTAGCGGGATCTGAAACCACAAAACTTCTGGGACTGGAACTTACAACATGAAAGAGTGCTAGAAGCTGAAACCCACACCACCATGGACAAGCACCTGTAGAGTCATTACTTACGAAGATCTGGGACTGATAGGTGGGACTGGATTAGCCAAGGCTAGAACATAAAAGCAAGGATATTACACTGAAGCTTTAGAATTTATTTAAAGCTTACATCCTTGCCACAACATGAAGGAGTAAAAATCTTTGTGTTACGACTCCGCAATGTACAGTCATGTGAATTTAGAAGTCTTATGGCTTGTAGAAAGAAGCTGTCCCATAGCCTGTTGGCCCTGGCTTTAATGCTGCGGTTGTGTTTGCCAGATGGAAGCAGCTGAAACAGTGTATGGTTGGGGTGACAGGTATCCCCGATGATCTTCCGGGCCTTTTTCTCTGCACCTGCTGCTATAAACATCCTCAACGGAGGGAAGTTGACGTCCACAGATGCGCTGGGCTGCCCGTACCACTCTCTGCAGTGCCCAGTGATCAAGGTTGGTGCAGTTCCTGTACCAGGCAGTGACACAACTAGTCAGGATATTCTTAATGGTGCCCTGTAGAAGGTCTTGAGGATTTGGGGGCCCATGCTGAACTTCTTCATTCGCCTGAGATGGAAGAGACACTGTTGTGCTTATTTTGCCACAAAGCCAGTGAGTGTAGTCCAGGTGAGAAAAACGGTGGTGTGTATACCAAGGAACCTGAAACTACTCACCATCTCAACTGCAGACCCACTGATGTTAATCCAGGCGAGCCTGTCTCTGTTCCATCTGTAATCCACAATCAGCTCTTTAGTTTTTCGAAATTGAGGGAGAGGTTGTTACCTTGACACCACTCTGTCAGGGTGTCAACCTCTCCTCTGTAGGCTGTCTCATCACTGCTAGAAATAAGGCCGGTCAAAGTCATATCATCTGCGAATTTGAGCAGCAGATTGGAGCTGTGTGTGGCAGCACATCAATGGGTGTTAGGGGACTAGAGGAAAGGACACAACCCTGGGGGGCACCTGTATTGAGGGTCAGAGGGGCAGAGGTGAGGGAGCCCATCCTTACCACCAATTGTTGATCTGATAGGAAGTCTAGGTCCAGATGCACAAGGCAGAGTGCAGGCTGAGGTCTATTCTGTAGGGAATTGTGGTGTTGAATGCTGAACTGTGGTCCAGGAACAGCACTCTAACGAATGTATCCCTCTTCTCCAGGTCAGTGAGGACAGTGTGTAGTGCTGTGGCTATGGTGTCTTTGGTAGACTGGTTCCGTCGGTAGGTGAATTGTAGGGGGTCCAGTGTGGGTGGTTCTAAGGCATTTGGAGTACTGAGAGCTGCTTTGGTCACCACATTCAAGATAGGGTGTGTTGACATTGGAGTTTTACAGGAATAATCCCAGGAATGCAAGGGTTAATGGATGAGGAGAACTTGATGGCTCTGGACCCACACTCAATGGAGTTTAAATAATGAGGGGAAGTCTAACTAAAAATCGACTGAATACTGAAAGGCTTAGGTAAAGTGAACATGAAGAGGGCAGTTCCAGTAGTGGGAGATTCAGGGTTCAGAGGGCACAGCCTCGGAACGGAAAGAAATCCCTTTAGAATGGAGGTGAGGAGGAATTTCTTTAGCCAGAGGTTGGTGAATCTGTGGGTGTTACTGCCACAGACGACAGTGGAGACCAACTCATTGGGTGTATATATGGTGCAGTTTGATAGGTTCTTGATTAATAATGGTATCAAAGGTTGTGGAGGGAAGGCAGGAGAATGAGGTTGAGTGTGAAAATAAATGATGGAATGGCAGAGCAGACTCAATGGGCCAAATGGCCTAATTCTGCTCCTATGCTTTATGGTCTTTCCTCATGGACTTGCATGGAATCAATGGGCCAAACGTCCTCCAACTCCATCAGAAGTTCCTACAATCTATAATACCTCCTTCTGTAACTCATTTTCAAATGTTTGTCTGGTAATACCGCTGTTAAGCATTTTAGGCTTTTAACTTAAGTGCAGTGCATAAAAGCAGTTTATTATTGACTGAAGCATTATATAAGTTGCATACTTAGCCTCAAGCTAACAGGGGAGCTAGATCTGGTGGTGTGAAATATGTTGCCAATGTAGTGAGAAATTAAACAGAATAAAGATCCTTTACAACAGAAATGACAATTGAAATCCAGATTTATCTTTTATATTTTTAAAATGAAAAGAAGAAGCAGGAAATTATGTTAAAGTGCATTAAGAGAGGCTTCCTTTGAACTTACAACATCATGGTTGTCATTTTAAGGAGCTTTTATCATCCAGTAAAGCTGTCGCACAAACAGCATATTTTAAAAAAGTCTTCCTTGGCTTCTGGAGGCAGTCACTCATACGGTGGGCTATGGTTGTGTTCTCAGAGAGCTTCTATTGCATTACAGGGTGTTCCATAGCAAGAGAAATCCAGTCTGCGGTGTAGTTTTCGAGGTGGATCAAAAATCAAAGCACATCTGCCCACTTGGTTGACACGAATACTAAGACCGTAACACCATTCGCCAAGGAGCAGAATTAGGCCATTCAGCCCATCAAGTCTGCTTCACTGTTCTATGGCTGATTTACTATCCCCTACTCAATCCTATTCTCCTTCCTTCTCCCTGTAACCTCTGACTCCTGTACTAATCAGGACCCCGTCAACCTGAGCTTTAAATATACTCAATTACGTGGCTTCCACAGTCATTTGTGGCAATGAATTCCACAGATTCACCACCATTTGGCTAAAGAGATCCCTCCTCATCTCTGTTCCAAAGGGACATCCCTTGTATTCTGAGGCTGTGCCTCTGATCCGAGAGCCCCCACGATAGAAACAAGCTCTCCATGTCCACTCTATCTCGGAGTGCCTCAGCTAGTATGCTTTCTAACTCCAAAACATCAAACTAATTGCAAGAAAAAAGGTGGGAGCCCCGGAGAACATATCTTAATTGTTCTGATGCTTTGCAATAGTTCGGCTACCATCAGGACAGAGGTTCAGGAACCTGAAGACCTACTGTATACTCATTGATTCAAAAACAGCTTCTTTCCCTGGGCAACCAGATTTCTGAATGCTCGTCATCCTACTTCATAATTCTTTTTTTTTTTGCACTGTTTATTTCTTTTTCAATAGGCAAGGTAAGTGCTGGTGAAGGTGGAGAGCGTTCAGTGGTTCTGCAACGCTTCGTGGAGAGCGCAGGGCACGACGGGGCACAGAACAAGTCATGGCTACCCACTGCAACCGAGGAAGGAGGTCAGTTGTGATGACTACTTGATCCAAACTTCCAAGGTCAAGAGTGAGGAACTGCCCCGTTGCAACAGCTTTCCATTTTAAAAACTCTCCTGCACAGGTTTCTTTGTGCTGCACCACAGAAGAATTGCCCAAATTTAACTGTCGTTGTCAGATATGACAACCAAGTTATCTGTTTCTGTAGTTTGCAGTAATATTATGCTTTTGCACTTTACTGCTATTGTAAAGCACAAACTTCACTTAATATAAGCCAATGATATTACATCTGATTCTGCATTAATAGACAACGCACCTGCCCTCACACACACACACAAACCTCCTGGGACAATATGTGCATAGCAGTGGAGGAAGGACATTTGGCATTTCAACCTTTGCAAAAAGAGGGTAAAGGTTTTTCTCCAACTTCCAGTAACCTCTCCCCTCTGTTCCCCCCCCCCTTTGTTTTCCCCTATTCCTCTTGACCCTTTACCTCTGTTCTTTCCCCTCCCCTCCCCTCATGGCCTGTGCATCATGCACTCCTTCCTCCCTCCAGTTCCCCACCTTGATTCCATGATCTATTGCCCATTCCCGTCAGATTCTTCCTTCAGCCCATTACTTTCCCACCCATCATATCATCCCTTTCTCCCTCCCCTATCTTTCTCCTCTCATCTGTATTCACCTATCAACTGCCAGGCCATGCTCTTCCCCTTCTGCCCATCCTTTTATTCTGGCTTCTGCCCTCTTCCTTTCCATTACTGGTGAAGGGTCACAGCCCAAGACACTGACTGTCCATTCCTCTCCATAGACACTGGCCGACCTGCTGAGTTCCTCCAGCATTTTGTGTGTGTGTGGGCAAGGGTGAGTCACCTCTCACTAGTAATTGAGCGTGAAACAAAAACAAATTATAAAAACATGCAAATTCATAAGAATAAGGAAAAAATAGTAACATTTAATGTGATTCCATTAGAGTCTGTGTATACAGAGATTTTTATTGGGTTCGGACAGGGATAAGGAAAATGCAAAAATGAATATTTTGTGTCCATGGCAGTGTAAGGACATGGTACATGGAATGTAGTGGAAAGGTACATGAATTATATTATTTGAGTGCAAAATTAAAGAGATGAGAGATTGATATTCAGAAGAACTGGGTATCCATGATTAGGAAGCCCTGGAAGTTAATGAACAAGTAATTAGGAAGGCCAATTTTGCAAGACAATTAGAGTATAAGATGGAAACATTTCTGAAAACCACACTTTCACAAGTCCCCTTACATAAAGAAGCACCTACTTGTAATAGGAGTGCATTGAAGATTCGTCGGGCTGACCTCTGGAATGGCGAGCAGGGAACATATTGTGCCTCTACTTTCTTAAAAATTTTCATAGATTTGTCATGTCATCTGAAAGATTGACTAACTTCTACAGATGCACTATCCTAATTGGTTGCATCATGACCTAGAATGCGAACACCAGTACCCAGAAATGGAGAAAGCTGCAGAAAGTGGGGGGGGGGGGGGGGGGGATACAGGCCAGTCCATCACAGGCAGAGCCAGCCCCAACACTGAGCACATTTATACGAGGCACTGCCACAAGAAAACAGCATCCATCATTGAGACTCCCACCATCCCGGCCTTCCCTCTTTGCGCGGTTATCATTGCGGAGGAGGTACAGCAGTCTTAAGTCCCCCACTACCAGGTTCAGGGGCATTTACTATCCTACAAACATCAGGCTCCTGAACCAGTGTGTCTGACTTCACTCACCTCAACTCTGAAATTATTCCAAAAACCTAGATGGTCACTTTCAAGAGCTCAATAATTCATGCTCTTAGTATTATTTATTTACTTATTTGCATGATTCACCTTCATTATCTTTGTCTATGAATAGTTTCACATAAATTCTATGTATTTCTTCATTTTCCTATGAATACCTGAAAGCAATTAATCTCGAGAGTAGTATACGGTGCCATACATGTACTCTGATAATAAACTTACTTTGAATTTGAAACAGAACGGGCCAAGATTTATTTATCTATTGAGATACAACACAGTATAGGCCCTTCCTGCCCTTTGAGCCACACCGCCCAGCAATACCGCAATTTAATCTGAGCCTAATCACAGGACAATTTACAATGACCAATTAACCTACAAACCAGCAGGTCTTCGTACTGTAGTAGGAAACTGGAGCACTCGGAGAACAGTCGCAGGGAGAACATACAAACTCCTTACAGGCAGCAGAGGGGATTGAACCCGTGTTGCCTGTATTGTAAAGAGTTGTGCTAACCACTATGCTGCCATGCTACATAGAGAAGCAACGTAGAGGCGTGGTTCTTCAGAAGTGCTCCTAATGAGTGCAGAAAAATGTTTGAATCATATTCAAATTGTTTTGCAAAATTTGCCTTCCTAATTACTTGTTCATTAACATCCAGAGTTTCCTAATCATGGACACCCAGTTCCTCTGAATATCAATTAATCTCTTACCTCTATTTTTGCCATCAAAGTAGATACTTAATGTACCTTTTCATTATAGTGCATTGCCATGACCTTACACTGCCTATATTCTTTTCCAGCCTCTCTGCGGGTTCCTCACAATCCACACTGTTACCCAGTTTTGTATCCCAAGAAAACGTGGATATATTGTTCTTGGATCCCTCATTTAAATCAATTAATATCATGGATACGTGGCACAGCAAGTGAGCACTGCTGTTGCCAGTATACTTACACCTTAGTCTGCACCACTGAAACAGAATATCTGGTCTTTATCATACTTCTGTTTCTGGGCCCAAATTGACATCTTTGTTTCCCCCAAGTTCAAGTTTGTTGTCATTCAACCATATAGTTCACCAAATGAAACAACACTCCTCTAGACCAAGGTGCACAACATAGTAAGTTTAACTCGCACAGCACATAATAATGTAATATTACAACAAATAAATTAACAGATAATAAAATACATTCCAGAAGACTGACATTTAGCATAAGGTGCATTTACAACACAAATTAAAAATAAACTGTACAGTGCTACTGGCACTCCGTAAGTGATGAGGCCTGGGTGGTGGCAGTGATTTCCGTAGTCTCATGGCCTGGGGAGGAAGCTGTCTCCCATCCTAATGCCACAGCATCTCCTGTAAGGGGTCAAGGAGATTGTGGGGTGGTGACAACACTTCAGAAATTCTAAATTGGCCATGAATTATTTTGTAAGATCTCACTGGGGTGAAGAGTGCTGGAGAAATGAAAATCAATCCTGTTTCAACCTTTCCACAAAAACATCCACACCACCACTCTGACTGTGAGTCACAGTCGGTGCATTCCAACAGAACAATCATCTTCCCTCAGGTTGGCCACAAGGAGTGGCTGGATAGGCTGGGACCTATTACCTGGGCATGAGAGAATGAGAGGTCATATATGGCAGTTTATAAAATCATGAGCAGGTAGAAGGTGAGAGAGGAAAGGTTGGATTGGTACCTGAGGGAAACCCCTGAACACAAACTCTGGTGGGAATATGGAACAGGCTGCCAGAAGAAATGACAGAGACAGGCAGAGTTACAATGTTGTAAACACATTTAGACAGGTAGATGGATAAGAAAATAATAGACGGATAGGAGGCAATAGACCATAAGACATTAGGAGCAAGATCTGGCCATCCAACCCATCAAGTCTGCTCAGCCTGATTTATTGTGTCTCAACCCCATTCTCCTGACTTCTCCCTGTAACCCTTGATATTCTTACAAATCAAGAATCTATCTGCATTAATTCTGCATTAAATATACCAATGATTTGGCCTCCACAGCAGTCTGTAGCAATGTATTGCACAGATTCACCACCCTCTAGCTAAAGAAATTCCTCCGCATCTGTTCTAAATATGAGCCAAATGCTTTTAATTGGGACTATTGTAACTAAGGTAGGCAACTTGGTCAGTGTGGATAAGTTGGGCTAAATGGCCTGAATTTGTGCTGTATACATTTATGACTCTATAATCTAGAAAATTTAAAACAGGTTTGCCTTAAACTCTCCTTTGCAAGGAAACCAAAACAATATTCTTACATTGGCTTCCGATTTCCAATGCAATAACTGAACCTCATGCAGAGTATCGGCCTGAAACATTGACTGTTTATTCATTTTCATAGATGCTACCTGACCCGTTGAGTTCCTCCTGACCCGTGCGTGTTGTGTCAAATGCAGATCATAGTTCTCTGGTCCAGCAATGCCACAATTGGCAATCTGTACTCAATTGTGTGAGCAATAGCGCCACCTGGTGGAATTTCCCATTTTCAGGCACACTTTCCCTTGTTTTCTGTCAACCGATTCACACCAAGGACATGACAATCACCGACCAATTCCCAGTGCAAGAAGGGATCTATTGTCAGAATTGGCGTCTGTTGGAAAAAGAGTTCAGCTAGACTCCAGTGGTTCTGCAATTTGAGAATCAAGAACAATTGGACTTGCCGGTATTCTGACCAAAAGTTTCCCACTCAACTAACACCACTTCAAAAGAACCTACTCAGAAAGAGGCCGTTTAGCTCCATCTAGTCCATGCCAAACTATTATTCCGCCTGCTATACAAATAGTTGATATAGATCTTCCATGAGGAAAGGTTGAGAGAACTAGGGCTTTTCTCTTTGGGGCAAATGAGGGCGAGAGATGACTTGACAGACGTGTATAAAGTAAGAGCCATTGATAGAGTGGACAGCTTTTGCAACTTTCATCTCCAGGGCAATAGTAGTTAATATCAGAGGTGACTGAAGGAAACTACAGGGAGTAGAGAGATTTTAAATGCAAAGAGAGATGGGTGCATGGTGGTAGAGGCAGATACATAAGGCACATTTAAAAGATTCTTAGACAGACATATTGATGAAAGTCAAATGGAGGACTATGTGAGAGGGAAGAGAGAGATTGATGTTAGATTGGGTTAACAAAAGAGCTTGTACTATGCTCTACAGCCCTCATCCATAATGATCTCATAATTACTGAATTTACATTGTTTAATCAGGGCAAGGTGGACACACACATCTATCTGGTTATTACTGTGACTGTTAATGCACCGAATGAATTAACCTATTGTAGGTGCTTGGGACTTTACAGAGAGGATGGTGGAGGTTGGGGTTGTCAGCACCATGAGATAATACAGTGGAAGGCTGCATGCAGAATCCAGCAAACTGCTTTTCCCCCAAAAGCCCCCCCCCCCCCCCCCCGGTTAAGTTCCAGGAACAAAAACATCATGCCATCTTCCCCCAGGCAGTTAATTTGATAACCATTCTAGTCCCCTCCCCACCCTCCTATCTACTACCTCAGTCACTTTGAACCACTGTTATAATGTGCATTTCAAACATGTTCTTTATGAATGCATGTACATTTTATTCCATATTGGCAATTCAAATATCATTACATAGCTTCAAATTGCTGAAAGGCTTTTTGTTGTATTATTACATAAACTACAAAGATAAATATATTTTAAATTAAACAAGTAATGCAAAATGAGAGCAAAAAAGAGTGAGGCAGTGTACACGAGTTCATTGTTCAGTCAGTAATCTGATGGCAGAGGGGAAGAGACTGTTTCTAAAATGTTAATAGACAATAGGTGCAGAAGTAGACCATTCGGCCCTTCGAGCCTGCACTGCCATTTTGAGATCATGGCTGAGCATCTACTATCAATACCCAGTTCCTGCCTTGTCCCCATATCCCTTGATGCCCCTATCCATAAGATACCTATCTAGCTCCTTCTTGAAAGCATCCAGAGAATTGGCCTCCACTGCCTTCCGAGGCAGTGCATTCCAGACCCCCACAACTCTCTGGGAGAAGAAGTTTTTCCTTAACTCTGTCCTAAATGACCTACCCCTTATTCTCAAACCATGCCCTCTGGTACTGGACTCTCCCAGCATCTGGAACATATTTCCTGCCTCTATCTTGTCCAATCCCTTAATAATCTTATATTTCAATCAGATCCCCTCTCAATCTCAATTCCAGCGTGTACAAGCCCAGTCTCTCTAACCTCTCTGTGTAAGACAGTCCAGACATCCCAGGAATTAACCTCGTGAATCTACGCTGCACTTCCTCTACACCTCTGAAAGTGGTGCTTTCAGGCTTCTGAACCTCCTCCTTTATGGCAGCAGTGTGAAGAGGGCATGTGCTGGGGATGGGGGTCATTGCTGATGGATGCCACCTTTGTGAGTCATTGCCTTTTGAGGATGTCCTCAAGTGCTGGGGAGGCTAGTGCCCATAATGGAGCTGGCCGAGTTTGCAACTTTCTCTGATCCAGTGCAGTGGCCCCTCCATACCAGATGGTGAGGCAACCATTTGTAATGCTCTGTGGTATAGCTGTAGAAATTTGCTGCAGTCTTTGATAACAGAGCAAGTCACCTTAAACTCCTAATGAAATATGGCCATTGTTGTGTCTTCTTTGTAATTGCTTGCCTTGCTAAAGTCCACGTAGACAACATCCACTTCCTTGTCTTCAAATTTTCTGGCAACTTCCTCAAACTATAAAAAAATGGTTAGACACAGCCTACCACAAAATACATGTTGACTATTCCTGATGAGTCCCATACTTGTTTCCATCCAGTTCCTTAGAATACCTTCCAAAAACTTTCCTACTGCTGATGCCAAGCTCATTGGCCTATACTTCTTGGCTTATTCTTAGAGCCTTCCTTAATCAACAGAACATTAGCTATCCTCCATCTTCTCTGCTGAAGCAAATTATAGCCCTCCTGATCTCATCAACTGTTCTCTTGCTTTTCTTATACTCAAGTACCCCATTTGTTCCTGCATACCTACATCTGCAATACACCTTTTCTTAATCAGGGCTCAATATCGCTAAAAAAAAAAGCAAAGGTTCCATAAACCCATAATCTTTGTCTTTTACTATGACAGGAGCATAAACTTTGTACTCCCAGAATTTCACTTCTGAAGACCTCTCATTTGCTAAGTACACCTTTGTCAGAAAACAACCTGTCCCAATCCACAGTTGCCAGATCATTTCTGATACCTTCAAAATTTCTGAAAGGATTTTGTCCCACTCCCAATTAGAAAGAGGCTACACAGCAACCACACCAGGAACACCAGACTCAATACTTACTTCCTCCAAGCTGTCAGGCTAATCAAAACCTCCACCAAATTACCCTTCCCACCACTACTTCATCATTCCTGCATGTGATGTCACTACGTACATACAATTTATACAAAATCACCTTATGTAACTTTGTGGATCCAGAACTGGCTTGCCCACAGAGGGCAAAGAGTGGTTGTAGATGGGTGATATTCTACATGGAGGCCAGTGACGTGCCTCAGGGATCTGTTCTGAGACCCCTACTCTGATTTTTATAAATGACCTGGATGAGGAAGTGGAGGGATGGATTAGTAAATGTGCTGATGACACAAAGGTTGGGGGTGTTGTGTGTAGTGGTTGTAGGTAGGGCTATAAGCAGTTACAGCTGTACATAGACAGGATACAAAACTGGGCTGAGAAGTGGCAGATAGAGTTCAACTTAGATAAGTGTGAGGTGGTTCATTTTGGTAGGTCAAATATGATGGCAGAATATAGTATTAATAGTGAGTCTCTTGGCAGTGTGGAGGATCAGAGGGATCTTGGGATCCGAGTCCATAGGACACTCAAAGCTGCTGTGCAGGTTGACTGTGGTTAAGAAGGCGTACGATGCATTGGCCTTCAATTGTGGGTTTGAGTTTAAGAGCTGATAGGTAATGTTACAGTTATATAGGACCCTGGTCAAACCCCACTTGGAGTACTGTGCTCAATTCTGGTCACCTCACTACAAGGACATGGAAACCATAGAAAGGGTACAGAGGAGATTTACAAGGATGTTGCCCGGATTGGGAAGCATGCTTTTGAGAACAGGTTATGTGAACTCGGCCTTTTCTCCTTGGAGCGACGGAGGACAAGAAGGGACCTGACAGATGTATACAAGATCATGTGGATAGTCAGAGGCTTCCCCCACCAGGAAAAAATGGCTAACATGAGGGCTTTTTTTGGTGCTTGTAAGTAGGTACAGAGGCAAGTTTTTTTAAAAAAAAGTGGTGAGTGTGTGGAATGGGCTGCTGACAAAGGTAGTGAAGGTGGAAATAATAGGGCCTTTTAAGAGACTTCTGGAGCTTAGAAAAATAGAGGGCCATGGGTAAGCCTAGGTAGCTCTAAGGTTGGGACATGTTCGGCACAGCTTTGTGGGCCAAAGGGCCTGTATTGTGCCGTAGGTTTTCTGTATTTATGTTTAGTGCTTTCTGATGCTGCATTGGATCTGGAGTAACTCATTCTGCTCTCCTCAATCCTGTACTGAAGTGATAATAAAGAATCTTCAATGTTGCTGCCTTAATATTAACAGCAATTTTGAATGTGGTACCAAGATATTCTGTGATTCCAAGGTAATGAGCATAAAAGCAGAATGCTTTGGTTGGAGTTATTCTCTGCATAAGAAATGTTTGTGATGGTTGGAGGTTAAATCTCTGGTACCACTAACCATTTATAGGGCAGCTCAAACCACCTGCGAAGACCTTATTTCTATCATTAGATCAGAACATAGAATACAGCACATCACAGGCCCTTTGGCCCAATGTTGTGCCAACCCTTAAAACCTGCCTCCCATATAACCCCCCCCCCCCTTAAATTCCTCCATATACCTGTCTAGTAGTCTCTTAAATTTCACTAGTGTATCTACCTCCACCACTGACTCAGGCAGTGCATTCCACACACCAACCAATCTCTGAGTGACAGACCTTCCTCTAATATCCTCCTTGAACTTCCCTCCCCTTACCTTAAAGCCATGTTCTCTTGTACTGAGCAGTGGTGCCCTGGGGAAGAGGCGCTGGCTGTCCACTCCATCTATTCCTCTTAATATCTTGTATACCTCCATCTTGTCTCCTCTCCAGAGAGTAAAGCCCTAGCTCCCTTAATCTGATCATAATCCATACTCTAAACCAGGCAGCGTCCTGGTAAATCTCCTCTGTACCCTTTCCAATGGTTCCACATCCTTCCTATAGTGAGGCAACCAGAAATGGACACATTACTCCAAGTGCGGCCTAACCAGAATTTTATAGAGCTATATCATTACCCTGCAACTCCATAAGCTTTCTTAACTACCCGATCTACCTGTGAGGCAACTTTCAGGTATCTGTGCACATGTACCCCCAGCTGCCTCTGCTCCTCCACACTTCCAAGTATCCTGCCATTTACTTTATACTCTGCCTTGGAGTTTGTCCTTCCAAAGTGTACCACCTCACACTTCTGGGCTGAACTCCATCTGCCACTTCTCAGCCCACTTCTGCATCATATTAACGTCTCTCTACAATCTTTGACAATCCTCTACACTATCTACAACACCACCAACCTTTACCATCTGCAAACTTGCCAACCCACCCTTCTACCCCCACATCCAGGTCATTAATAAAAATCATGAAAAGTAGAGGTCCCAGAACTGATCCTTGTGGGACACCACTAGTCACAACCCTCCAATCCAAATGTACTCCCACCACCACGACCCTCTTTCTGCAGGCAAGCTAATTCCAAATGCACTGGCCAAACTTCCCTGGGTCCCATGCCTCCTGACTGTCTGAATAAGCCTACTGTGTAGAACCTTGTCAAATGCTTCACTAAAATCCATGTAGATCACATCTACTGCACTACCCTCATCTATATGCCTGGTCACCTCAAAGAACTCTATCAGGCTTGTTAGACACGATCTGCCTTTCACAAACCCATGCTGACTATCCCTGATCAGACCATGATTCTCTAAATGCCCATAGATTATCTCTAAGAATCTTTTCCAACAGCTTTCCACCACAGACATAAGGCTCACTGGTCTATAATTACCCAAACTATCTCTACTACCTTTTTGAAGAAGGGGACAACATTGACCTTCCTCCACTCCTCCGGTACCATTCCCGTGGACAACGAGGACATAAAGACCCTAGCCAGAGGTTCAGCAATCTCTTCCCTTGCCTCATGGAGCAGTCTGGGGAATATTTCGTCAGGCCCCAGGGACTTATCCGTCCTAATGTATTTTAACAACTCCTACACCTCTCTTAATACCAACATGCTCCAGAACATGAACCTCACTCATATTGTCCTCCCCATCAAGTTCCCCCTCATTGGCGAATACTGAAAAGTATTCATTGAGGACCTCACTTCCACAGCCTCCAGGCACATCTCCCACCTTTCTCTAATTGGTCCTATCTTCACTCCTGTCAACCTTTTGTTCTTCACATAATTGAAGAATGCCTTGGGGTTTTCCTTTACCCTACTTGCCAAGGCCTTCTCATGCCCCCTTCTTCCTCTCCTCAGCCCCTTCTTAAGCTCCTTTCTTACTACCCTATATTCCTCAATAGACTCATCTGATCCTTGCTTCCGAAACCTCACATATGCTGCCTTCCACCTGACTAGATTCTCCACCTCACTTGTCACCCATAGTTCCTTCACCCTACCGTTCTTTATCTTCCTCACCAGGAAGAGTTTATCCCCAACATCCTGCAAGAGAGCCCTAAACAGCAACCACATGCCCATTGTACATTTCTCTGCAAAAACATCCCAATTCACACCTGCAGGTTCTAGCCTTATAGCCTCATAATTTGCCCTTCTGCAATTAAAATTTTTTCCTGTCCTGATTCTATCCTTTTCCATGAAATGTTAGGCCAGGGAGCAGTGGTCATTGTCCCCCAGATGCTCACCCACTGAGAAATCTGTGACCTGACCTGGTTTGTTATCCAATACTAGATCTCGTATGGCATTCCCCTAGTTGGCCTGTCTACATATTGTGACAGGAACCTGTCCTGGACACACTTAAACTCTGCCCTGTCTAAACAATTGGAACTAATCTGGTGCCAATCAATATTAGGGAAGTTAGTCACCCATAACAACCCTGTTATTTTTGCACCTTCCTAAAATCTGCCCCCCAATCTGCTCCTTGGTATCTCTGCTGCTACCAAGGGGCCTATAGAATACCCCCAGTAGAGTAATTGCTCCCTTCCTGTTCCTGACTTCTATCCACACCGACTCAAAGGATCCTATTACATTACCCACCCTTTCTGTAGCTGTAATAGTATCCCTGACCAGTAATGCCACCCCTCCCTCCCCTTTCTCCCCCTCTCTATCCCTTTTAAAGCACTGAAATCCAGGAATATTGAGAATCCATTCCTGCCCTGGTCCCAGCCAAGTCTCTGTAATGGCCACTACATCATAATTCCAAGTATGTATCCAAGCTCTCAGTTCACCTTTGTTCCTGATGCTTCTTGCATTGAAGTACGTGCACTTTAGCCCTTCTACCTTTACATCTTTTATTCTGTTTCTTTCCTCAAAGCCTCTTTATATGTTAAATCTGGCTTTACTCCATGCACTATACTTGCAGCTCTCACATGACCTTTATCCTCCACCTCAAGATCTGCTCTAACACTGGTTCCCCTCCCTCTGCAAATCTAATTTAAACCCCCCCCCACAGCAGCACTAGCAAACCTTCTCGCAAGAATGTTAGTCCCCCTCCAGTTCAGGTGCAACCCATCCCACAAGGCCCAATTGTCTAGAAACATGAAGCCCTCCCTCCTGCACCAACTCCTCAGCCACATATTTAGCTGCATTATCTGCCTATTTCTAGCCTCACTAGCACATGGCATGGGTAGCAACCCTGAGATTGCAACCCTGGAGGTCCTGTCCTTCAACATTGCACTTAACTCCGTAAATTCTCCTTGCAGGACCTCCTTCTTATCCACGTCATTGGTCCCTACATGGACCATGACATCTGGAGGGAATATTGTTTGAGTGTACAAGAGGTTATGTCCTATATTATGAGGATCCTTGCTCATGGATGGCAACTTTTGAGTCACTACCTCTTGAGATCTTCAAGGGAGTGGTCATGAGAGCTGGCCAAGACTACCTTTATGATGGAGGCCATCTTTGGACAGGTTCCTGTTTAAGAGGTATATGGTTCAAATACAGGTGAATATGACTAGAGCAAGAAGCACTTTAGTTGGCATGTCTGCATGTCCTATATGAAAATAGGCCCTTCAGCCTAACCTATGCAAAAATACCTGACTAAGTCAAACCCATTTGATAACTAGTATCAGAACCATTTGATTACAGCTCAATATCCCCTCAAAACTCTGAACTCCAAGACCTGGAACTCTTTCGTTGTCCTGTGCATTTGGATTTTTCTTCCTTGCTAGAGGGACCACAATCAGTAGAGATCATAAAACTCATCTCATTGATTAGCAACACAGGTGCACCTTAAAGCTGTATGCTTATACCCTTATTCCATATAAGGAAGTCTGGCCAAGGGCTCCCCCCCCCCCCCATCATGGATGACATCAACAAAAAGGCAATGTTGCAATAATGTGACATTCATCATTAAGGACCCACATCATCTGGACCATGTCCCCTTTCCAGTGGCGCAATCAAGCACCTGTATACTCAATCCAAGAGTCAACAAACAGCATCCCTCTTGAACCAATCTGGTAAGCTAACTAGTGTTATTTATATTTAAGATTAGAAATATGACAAGCTGTTTTGTGCTGCTGCAAAATGTAATATTTGCCCCACTTACATTGGCTACCCAAGCCATGAGAATTTTTTGTCCAAGATTTTTGCACAGTATATCCTATTTCATCACTAAGGGGCTTTGATGCATGGGCGCATTACAATTTAGTTATCTCCATTCCAGCCTGAAAATACAATGCCCAACAGGACAATGGCAGAGTAAATCCTGGCATCCCATTTCACCAACGGCACTTTTGCAGCCAGAAAGGCAAATTAGAATAAATGTATCCAGAATCAACTTTTAGATTAACACTCCACTGGAACGGATAATAGAAAATACAAAGACAGAGTACCCAGTTAAGATGTGGAGCAGGTGCTGGAAATTCAAAATGGTTAGATTACACCAATAGAGGGGGAAAATAAACCAATGCCACTGTTGGATGGTTAATTAAAACTAGCCAATTCGGATAAACAGGTTTGGTGTATCTAACCTTAGATTTGTCTTCTACGTTGGTCACCTTTGTTCAAAGGCATGTCAGGGGCATGGGTTGAAATGACCAGTTTGGGGGGGGGGGGGCGCTTTCTCTGAAGCCTAGACTTCCACCAACTATGTGACATCCTGCACTCGGAGCAGACTGACATTTTAATTGCTTGGGCAGATTGCAGCTCAGTATTGAAACTGAAATGCAGAAAAACAATGAATTTGGTTTAGCTTCCCTGAAATGGTATTTTGAACAAGTTGTTATCCAATGTTTGGGAAATGGCCTCTAGTGCCAGAAGACATGGGAGCAGAATTAGGCCTGTTTGGCCCATCAAGTCTGCATCATTCAATCATGGCTGATTCTTCTCTTCACCCCCCCCCCCATCTCCTCAACCCCATTCCCAAGCCTTCTCCTCTAACCTTTCATGTCCAATCAAGCAGCATTCAATCTCTGCCTTAAATATGCCCAACGACCTGGCCTCCACAACTGCATTTGGCAACAAATTCACCACCCTTCAGCAAAAGAAATTTCACCACATCTGTTTTAAAATGTCACCCCTCTGTTGAGGCTATGCCCTTTTGTCCTAGACTCCCACCATGGGAAACATCCTATTTAGGCCTTTCAACATTAAAAATGTTTCAATGAGATTTCTCCCCCCTCCCCCATCCTTCTCAATTCCAGCAAGTACGGACCCAGAACCATCAAATGATCCTTGTACAATAACCCTTTCATTCCTGGAATCATCTTGTTAACCTCCTGTGGACCCTCTCCAATGCCAACACATCTTTTCTAAGACGAGGGGCCCAAAACTGTTCAATATTCAAGGTGAGGCCTCACCAGTGCCTTAAAGCCTCAGCATCACATCCTTGTTCCTGTATTCTAGCCTTCTTGAAATGAACACCAACATTGCATTTGCCTTCCTCACAACTCAACTTGCAAGTTAACTTTTAGGGTGTTCTGCACAAGTCCCTCAGATTCCTGGATTTTCTTCCCATTTAGACAATAGCCCACATGTTTATTTCTACTACTAAAGTGCATACCCGTGCATTTTCTGGCATTTCATTTGCCACTTTCTTGCCCATAGTTTAAGTCCTCCTGCATCCTTCCCATCTACACTTTCTGCCCCTCCAATCTTCATATCATCTGCAAACCTGGCAACAAAGCCATCTATTCCATCCTGCAGGTCATCTATACAGCAATAGAGTGGTCCCAACACTGATCCCTGTGGAACACTAGTCACTGGCAGTCAACCAGGAAAGGATCCTTTATTCCCACTTGCTCCTTCTACTAATCAGCCAATGCCGAAGCCCCAGTATTCATCTCAAAAGCAAGGACAGTGGGACAAAGATGGTTAAAGAGATTAAACAAAACAGGCACCCATCTCTTGTAAAGTGAAGCCATAAGTTATGCTATGTAAAAGTGACAAGTAACCCAACTCGTGTCAAAAGGGATGCAAGTGACAGGCAAGTGTTTTTCTAGTACTTCATTCCCAAGAGATTATCTGGAGATTAACGGTGACTGACTGAGCAACTAAATGTTGCAAATAGGCAACAGTCAGGGAAAAAAAAAAACACCAAGAACACAAGCAACTTGCATTTTATTCCACACTTAAACTAGTTGAACAGAATTTGCTTGCGGTTTCTGTACAAGCAAAAGACGATTGAAGTAGCAGCAGCGAGAAAGGCAGCCGTCACGGCCAGGGTAATGATCAATACCATTTCAGATATCACACCTTTAAAAAGGAAGCGAAGGTTAGTCAGAGGATCAATTGCAAGCTGCAGAGGTGTGATCTTGAACTCACCCCTTCGTGAAGTTTGCCGTCCAGGTCGTTGGATCTCATTGAAGGGTTGAGTTGCCAGGTCAGGCACTCCGTTCTCCAGAATGAGTAATGGCCCAAGCGAGGCCTCGCCCTCCCGCTTCGCTCGATCAACCTTCTCTGCAAAGCCAAACTACTGGTCAAGAAACAGACATTGCGACCTCACATCCAGGAGGAACTAACGACTTACCAATCTCAGACCGAGTCTCCCTCCGACCTCTTGAATCAACTACACCCTCCCCTATGGCTGCGCAGTCACCCAGGCGACAACAGGCACAAACATCGAGACTCGTTTCTTCCAATGGAGTCCACCTAACCAAGAAAACTTCACTTATCAACTCATTAATGAGCACCACAAGATCCGAGATGGAAAATAACTTACATGTTCTGCGTCTTCTGGAAAGTGCAAGCTTTGTTTATGGAATCGCTCTGATTAACTGCAGCAACTTTCAGGCGACAACTGATGAAGATCTGAGGGACACATTGAACAAGGTTATTCCGTGAATCGGCCCTAAACACCCAAAACCTTACCTGGTTCAACTCCTTACCAGGGAACGCTCATCTCCGAAGAAGCGGAAGGCATCCAAATCAAAGCGGAGTTTGTCCACCTCACGGTCAGCCCCGGCCAACACGAAGGTGGAAAAGGAATCCTCAGTCGCACTATCCAGGAGACACCTGAACAAGATAGACATGAGAAATAGTCACAGATATTATTATTTGGAGAAATCCAAAGGACACTTACCCGTGGTGATCAATGATGTCGTATCTCGGGGTGGAGTCCTTGTCCAGGCTCAGGGTGGCTACACAGCGGTCAATGTAGAGCTTCAGGGGCATGTGGTTAATCATAGAAACAGAAGCTTCGATGTGAATGAGCTCGCCCAGGTAGTAGGTGGAGGAGGCGCGCTCTGTAAGCCAGTCATCTAAGAGACAAGACAGAGTTTGAGATCTTGCACAAACGCTCTACTATTCCAGCCCAAGAAACTGCGCCCAACACACATACCAGTCATTAGCCGCAGGGAGAAAGATAGTTGTCCTTCCCCAGACCTGGTGGAGCTGAACGGCATCCAAGTGGGATGGATTGGGTTACTGCTCACGTTAGCTTTCCTGGAAAGACAAGGGGGCATTGGCGAGATTAGAGGACATAAATTTGACCGCGAATTCCACAATACATTCACACAGTACGTTACCCGAAATAACGACACTGAATAGGAACGATTGCCCCATTAGTTCGTACAACAATCGCTCCACCAGCCTGGGGTCTGTGGTTCAGGTGGGTGGCGTAGACGAGGAAATCCTCGGCCATCTGAAAGATACCAGGTTTAATAGTGAATAACTATCTCAGTTTTCAGATCGAAAGGATGAGGATCGATAACTCAAGAGGAAGTTTTCGAATTACATTGTTGGACGAGGGTGCTGTATTGACAAGTTTCGTGTAAGTACGGTGCCGAAGAGCAAAGCCGCTGCACGTGGTTTGCATTTTAACGCAAGCTCACGGATCAGACAACTTGTCCCGACCGATGTTGCCTGATTTTATCTTCAACCGACTCAGATTGAATTGAAGTAGTCAAGTTATTCGCCAACAGTTAAATATACACGTTTGTCTCTCACTAGCGTACAAATTAAACACTAGGACAAAGTTCGAATGTTTCTGTAGTTTTTACTCATGACGAAAGTCCAACATCTTGGCATTCATTGATTATCAGGACAAATTTTACTGCCAGGCTGAACGGCAAAGCGTCTGTAGAGACGGGAGTAGACATGGAACACCATGTCGACAGCACGATGGAACATAACCCCGAGACATTCTAACATTAATACAGTACATCTAACCACAGAAATATTAGATTTGATAAACCACATCACCTGGAGTTCACTGCCACACTCGTGCAGTCCATAATCAAACAAAACAGTGTGATTTTGAGGGAAGATGGCCGTTGGTCGGCAACCTGCTGTCCCCAGAGTCAGATCAGTAGCTTTAACCAGGTGTTTTGTTCCAAATAAATCCGTGTCCACTCGAACCAATATATTGCGCTCCCCACATTGTACTGATACAGTATTCAGTGGAGATTCACTTTGCACCTCAACCGTTTGGACATTCGAACTCAAGTTCGATTCAATGCCCGCCTTCACTTTGCTCCATGGAAACCGCTGGTCTCTAAATTCTCGCCAAATATCGGCGCCATAAACTGCCCCAACGAGGAGCAGCAACAATAAACCGACCCCCTTGCCACAACATGCACGCATATTGCCAAATGACGCCAACATAACTTCACTCGCCAGTCACCACCTTTTATGCACAGTCTTCTGTTACCCATTGAGTCAATTAAACAACACGAATCTCCGCGTGGATTCCGCCCAATGAGAGACCTACGCCTTGATTGTAAAGAAGCCTGTGTTATAGTGCACCAATAGTAGCGACGCTCCGTTTCTCTGCCGTCGATTGGTAAAGATCAGAGTTAATAATGCTCTCCTGGGTAGTGAAATACTGTAAGTTAGTTGATATAAAGTCAACCTGATTGGTGCTGAGGACAAAAAGATAAATATGTATTTATGTTTTGTTCCATTTACAATTTTCATTTGACCCTTCAAATTGACAACGCGTACATTTCTGATATTCATCCGCTTAACTACACCGTTGTTTGTGCCAAAGCCATGTCACTCGGGCGACGTTCCCTCTGTCAGGGTCAGATTGAGAAACAATCTGTGTCGGGAACTTTAAGGTACTCTGACATCGTCCGCCGACCCGAATAATAGACTTGACCCGGACTTGAATATCTGCAGAGTTCTCCCCCTCTCCAATTAGTCCCAAAGTTCACTCTTGTAATGAGAGCAGGGGAGTCGACAACTCGCGTGAATGTAACGGCTAATGATGGCACGTTCTATATTTGGAGTTCTTAATGGGTATCGAAACTTGACCCGAAAACGCAATTTACATCTGGCTGTGAACTTGTGGTGAGCACCTCACACCATCTCTCTGCCTACACCTTCTGCAAAATGGATCATGTACTCTTTCCCTCAATACTGCAGCAACGTGTCTCAATACAACTCCAGTCTTTGTTGATGGTATTATTTTAACATGGCGGTGTTTCAGCCTCAGTGAAGGAGTTTATTTCATTAATTCTATCTCCTCTCTTTTATTAAAAGCCCTGGATAGAGTAGACGTGGAGAGGATATGCCCACTTGTGGTGGAGTCCACATCCAGGGGCACAGCCTCAGAATAGAAGTGCGTCCTTTTAGAAGAGAGATAAGGAGGAATTCCTCTCGCCTGACGCTGGTGAACCATTGACGGAGATGCCTGTGGAGGCCAAGACATTGGGTATATTTAAAGTTGAGTTTGATAGGTTCTCGATTACTAAGGGGGTCAAAGTTTACTGAGGGAAGGCAGGAGAATGGGGTTGAGATGGATAATAATCAGCCTTGATCAAATCCTGGAGCAGATGCAACGGGCTAAATGGCCAACTTCTCCTCCTATGTCTTATGGTCTTGGTCTTGCCTCATCTCAGTCATTATGCTGCTACTCACATACAACCCAAAGAACAAACTTGAACCCCAATCTAGGGAAGCAATTGGTAACCCTGGGAAGAAGAAAGTCAAGCTTTGCCTCTCACAGAAGTTCACTGATGTGCTGATGAGTCCTTCTCTCACCAATGCTAAGGTCTCAGATAAAGTGGAATGGTCCAAGAGAGAGCACGTCCTTCCTCCCCCGGTAACCGCCAGTTGTTTTTCAAGCACAGGGATGAGGATGCAGTTGTGAGTTCTTCGATCACCACTATGGAGATCTCAGAAAACGTGCTTCACCCACTGCTCTACACTGTCTACTTCCATGACATCTCTTTAAATTTGCCGATGACACCATTGTCATTGGCAAAAACTCTGCTGGGGACAAGGAGGCATAAGGTGTGAGATGAATTGGCTGGTTGAGTGGTGCCACAGCAAAACCTTGCACTGAACATTTGCAGTATTCATCGAGGGGTCAGTGGTGGAAAGCGTGAGAAACTTCAACCTCCTGGGTGTCAACGTTTAAGAGAAATTGTCTTGAGCCCAAAACACTGATATAATCATGAAGAATGCATACTTCTTCAGCAGTTCCTCTGGATCAAGGTGCACTACTACATCACACATACTGTACAACTCCCAGACATAACACATAAAGTAATATTTATTCACATAAAGATCATCACCGGATGCGGTGCAAAGCGGGGGGCGAACATAAGTGGAGATGTGGAGAAAGCGAACCAGCTGAACAACTTCTTCAACAGGTTCGACAGCTCAATCTCATCCTCACCGCAGAAATCCACACCAGGCTTACTTCCCTCACAGGAAAATAGCCACTCACAGGAGACCTTGCCCACGCCCAGGATTACGGCTGCACAGGTGGAAGGTCAACTGAGGAAGATCTGTACCAGCAAGGCGGCTGGACCGGATGGAGTTTCCCCACGATTACTGAGGGCCTGTGCGACTGAGCTGGGAGAAGCACTACAGCACATCTTCAACATGAGCCTGGAGCAGAGAAGAGTACCCAGACAGTGGAAAACATCCTGTATTGTCCCGGTACCGAAGAAACCACAACCAAAGGAGTTGAATGACTTCAGACCTGTTGCCTTGACGTCGCACGTGATGAAGACCATGGAGCGGCTGATAATACAGAATCTGAGGCCACAAACCAGGCACGCCCAGGATCCTCTTCAGTTTGCGTATAAGGAAAAGGTGGGAGTGGAGGATGCTATCACGTATTTGCTGCACAAATCACTCTCTCACCTAGATGGGGTCAGTTGTGCTGTGAGGATTACATTCCTTGACTTCTCTAGTGCCTTTAACACCATCCAGCCCAAGATCTTAAGGCACAAACTAACAGAGATGGGAGTAGACTCTCACATGGTGGATTGGATAGTGGACTACTTGACAGATAGACCTCAGTATGTGCGGTTGGGAGACTGTAGGTCTGACACAGTGGTCAGCAGCACAGGAGCGCCGCAGGGAACTGTACTCTCTCCGGTCCTGTTCACCCTGTACACATCAGACTTCCAATATAACTCGGAGTCCTGCCATGTGCAGAAGTTCGCTGATGACACGGCCATAGTGGGGTGTGTCAGGAATGGACAGGAGGAGGAGTATAGGAAACTGATACAGGACTTTGTGATATGGTGCAACTCAAACTACCTGCGTCTCAATATCACCAAGACCAAGGAGATGGTGGTGGACTTTAGGAGATCTAGGCCTCATATGGAGCCAGTGATCATTAATGGAGAATGTGTGGAGCAGGTTAAGACCTACAAGTATCTGGGAGTACAGTTAGACGAGAAGCTAGACTGGACTGCCAACACAGATGCCTTGTGCAGGAAGGCACAGAGTCGACTGTACTTCCTTAGAAGGTTGGCGTCATTCAATGTCTGTAGTGAGATGCTGAAGATGTTCTATAGGTCAGTTGTGGAGAGCGCCCTCTTCTTTGTGGTGGCGTGTTGGGGAGGAAGCATTAAGAAGAGGGACGCCTCACGTCTTAATAAGCTGGTAAGGAAGGCGGGCTCTGTCGTGGGCAAAGTACTGGAGAGTTTAACATCGGTAGCTGAGCGAAGGGCGCTGAGTAGGCTACGGTCAATTATGGAAAACTCTGAACAACCTCTACATAGCACCATCCAGAGACAGAGAAGCAGTTTCAGCGACAGGCTACTATCGATGCAATGCTCCTCAGACAGGATGAAGAGGTCAATACTCCCCAATGCCATTAGGCTTTACAATTCTACCGCCAGGACTTAAGAACTTTTTAAAAGCTATTATTAATGCTTTTTGAGATAGTGATTTAGATGCATATCATATTTTTTACTGGGTTAAGTATTGTATGTAATTAGTTTTGCTACAACAAGTGTATGGGACATTGGAAAAAAAGTTGAATTTCCCCATGGGGATGAATAAAGTATCTATCTATCTATCTATCTATTAACACAAATAAATTAACAAATAATAAGATGATACAAGATCATAAATAAAACATATTGCCACTGGCACTTCATACCTGGTGTGCCCTGGGTGGTGGGAGGGAGTTCAGTAGTCTTACAGACCGGGGGAAGAAACTGCTTCCTGTCCTAACATTTCTTGTCCTAATGCTATCTGACTGCTGACTGATTCATTATTCTTCTCAACCCCATTCTCCTACCTTCTCACTTACTCAGAAAGCAGAACTCAGAACTCACTCATTCATAAATCCAAACTCAACCTGAAATTATCCCCAGAAGCTCACTGTTGGTCCTTAAGCTAATCCCCCTGCCCCGCTCTAACCTACATCCCTGTGCAGTCCCAAACAAAATTCCACAGACCCACCCTCCTGACAGCCACGTGCCAGTTTCAGAAGTTATGACACATACATCCACTCTCCCTTAAGCCCTATATCAGCCCTCAGACTAACCTCATTGGCCTGCTCTCTTCTTAAAACCTTGTGTTAGTCCCCAAATTAATCCCACAATCTCAATCACTCTCAATGTGTCAGTCCCAAAGCTTATTAGGACACGTCTTCACACGTCCTCTAGTCTAAATTAATCCCAGAATCCCACGCTCTCCCTGAAACCTGGTGTAATTCCTGAAAACAATCCTAAAATTGCACCGTCTCCACAAAGCCCTGTGACAGTACCCAAACCAATCCTACCGCCCTGTTCTCTGTCCACAGCCCTGCGTCAATCCCCAGACTAATCCCACTGCTACACTCTCTCCAAATGTCAGACCCTAGACTAATCCCACTCACCTCTCCCATACCCACAGCCCTGCATCTGCCCTAAGCTAATAACCTTGCGCCACTCTGTCCCAATAACCGTGCCAGTTCACAAACTTATCACAAAGCCCCATGTAATTCCCACCCACATTTGTCAATGGCAGACTAAGCCCATTACAAACTCACTTCCTGCAGTCCCAAGTCCGTCCACAGACTAATCCCACTGCCCCACTCTCTATCTACTGTCTTGTGTCAGTTCCTGAATTAATACCACAGAACTTCCCTCTCCAGTCAGCACAGTTTCAACCACGAACAGCCCAGCTCCCTCACCGTAGCACTGTGTTGGTGTCTAAATAATGACAGTGCCCCACTCTGTTTCCAAAACACTATGTCATTTTCCAAACTAAACCCACTACGCCACACTCTCTTCCCACATCTCTGTGATTGTATTCAAACTAATACCATTCCCCCTTCTCTCTCCACAACCCTGTGTTGGAGCAAAACTAATCTACGTGCCCCACCTTCTCCCTATAGCCCTGTCTGTCCCCAAACATATCCGAATGCCCCACTTTCTCCCAAGAGTCCTGTGTCCATTACCAAATTAATCCCACAGCCCAGCTCCATTGACACAGTCCAGTCTTGGCCCCTAAGAAGCAACAGTACCCCACATTATTTACAAATCCATCCAACCGCTTTCAGTGTCTCACTCTCAGCCCACAGCATTGCGATAGTCCCCAAATAAATTCATCACCTGCATTCTCCTCACAGCACTGTGTCAGTCCCCAAAGTACACCCCCTCTCCCACTCTCACTCCAGCGCTGTGTCAGTCCCCAAAGTACACCCCCTCTCCCACTCTCACTCCAGCGCTGTGTCAGTACCTGATCTGATCGCACTGCAGGGAGGGGGCAAGGCAGTTGGACTAGTTTGTGGTCTGATGCTTGCTGTGGGGAGACAATGGCAATGGGAAGTATTTGGGGACTGAACCAGGAATGTAGGAAGAGACCGATGCATTTGGATTATGTTGGTGACTGACACAGGACTGTGGGCAGCCCTCTGCTATTTGACATTTCTATCCTAATAGAAGAGACTAGTTACCTTACCCTACACCGCATATGGTTTTACAAACCTCTATCAGGACTCTCCTCAGGTTTTGACAGTTCAGATAATTCAATCCAAAAATGTCCCACCTCTCATTATATTCAAATACTCTTTAACCCAGACAGCATCCTGGTGAATTACTTCAGTACCCTTTCCAAAGCCTCCACAGCCTTCCTGTAATGGGGCAAGCAGTACATCACACAATGTATTTTCAGCATTTTCTGCTTTTGTTCTGCATTTGCTGCTTTATGGAAAGAAGCCCATTTTAAACTTCGAACACAGGGGAGAATGACAAACCGTCCTAAAAGGATTTTGTTTGCCATATATCAGACTCAAAGAGACCAGAAGCAGACACTTCACAAGTTTTGTCATTGTGAACTATCAAGAAGCCCACAGCATGAATCCCATTTACCAGCACTTGGTCTGCAACTTTCTATAACTTCACCATTCAAGAGCTCCTTTTAGGTTCTGTATAAACATGATAGTACTTATCCCCACCAACTACTCCGGCAACGAGTTCTAGACTGCAACCACTCTCCGGTGAAAACCATTTTCTACACCTTTCCTCTGACTCTTAAGCATCTGCACATCAGTTCTAGACAGGCTACATCACTGTCTGGTATGGAGGGGCTACTGCATAGGGCCAAAAGAAGCTACAGAAGATTGTAAATCTAGTCAGCTCCATCTTGGGCACTAGCCTACAAAGTACCCAGCACATCTTCAGGGAGCAGTGTCTGAGAAAGGCAGCGTCCATTATTAAGGACCTCCAGCACCCAGGGCATGCCCTTTACTCACTGTTACCATCAGGGAGGAGGTACAGAAGCCTGAAGGCACACACTCAGCGATTCAGGAACAGCTTCTTCCCCTCTGCCATCCGATTCCTAAATGGCCATTGAATCTTTGGACACCACCTCACTTTTTTTAATATACGGTATTTCTCTTTTTGCACATTCTTTTAAACCTATTCAATATACATAATTGATTTACTGTCCATTTATTATTATGTTTTTTTTCTTCTATGTATTGCATTGAACTGCTGCTGCTAAGTTAACAAATTTCACTTTAAATGCCAATGATAATAAACCTGATTCTGATTGGGAATTTTTTTTCTACTATCAATGCCCCTCATAATTTTGCAAAGATGATAGAGCTAATTGAGAGCTTCAAGTTCCTCGATGTAAAGTTGATCAACACTTTCTGCTGGTCCAGCCACGAAAGAACGTTAGTGCATCTACTTTCTCCAGTAGCTAAAGAAATTTGGTGTAATGCCGATGACTCACACCAATTTTCACCAATGCACCATAGAAAGCATCCTATATGGAGGTATCCTAGCTTTATATGGCAATTACACTGTGCCAGACCAAGGAATGGAAGAGTTATGAACCCAGCACAGTCCTCTGTCTACAATTCCCAGCGCGTCAGGAAAGCAGCCAACACAATCACGGGCTGCTCACAGCGCAAACATTCATTCCCTCTTCTCCCCGCTCCCATTCAGCAGACGTTTATAATAGTTTAAGACGATATATCACCAGACGGAAGAACTGCTTCTTATTCATTGTTATAAGACTATTGAGTACTTCTCTCACATGCTAAAAGATAAATTTTAGTCTCCCTATCTACCTCGTCATGACCCTTGCACTTTGTTTATCGCCCTGCAGTACAGTCCACTTTCTCTGCAGTTTGTTTTCTTTTTACTGTCTCGATATACTTACTCATGGAATGAACTGTCTTGGTGGAAAACCAATCGATAGATTTTTATTGTCTCTCAGTGAACCTGACAATTGCAAAACAACACTAACAAACATCCAACAGTTCATCTCTTCTCAAAAGGGCAGCTGCTGTAGCTATGTTTATACTGAAATTGTTTAGTATAGTGATACATAAATAAGCATTTATTAACAGCAAATTGTTTACAGTAAAATAATTCACAGTAAGGCATCACTACTAAGCTTGAAGAGCTAGAAAGGTCCTTGGTTAGCCATTGCTTCAGTGGACTTCAGATGCCTAACTTCTAGGTTTTAAAATGCACTAAAGTGTGTTGAAAGAAAGCCAGGATGGCTGAAGGATCTGTTTTGAATGCTGCCCCCTTCCTCGATTGATGGGAAAGCTCGATTACTGATCCCAGATTGCGTCAGGGAAACGAGCAGTGGCAGAAACGTCCGCACCGTCTACATCTGCGGGGGACTTGAAACTTATGTCAAACCACTGCTCTCCCGGGGCTGGCACCGAATCTTCATCAGATCATACAGCACTCAGTGGAAGTGCCCTTGTCTTAGCCAATGACAGGTGCTGTGATTGTGAATGAAATCACTGGAGAGGCACAGAGCTGGCGGATATAGAAGTCCTTATTAAATGAAACAAGCAGCAGACATCATACTCGAGACAATCTTGGAGGAAGAGACCTGCCTGACCCGGTATTACATGACATTATTATATGCAAAAGATCAAAGGTACCGGTAACTTCAAGACAATTCTGTAGCTACACTGTATCCATAATGCTTTCTTTAAATGCCATATAAATTTCAAACACCTCCAACTTTCCAGACATCCAAATTGAACACTAATCCCCATCGTCTCTCTAGCTGCATTCATGCATATGCAGACATCTCAGGTGATCAGCCCCAGTCCATTGTTCAGAGCTGCTTTTTAAATTCACTCTGCAATCCACTCTCTGCTCTGAAGACTGTTTGCGGCTGAAATTAATATTTGGTATACACCCTAACTCCAGAATACACCTAAACTGTGGGCTGCCGTCCACCAGCTGCAGTTCAAGCAGCAAGGCTTGGTTGCTGGTCCATTTTCATGACTCCGAGCTCCACTTTGCTGGAAAGCATGGCCTCAGCCTGAATCTTGTGCTGGTCCTGACTTTCGTGCAACTCACCCTCGAGAGATCTGGGCTTTTGTAGCTTGTAATCTGTCAGTTTAAGTGGAGTATGATATATTGGTCCATTAAAGTTTTCACTCTGCCATAAATATATAAATGACACAATTACATTATCATCTTGATAATAAAAGGGCAAGGGGACGGGTTCCAGGCAGATTGAGGGGTGGACAAGATGCCCCACACAGATGTGCTGGCTGGCCCCCCAATAAAGAGTAACAGAGCAAGAAGGAAAAGATTCTGTCTGGTAGAAAAGGTAACGACAAGACAGGGCATACAAAATGGCACAATTGATACCTTGGAAAACCAACCAATGTCACAATGGCTTCGTACCTGGTGGTGTGGCCTCATCAAGACCCAAGGGAGAGGGAGACAGCTTTCCAGAAACCATCAATTCCTTCATCCAAATCATTGAAAAGAAGTGGTCCCAACACTGGCCCCTACGGCGTGCCACTACCCATCTGCTGCAAACCCGAAAAGGCTCCTTTTTCCCCAATCTGTGCCTCCGGCAAATCAGCCAATCCTCTGTCCGTGCTAGAACCTTTCCTGTAACACCATGGGCTCTGCTGGGCACAAGAAGGCCTAAGGAACGAGATAGATCAGCTGGTTGATTGGCGTCACAAGGAAACCTTGCGCTGAACATCAGCCGTCCTTGTTCAGGGGCAAGTGGTGAAGAGGGCGAGCAGCTCCAAGTTTCTGAGTGTCAGATATCCGACAAGATCTGTCCTGGGCCCTGAGTACTGATGCAGCCACGAAGAAAGCATACCAGCGGCAATAGATCTTCAGCATTTTGAGAAGATTTGGTATGTCATCAAAGACTCTTGGCAAATCTCTACAAGATGTGGTGGGCCACATGCAGCGGACATAGCAGTCCCGCAGGACACTGGTGTGACATCTTGTTCTGAGAGCAGGTAGGACAGACAGGAAGTTACTGAGTTGTAGACATCTTGCAAAATAGATGGCCATCAAAATTGTCCCTTTATAAACTCCTGGGTCCATTGAATTCCCAAATGTCTGGCCAGATGGGAGGAGTGGCCCCATTCTAACACTTTGGAGTGCAGCATAACAGGGACAGACAGCCGATTGGGAGATCCCCCACCTGGTCCTGTTACAGCTGTTGGGTGGCCCTCACCTATGCCTCGATTCCCCAGATCACCGGAACAGTGATACACGAGTGAGGAAGAATGGGCTCTGGATCGACATTGTCCTCAGATCTGTCGAACTGCCGGGAGAGGGTATCAGCCTTAGTATTCTTGCTGCCGGGGAGATAGGTGACGATGAAGTTAAACGCAGTGAAGAAGAGTCTCAGCCCGAAATATCCACTGTACTCTTTTCTGTAGATGCTGCCTGCCTGGCCTGCTGAGTTCTTCCAGCATTTTGTGTGCGTTGCTTGGACTTCCAGCATCTGCAGATTTTCTCGTTTGTGAACGGGCTTGACAGGAGTTGAGCCTATTTGTGTCGTGAATGTAGGAGAGGTTCTCGTGACGCTCTGCCTCCTCCAGCCCGTGTCACCATTCCTCCAGGGACTCCTTGACAACCAGCGGTTCCCAGTTCCCAACGTCGTAATTACTCTCGGTTGGAGTCAAACGATGGGAAAGAGAGGCACGAGGGAGTAGCTGGCTATCCGCAGGAGAGTGCTGAGACAGGGCAGCTCCAGTGAAGATGCATCCTCCTCGACTACGGAAGACCGTGATGTGTCTGGAGTTGCAGCTCTGGGGTAGTGGTGAAACATCGCTTTAACTCCCAGAATGCTTGGTCACCATCGTTTGTCCAAAGAAATCCTGCAGACGGCTTCCTGCTCAGTGCATTTAGGGAGCCGCGATAGAGCCAAAATTCCGGATGAAGCTGCGATAAAAGTTCACAAGCCCCATGAAGCGCCATACCTGTTTGACTGTGGATGGTTTGGAGCACTCTGTAACTGCCTGAACTTTGTTCGGGGCCTTTTGAACACTGGATGGGCTAAGTATATAACCCAGAAACAACACCTGCATCTTTACGGAATTCACACTTCTCGGGCTCGTTTACGGGTTATTTTCGAGCAGCCATCTGAGAACCCTGTGGACAGGCGGGACATGTTCCTGATGAGAATGGGAATAAATAAAGATGTCGTCCAAGTACACAAAACAAACTGCTTTAACATGTATCTGAGCACATCATTAACTAAGGTCTGGAAAAACAGCCAGACAGAAGTATATCACAACGTACTCAGTGGCCATTAGAGGCATTGAAAGCTGTCTTCCACTCATCCCTTTCTCTTATATGAACTAGATTGTACTAGATGGTTGCTGCCTGGAAACATTCAAATGCAAACACAAGCAGGAGAAGAGGGTTCTTCACAGTGATACTGTTTAGGGACTGATAATCGATGCAGGGATGGAACTTGCCATTTTCTTCCTCAAGAAAAAGAATTCCACTCCTGCTGGCAAGTTGACGGATAGATGCACCCCATGGCTGATGCCTCCTTGACGTATTCATCCATGGCCATCATTTCAGGCTGAGAGAGGGTAACGAGGTAGCTCAGGAGGACTAGTGCCAGGTAGAAGGTCTATAGCACAGCCGTATGGCTGATGCAGAGGCAGGGTGGTGGTCTGCCTTTTACTGAAGACCTCAGGGAGATCAACATATTCAGCCAGAATCCCAGAATGATCCACATCCTTAGCGAACGCAGGAGGAGATTCATGGAACAGAGCTTGAGATGGACCCAGACAAGTAGACAGGTCCCCAGTCTTGGAGGGCTTTAAGAGACCAATCAATCCATGAGTTATGTCGGGACAACCAGGGGAGACCAAACACCAGTGGCAGTTCAGGTGAATCAACTGGATTGAAGGAGAGTTCTGCACTATGGTTGCCGTCGAGCACAAGTTGGAGGGCTTCAGTGGAAAGGTGGATCAGGTCGGTGTCCAGGGCCTTGATGCTGACCTTTTCTCTTAATTTCTGAGCCGGAACAATCCTCCTTTGAGCTAGAGAGATGTCCATGAGATCCCTGGCTGTCGATAAGTGCCTTGAGTACATTGGTCCCAGACCCCCACAACAAGGAAGCTGTGAACATGACACAATCATGGGAAGCTGATTGCAGAAAGGACCAGTTATAGTGGAAAAGGCTGACAACAAGGTCTCGTATAGATTGCATTTATCAGCATCAAAGAAGATCCACCCAGTGCTCCATGTTTCCCATCTCAAGCCAGTTACAGCCTCGCCCCTGGCCCCAGTCACTCCACCTTCCCCCCTCTGCTCTGTGAACTATTGACCCACCTCAGTGTCTCCCTCTCTCTCTCTGCACTTGGGCCATATCCAAACGCTGTGACCATAGTGTAGTGGTTAACACAACGGCATTACAGCTTGGGGCATCGGAATTTGGAAATGAATTCCTGTATCGTCTGTACCTCCTTCCCCCGGAATGTGTGGAATTCCTCGGGGTGCTCCACTTTCCTCCAACAGTCCAAAAACATACCAGTTAGTAGGCCAATTGGTCACAGTAAATTATCCCATGATTAGACCAGATTAAATCGGGTGCTGCTGATGATGAGGCTTCAGGGGTCGGAAAGGCCTGTTCCATGCTGTATCTCTAAATAAGCGGATCACAGGGGAGACCGGAGAACATCTGTTAGCAGACAGCCGCAGTAGCATGGGATCCACTCACTGGAGATCCTGCACCTGGAAACTAACATGAACTGGTTGCCCTTCAGAAGAAGAGAGCAGAGAAAAATGGACTGAGTCATTACAAACCTATCCACCAAACGGTCTAAACCTAGTCTGAAAAAACTGCAATGAGGGGATAAAATCAATGCTATAGATCTCACCCACCCTGCTAACTTAATTCTGACTGGGGACTCAAATACAAACATATACACAAGCCAGGCTGTGACATTCCACACACACACACACACTCACACTCACACTCTCTCACACACACACAAACACTCACACACACACACACACACACACACACACACACACACACACACGCACTCACGCACACACTCACACACACACACACACACACACACACACACACACACACACACACACACACACACACACACACACACACACGTGTGTATGACGTGTACAAAAAGGAGCGTTTACATCTGAACCTGAAGGGGACCAATGTCCTTGCAGGCAGGTTTGCTAGAGCCGTCGGGGAGGGTTTACACTAATTTGGCTGGCAGATGTGAACTGCAATTATAAGCCTGAGGATGGGTCAGTCGGTATAAAAGTTGATTCAAGGTTCAAAGTACGTTTATTGTCAAGATGAATATACATTATACAACCTTGAGTATTGTTTCCTTACAGACAGCCTTTTGTTTCCTTGTGGCTAAAGGGATCAGGGGGTATGGAGAGAAAGCAGGTACAGGGTTCTGAGGGATGATCAGCCATGATCATACTGAATGGCGGTGCAGGCTCAAAGGGCCGAATGGCCTACTCCTGCACCTATTTTCTATGTTTCTATGTTTCCAAACAAAGAAACCCAAAATAACTCGTTAAAAATAAAGAAGACCATCAAACGCCCAATATCCAGAGAGAGGAAAAAAAACAAAGTGTAAACAATAAACTAGGCAAATGACATTCAGAATGAACGTTATTCCACAGACATGAAGCCCAGAGGCGCCGGAGCAGGCCACAGCCTTAGCCCCAGTTCAGCACAGAGCTGAATAAACACCACAAAGCAGTGAGCAGAACCGGCCTGATCCACATCTCTGGTCCCAACATCCTGCCTTTCAAACC